>NC_050489.2:8148009-8484509 GCF_012460135.2 Molothrus ater | reverse complement strand
TCTTCAGTTCATGTTTGTTTGCAAGAATTAAGACCCTGAATGTGTGAGGTGGTATCTGCTTTCAATTTCCAGTCAGCTGTGAAGTGAGATCCTGTGCTGGAAGCTGATGAGGGTCTTCATACAGGGCTCCTTGTTGGAACCTTTTTTGTAGGAGCTGCGGTCTGGGAAACAAAATCCTTCACTGCTGGCCTGCTTGTGGCATCTCTCACATTCAGTGAATTTCAATAACCAGGCATTCAAAATGAAAAGGTGATGACAAACTGTGTCAATGAATGAAACACAATTGTTTATAACACTTGATTATGGCTCTGGAAATATTACTTCAAGCCTTCTCCTGGTGACATGTCACATTTAGATCAAAAACTCTGTGTGGCAGTTCGCATTTTTTAAGCTGGGTGCAAGTGTGCCAGATTCTATTTCGATTGAGTGGCTGGCATTCAGAAAGCCACATTTAATAGGATCTAAAGAAAAGAAATGTTACTTTTCATCACACAAGACAACAAAGAGAACCCAGGAAACGAAAATATTATTTCGTTTGAACAAATTACAGTAAGACTCTCAGGGGCTCTTTCAGGGAGTAGATGAGGAAAAGCACTTAAATATCATTCCATCAAACTAAATTTTTAACTACAATTTTTTACAGATAAAATGTGTTGGGAGGATTCAAAGAAGATTAGAGCTCACCTAAGAAACAGTATTCAAATTTGAACAGCTAATGGAAGCCTGCAAAAACTGTTAATGTCTATATCTTTCCTCTAAGGGACTTAGATTTCAGTATTCTTATAAAAACACATTGAGCTGATTTCATTTCTGTGTCTCCACAGACTTCATTCTTGTAATTTCAGTAAGTGTTATAAATGTCATTTTAAGTATTATAATGCTAATCCCTACTGACAATAAGGTTCTAAAGCTCAGCTTCCATTACTAAGGTAATGTTTACCTCAGATAGCATATAATTGTTTGCTTTTTTCACAGTAAATTCTCTGTTCCCAACTGCTTAATCAGCCATGGAAAAGAGAGAAGACTTTCATACTGTTTAATGTTCTTGTGATTACATTAGAGTACCATGTAAACCCACATCAGTGGATCTTGGGAAACAGAATTTTTTGTTTGTTTGTCCACAATTCTGGAGGCAAAGTATTTTGAGCAGTGGTCCTTGCAATAACATGAATCATTTATTAATATAAATATCATGGATATGGTATAAATCTTCTCGGCTCCTGAACTCTCAGGACATTTCTTCATTGCCTGAGTCGGAATCAGCAAGGACTTCCTGGAGCCTTGGTATAGTTCAAATAATGAACCATATTCCAGTCACAGGCAGTGTATTCCCTGCTCTCAACAACACGAGACCAGTGAATGCTTTCTGTATGAGCTGTCTGCTGCATCACATCAACCTAAACAATATTTTATTATGCTTTATGGAAGTTTAAAACTTCTCTCCCTTCTAACGTACTCCAGAGGACACAGATTAGGGTTGGCTCAAGGACAGAATTTGGCCATTCTGTCCCTTCTGCCTGATGCCAGATGCACTCATGAATGAAGTTGTGGAGGAGACTGGCTTTGTTCAGGGACAGGGTGTGTTTAGCAGCGTGCCTGTCAATAACCTCGCTTAGGCAGCAGCACATAAACCCCTGCTTAGGTCTGTAGGAGCCAGGGGCAGAGTGGGAGCCCACAGTGCAGGGGGGCGATGTGGGGGTGGTGCTCAGTGCAGGGCTGCACGGGGTCAGTGGACTCATCTCAGCATTGCCATCTAATCTGTATTATCCTTGAGCAAGGTCCAAACCCATGTCCTTTCTCCCTGAGGTGAAAACTATACCAAAATTAAACCATTGTTTCAACATCCACCACAGAGGTTCATCACCAGCTTTCCATTTCTTCATGTTATCTGTATCACTGGCCAGCTGGTGTTTTTGCAGAATTTTTTACTTGACTGACTTCCTCCATGCATTTAGAGGTGAGCTAAAAATAAGAACTTCATGGGCAAGACAGTGTATCGCTTAACCAGAAATGCAAATACCTATAAGAGCTGATAATAAGCATAAATTCATTGGCAACTAATGTAGTTAAATGCATTTCTACCTTGGACAAAGAGCACTGAAGTCTGTAGGAGTTCTGCCTGTACAACCATAACATATCACAAGCTGATTACTCAGTGAACAGATGTGAACCTGGACACTCAAGTATCATCTTGGTGAGAAGATTGCCTTTGGGTTTCAGATTGTTTTAGTGCTTGGGGGCTTGGAAGGATCACAGTATGTGCCCAGGCCTTTTGGCCTTGCTATTTTCAGCCCCTGCACTGCTGTCTGCCCACAGCAAAACTGAATTGCAGGTGGTCAGCTGGCTGCTGAACAACCTGGCGGCATTGGGGCCACAACGTCCAAATTGCCTGCACAGAGTCCCAGCTGCTCACCGTGTACCAGCAGCATGTCTCGTGCAGCCTTTATTTCAGGGTTTCGACTCTAGACCAAGCAATTGCCCTGCCTTTCTTAAGTAGAGGTGTGGAAGAGGAATTAGGGGTGCCCATAGTTTGCATCTCTGAGCAGTTCTGAATTGCACAGGGCTGGAAAGTGCATTGTGCTCCAGGCTGGTGAGAGGCTGAGGAGGGGGAGGAGGCTGGAGGTGGAAAGAGCCCATGTGCATGCTGGCCCAGGTGCCCTTGTGCATACTGCCAGCAGGTGGGCAGGAGAATGTACCTTCTGTAGTATTTTTAGAACGAAGTTAATATTTTAATGATAGATGGCTTGTTTTGATGAGTTTTGAAATGAAGCAGTGATCTTGGCTCTTTGAAGGGAAGTGATTGACCCTAAAGATTCTGCCTCTATTTTAAACAAAAAGCTGTGGTTTCATTTTCCTTCACATGATCTCTGTAAGGGGTCATTTTAAGGATGCATGAAGCACACTTACAGAAGACAGGAGTATGTTTTTTTCCCCAGTAAAATATTCAGCCAGTGCTCTTTGTCTCTCCCTGAGAACATTGCAGGATCCAGGAGCATTAAGTGAGCCACAGATGCCAAACCAGGGGGAAAAAAAAAAGAAACAAACTATATTTTCTGCTCATCTGTGGAGTGAGGATAACACAGGCCCAGAAGCACACGTTGTGAAGCAATTTCAGTCGTAGCTGAGTGCCTGTTTTCCCCTGGAGCACAGACTGTAAAAACCTTAAAAACCTTGGTTTCTATTTCCTTAATATTCTGGTTTTGAAGATGATATTGTGATGAAGAAAGGAAGAAGAATGCCTTTTTTAAAGTTGTTCTCATTCTTTTTAATGAGACGATTTGGAGAAGATTTGAAGTAGGAGAACCATGTGCTAGCTTTTCAATGTATTTGTAAGGCATCGATAAATATTTCATTTTAGAGAGAATGAGACATGAGCACAATAACTTGTATTTGAATCTGTTACACCCAGTGTAAATCTGGAGTAACTCCAACATTCTGAAGTCAGCATTCTTAGTCTGAGTTTATCTCTGTGTAATTGGGATAGGAATCTGCCCCACTCTGCAAGAGACTGCAATGAGCTCTTTACCTTTAAATCTATCCCAGTTAAATTACATGGGGCCACAATGTATCACCTACATCCTTGACTATTTTAATACAAAAATATAGTTTAAATCTCTCTGGATTTGCTGATCATCTTGGGATTTCTAAAGATACTGTTAGGCTGTAATAGATGTAGAATATCAACGAAGAAAAAGGTCTATAGTCAATTTCTCTGTATTAGGATAAATAATTTGATTGTGGCATAGTTTTAGTCTCAGCAGCATTTTACTGGCAGCCACACCTATGGGTTCACACCGTTGGGTGCACATAGCCTGTGGTCTTCTGACACAAAGGCATCACCTCTGACCACAGCAGCCTTGCAGGAAGTGCTTCCTTTGGACCTGTGATTGTGACTTCACAGCCTGTGGCCAGAGTAATGCTGTTCAATACAGTTTAAATTATTTTTTTTACTGCACTTCGATTGCTTGTGCTCCCTACTAAAGCATAAGGAAGGCCAACAAGAAATAGTGGTAAAGACAAATTAGAGATATTTGGCTCTCTTAGTGGGTCATCTCCCGGGTGAGTTGAGCAAGGGCAGGGTACAGAGGCTCCATCTGCGGACGCCTCCTCTCCTCCATCTGCTGGGTGGACACCGGGCTCGGCTCGCTGCACAGCAGACGGAACACGGACGAGCAGATTTTTCCAGACCAACCCAAATGAATCTGACTACCCAACAAATGGCTCACTTGGCTAACGGGGAGGGGGCAGCCTGCGCATCTACAGGCTGGGTGACCGTGGATAATTCATGCAACAACCCAATGCCTTTCTTAACTCTGCTGTAGAATTGAGTAAAAATAACACAGTTACAGTGAGGTGTCACATCTTGGCCAGTAATGAATGTTCTCTGGGCAGAACAGGCTGACCCTCTTACAGAAGGGACATGAGCAGAAGTATTGCTGTGCCACTGCGAGCCCCTCAGCTGACAATACAGGTTGTTTTTCTAAGCTAGTATACAAAGTAATGAACTCTTTAGAAATTCATTTAAATATATGGAAATCTATTTATTTTTCCAATAATATTTCCAAGAGGAAAATTTCTTTTTCCTCTTGTGGTGAGAGGGGATAAAATTCTGATCCCATCAAAATCAACTGAAATATCTTGGTGCAGCTAGGACTTTGGATGGCTACAAAGACATTTTCTAAAGTTTTTCTTTTCCATAGCAGATCCTTATGTTCATAGAAATAAGTGCCATGACACACCTGCTTCAGACTTGTGAAAAACCTCAGTGTGAGATATGGTAGACAAAGATGAATGTATATGTTATTTGCATTGTTTTAAAAGGCAGCAGTTCAGAGAAATCTGAGGAGGGAGGGAAACATGGAGGAACTCGTCCCTTTCCTAATAACTATCATTAAAAATTTTATAAAAAATAAATACCTGCCCGACTCTGGTAACAATTGTATAAAAAGAAATGTTAAAAGCAGTAAATGGGAAGAAAAGTTTGCTGAATAAATGGCGAATTTGCTGAGGAGAAATCACAACACTGTTTCAATGTGTGTTCACCTTCTACTGTGGAGTTTGTACAGAAAAGTTAACTTGGCAGCTAAATACTAGTTTGGAGTCCCTTTAGAATTATTTTACAAAGCAAGAAATGGTTCAGTTTTGAAGGCAGTAAAAAGGAAACTAATGCTTGTCATAGAAAATCTTTTTTTTTTTTTTTTTTTTTTTTTAAAGTGTTAAAAGCAAGTAAGCCCCTAGTGGTCTTAAATAATTTGCGTAAGTACACTTAGCACATTCACTTCCCTGGGAGTGCTGATTGGGTACCGATATATTAGTCCCTTGAAAAAGGAGAAAAGAAGATAATGAGAGGCAGGAATGCTACCTTCACAATAATTTCCCGGTATTCTGCTTTCCTCAGAGGTCTGGTGTGTGGGAGCGCTGACCACCTCGATCCTTGGGCAGATAATAGAGTCACTTAGGAAATGAGAGACGGCAAATGGCAATTTGAGGTGGGAGGGATGGCTCCAGCAGTAAATGGCACGCATTAGGACAGCCTAATCACTTAAATGCAGCCTATTAGTAAGTTTAGCTGAAGATGTTAAAAGAATCCTTGCAGCCTCTCTGCTGGCATGTTTGGAAGGGAGCTCAGTTATGAGACTATTAAAATGTTATTTTGATAATTAAGCCCACAGCTGTTGTGAGGGCGTTGGGGGCACGAGCTGGCGCAGCAGCCGAGCGCACGGCGGCGCAGGGGGCGGGCAGGGGGAGAGGAGAGGAGAAGGGAGGAAAGGAGCCCTGGGAGCTCCTTGGCACTTGGAGAGCTGGAATGGCCACCTCCAGCACACAGCGGGCTCCGCTTCCCACGGGAAGGTGCGAAGGCGGGAGGAGCTGCTCCCCTGCTCTGCTGGGATTTGCATCTCTGCTTTCTGCACCGGGGCATCTCTAAGGGACAGGGTGAGGATGGGTCTTCCAGGATGTCTGGAGTTGGTTTGCTTTGGTGTAGGGATGGATCTTGGCTGGGTACGAAACTTGTGTCTGAGGGAGAAGGGCTGCAGACAGCAGCACGGACACTGATGGTGGGGAGGTGAGTGTCCCCATGTCAATGGCAGGTGGGCAGCAGCACCCAGGTTACACAGGGGCCCCTGCACCTGCCAAGTTGTGCACCAGCACTAAAGGGGACATAGCTTACTTGCATTGGTTCTTCAAAATTATTGGCAAAATTTTGGTTGTTTATGGAAGTGGGTTCAGGCTATGATTGTGCTCAGACCATGGATATCTCTGTCCAAACAAACAAACTGGGTCAGCAAGGTCTGGTCCCTGGGAGTGACCCAGGGTTTGCTTTAATACTTTAAGTGCTCACTAAATATGCAATAATAAACACACAACCAATTTCACTGTGGCAGGTGATGTGAACTCTTTTGCAAATGTAGAGTTTGCAGTTTATTTTATGTATACTGCTACAGACAAAACATGCATTGTGCAGTATGCATACAGAGTTTATCCATGCTGCCCCAACCTCCTCTTCTGTGTTAAAATTAGGATGATTTGCAGAGTTTATCTACATTGAGCAGGATATAATTGCCCAAATTAAGGCTGTCCATCAGGTCAACTAGTAAATTCACCTCTTGTCTCTGTGTGTCAGTGGTAACCTTTCCACAATTGCTCCTCTACCTGCAATGCAATGTCAGTTGTGGTCCCTTGTTGACTCCCTGCCTGCACATGCTCACTGAATACAGAATCAGAAAACAATATGTGTGATTTTATAAAATAGACCACATAAACTGAATGTAAAATGGGGGAAGTTAGCCTTTTGATGAAAAGGGAAATGAAACCCAAGTATGGCTCCTGCCCCAGTATCAAAAATTGTTGAACTTGCAACTTTTCAGCCATCTCCTTCTTTCCATGATTACAAAAATGTCTTCAGTAACATTTGTACTTCTTTTCAATTCATACATCACTGAACCAGGCCAACTTTTAAAATATTATAAATAACACCAGCTATTTATCTAAATTATTACTTGTCAGCTCAGTTTTGATTATCACTGGTTTACGTATAATTATAGCTACTGTCAGTATTGATTTTTATTAACATCCAAATTACATTATTTTTTCTTCTTTTAGAAAATATGACAAAGTAAAAGAAACAGCCCTTTAAAGTTTTGCCAGAATAGACAGGTATTATCTCACCTTCCTGGGAGGTCCATGCTGAAAGTTAGCTGATAGTTTCTGCTTTACCTTTTGCATTTTACTGCAAAAAATGTTCTCTAATCAGAATATGTAGTTTGAAGTACATTGAGCATTTCTGTGTTTAATATTTCCACACAGCATTGTAAACATCCTGTGCTCTGTGCCAAGCACAGGGACAGCCAGAGTGACTGGGACACTGGGTGTGAAGGTGCAGGGCTGTGCACAGTTTGTAGAGGTTTGCAGAAGGTGATGGAGGGCTTTGCACAGGCAATATCTGTTGGGGCAGGTGACCCACCCTGGTGTGTCCTACCCTGATTTCATACCGGTTTGATTTCCTCCAGTTAGTTGAAGTTATTTTTGCTAAAGACTAGTGGCAGTCCTAATGAAGTCAAGCAGGAATCCAGTACCAGCAGCACAGCTGGGGCCAAGGTGTGCTTACCAAGAAATTGTATACAACTGTGACGTTTAGGAGAATCCAAACTTGAAATGAGTGAACCAAAACAAATTCAGGAATGATTACCATGGGAAGAATCTTGGACTTAGAGCCAGACAGTGAGATTGTCTTAGTGTGAGCAGCTTGACCTCACCATAGGATGGAAAACCAAGATGCCAGGAGACCAAGGCAAAGGAAAATGTTGTATTTAAGGCAGGAGATGGTTACAGCATGGGTCAAGGATTTCACAGTCAAGATGAAGTGAAAGGATAGATTTTTTTTTTGAGGAATAAGAGGGCTTAACACTACAATAGTATGTTATTACAAGTCTGTTGAACTTGTTTTAGCTTTAGGGTGTTTTGATTCCTGAAAAGCAAATTAATTACATAGTAACGCTGAAATCCTGGCTTCCTTACCACCAGGAAAAGGTTACTCTTCCCTTGTGGCTATTTCTTATTACCACCTTGTGATGATGAAGTATTTGGCACTTGAAAGTCAGATGCTTTAGAGATTACTACACAAGTTATTAGCCTATCTATGTACCTGAAGTATTTAATGCCTTCCCTTTTCAACCTTTGTAAGCATCACTTGACAATTGAGAGGAGATGCATCCTTTTCCCAGAACCAAGGCCACAATGTGACCTTCCAGCAACCTTGTAAAGAGACATCTTCACACACATGGGCCAGGACTCTGTCCCTCTTACTGATTTCTGTTGCTGTCATTCCAGCTTATGGAAGACATAGCTGAAAGATGAGCCCAGAAAAAATATGAAGAGATTTTGGGGGAAAAAACCCTCTAGGATAGCCATACCATTGGGGCAGGAGGTGAATATTGTCAAGAAAAGAAACTGAATGTTCTCATTAGATCTATTTCTACATCACTTTCTGCTTAAATAGAATATTAAATGTCCTTTAGGCAACACTTTGAAAGTACCTTTTCCTTTTTCCAGATGGTGTAATTAAAAGCCATTCATTTGGTACCTAAGTTAGGAATCACCTTTCTCCATGTTAATTAAAAGCTATAGCTTACTAGGGCTGCTAAGTGCCCAGTTGGTGACTTTAGGGCTTTCAGGAAGAGCCCTGGTCAGAAGTGCTGAACCTCTTTGAAGCAGTCACTCAGATAATAAATACCTACACTCTTGTGTTATTGGGGGGGATGATGATTATAACCTCTTGTTCTGAAGGGGGTGCCATCCTTTTTTGCCCATGTAATAGCTGATGACAACTCATTTAAATTAGATAACTTGTCCTCTTTACAGTGTCCATATATTTATGGACAACATTTATGTCTTTAGAGGTGTTTTTTGCTGATTTGTGTGTGCATCCATCTATCTATCTATCTATCTATCTATCTATCTATCTATCTATCTATCTATCTATCTATCTATCTATCTATCTATCTTTCTCACACACAGTGCACAGCCCTAGCCATTTGTTCTCAGGGGGTGGGTGTGCTCTTTGAAGAGAGGAGGTCCAAGCATGTTTTCTGCCCCCTCCCTCAGCCATGACCTCTTGGACTGCCTGAAGCCATTAATTCTCCATTCCAGGCTACTGTGAGCACTGCATTTGTTGCAGTTCATGGCAAGTGTGTTCCTGTGACACAAAAGGATTCTGCAGTAAAATACCAGCCAAATATATGTTGGGTTTATTGTGTGTTTTTCACCTTCTAAAATGCCAGTGTAAATAAAAGAGCTGCAATGTTGTGCTGTGTGTCCCAGCTGAGGCTGGACCAAGGCTGTGGCCGTGCCCTTGCTGTGGAGGATGGCATCAGCCCCTGGCAGGAGGCACAGCTGCCCCAGGGCCTGGCCTGGCTGTCCCCTGGGGCTGCTCCTGCAGCAAGGATGCAGGAGGGCATCTCCAGCCTAGAAATGTTCCTGAAATTGTCTCAGCACCTGGAGACCTGCAGGGGTTTGGCACAAGCCCAGCTCCTGGACTGCATATGGATCTCTCTTGGGCTAAGGCAATGTCCACTCCTGGCTTATTTAGGCAAACAGAAGTGACATGCTGGAGAAACATGAATAGGCTTTTGTGCACTTCAGAAAAGAATTTTAACATAACACCTTTTCTTTTTTTCAGGGAAGTGCAAACAGTTTGCCCCCAAATCTCAGGAGCTAGACTTTGTAGTGTCAAGGACTTCTTCTGTCAGTTTCTAGTTAGGAAAATGCCTTGAGTAAAGATCTCTGGTTATCTGTTTTATTTGAATCACTGAAAGTCACATCCTGCAAACTGCTGATTGAGTTTGGATGAAGCTAAATTTGGGTAATGAAAAATGACCCACTGTAAAGAAAATGCTGGGAATGGCTCCTCTGTTCAGCTCTGTGTTAGGTTCTCAACAAGATGTTTCCATTTTTAATTCTCCCTATGCATCTGTGAGATAAAACATTACATTTTAGCTCAGAGATTTCTTTGTCCTTTACTCTTTTGCTTTCAGTACTTAGGCACACAATTCCTAAGGCTCAGTTGCTAGGTATAAAAAATCGATGGCAATTTTCCTCCTCAGTAAAGGATTTCCAAAATTCTCATACCTTCCTTAAGCTACAGCAGAATAATGGGAGGCTGGTGGTGCTGTCGTGGTGCCATTAGCTTCGCTGCTCGGTAGCTGCACATCAGCACAGTAATCATTTTCAGATTTACAAGCATTAAATATTTTAATTTAATGCCTTGGCTCTCTTGTAATTCATGCACTTAATTATATGATAATTACTCAAATGAAAGAGATACAGCTGCTGTTGTATCAATTCTTCTAGGAATGTGAGATTCTGGAATTAGCCTTGGATTTCAGGGTTTTGTTTGCTGGTTTTTTTTTTTTTTTTCCCCTGGTCCTTTCCAAAAGCTAGTGGGCACATAGAAGTAATTTTTTTTTTTTGAGTGTGTAGACCAGAGGTGAATTTCAGGTAACGTTACTTTCCTAGCTTCTTTTCCTGGAGCATGGCATACATTTGGCAGCTGAGGGACTGGGCACTGTGCTGGCTGTTTTTACTGCTCCTTGTGGATTACAGTCATTAAAGCAGAGGCACTATGGCAAAGCTTCCCCAGTGCAGGACCCTGCTCCATTGGAGATGGCTGCAGAAGGAAGTGAACTGCAGGAAAGAGGTGTGTGTTTGTGTACACGTGCACATATAAATTCTATAACTGTATAGAATTTAATACCTTCGTAACGGGCCAGTTGCCCAGTGCAAGCACTGCACAATGAAATCACATAATAAATTAAAGTATAAAGGTTCAGCCAGGCCAAATAGACCACCAATAGGAACAAAAGGATTTGGCACAAAGGCAAACCCAAGTGACCTCAGAGGAGAAGGGCAATTAACACACCGGGTGAGGAAGAAAGGAAGAATGTTTTTGTATTTGTATTAGCAAATGCAAAAAAAGGCAGTCAGTTCACAGAAGGGAGCCCCTAGAATCTGGGAGGGTGACACTGTCCATGAGGACCACATAGCTGCCAGTCCAGGGCTGTGGCACCTCTTCTCTAGAAGGAGACCTCCTTATGGGCATCCTGCAGCAGGTAATGCCCCAGACTCCCAGTTTCTGATTTCCAGCTCTGTTCTTAACTGTTTGAAATACATAACAGTAGGCTTTTCTTAGGAAAAGCAGTAATTGTAAGATGGTGGAAGACATCTTCTGATTTTTACTATTTTGGTTTAATCAAAGGTGAAAAATTAGCTTTGGTATATTCTTCAGTTAGGAGATGTGCTAGTGAAAGTCTCCATAAAGTTATTCAGAACTTAAATTACTTCAGATCTCTGAAAACTGTTCCACAAGTATGTGCAGCTTGCTCTGTAGGAGGGTAAGTGCCACATCCCTGGGAGCTGGTGCTGGCTTGGGTCTGGCAGGAGGGCCATGTTGAGCTGCAGCCTTATGAAACTGCTTGTGCTCTGTACAGATACTTGAAACCTTCCATACTGAGCCCCTTCCAGCATATCAGAAAAGAATGAGCAGTTTCAGCCCTTGTGTATTCAAAAGAAACGTGCTTGTGGGCAGGCAGGAAAGAGACTGTTCCCCCCAGTGGGGCTGCTGGAGCTCTCTGGGATCACTTTCTGCAGGGCTACACTTCATGTGTTTTAACTTCTGGTTCTTTGCTGCTGCTGCTGTATCTTCTGGCCCAAGTTGATTAAAAGCTTCGGTGAGCTTTCAGTGCTAAAGCACAGGGCCTGCCCTTCTTGAGACGATTGTGGGGCCAGCCAGCAGCATCCCCTCAAAGGGGCAGTTGCTGGGCCTGAGCTTCTGGGCAGGCCTGGAAGAAGTGCCAGACAGCCTCTCACAGCCAGCACTGGCACATCAGCAGTGCCATGATTTGCTGCTACTTTTCTAGAAAACAGAAAAAACAAGAGACTGTTTAACAGTGATCACAGTAAAGTTTTGTGAAAACACGTTGCAGCCATATTTAAAGTTTTTGTTGTTGGTGGTTGTTGACATGTGAGATTATGTTTAATCCTCCAGGGACTCCGGATATTTTGTAAGAATTGTAAGTGTAAATATTTGGCAGTAGTTTCATATCCGTCCTCTCCAAGTCCCAGAGGAACAGATGATGCCGGGTTACTGTACTGTGTGGAGTTTCTGTTGATGGCAGTAGCAGATTTAACACTTCTACATAGTGGGATTTTACTTTATGAGTATTTGAAGTTTGTCTTGTGTATGTGGAGTAATTGCTCTGCAGCATGCTTTCTTGGAAGTGAATGTAATGTTTGTCCAGTTTCTTAAAAGCTGTAAACGAGAGGCAGAGCCAACAACAAACCTATCGTGATTAACAATACACAGAGATGTTTTTCATTGCTAAAGACACCTAGCATAAAGCAGAAATATTTAGTTACCTAGCTTGTAGTCTGATTGTCAGACTTACAGCAAGGCTAAATCCATTCAAACGGTTACTGGAAATTGGTATTTGAACTTGTGAACTCAGGAAAACTCCTAATCTGTGCTGAGGTTTCTGGCATGTCCTTCCAAGCCCCACAGCCTGTTGTCTTGAGCTTTCCTTTAACTCTCCAGAGACCGTGGTGTCTGCATTTCTAAGTTCCTGCCTAAGTAGAGGTTGCACCAAAAGGGTTACAAAATTTTAAGCCCTGTGTATGCAGACAATTTTCAGCTAGCTTACAGCAGCTGTGGAGTCGTGCTGATAGATTAAAAGCAGCTCCCAGCCCCAGAATGAAGTACATTAGAGCTCCTGCTGAGCCGAGCTGGGGTGAGGCCTACACAGCTGTCATTTAGGCCAAGTTTCCAACTGAAAACTGAAGAAAAGGATGCAACTTAAAGAAAAGTTGTATTTTAAAATGAGGCATCTGGTTATTAATCAAATATAGGCAGGAGCTCAGTTGTGCAGTGGGTTTCAGCCTCAACAGCCTGACACTTGGGAAGGTAGGGAGGCAATTTTCAAGGATCAAGAAGGGGCATGTCCAGTCAAAGGCTGTTACTCAGTGACACTGTAAAAATAATCCTGTTTTTTTCTTTACTTGCCTCTCTCCCTGAAAAAATAAACAGAATACAAATATTCTTGAACTGTTGCATGTCTGAGTGAGAGACTGACCAGCTCCACAATTGCTTTTTGCTGATACTGACCTCAAAGCAGAGCTGATTCCCAAGGGAGCGTGCTCATTGAAATCTGCAGTTAGCAGAGACGTATTTAAAGCACAGAAATCTTTATGGCCTTTCCTCCATTTCCCAGTGTTACTTTACCACAGGAGAGGTGGTCCCCAGTAGCATGACAAGTTCAAGAAATCTCGTGAGCACAGGTGATCCCTGATCTGCCCACCCTCTACCCCGTGGATCCCACACCCCACACTGTGCTGATGCTCACCCTGACACCCAGTTCTGTTACTCCTCTGCACAAGCACTTTTTGTCTCATCCCAGTAGCATAAATGAACCAGTGCCTCTTGGTCTCCACTGCCATGACCAGGAGTAGTCTGCTTGTTCTTGATGCAGGCCAGCTTCCAAGTGGCTTCTCAATTTTTAATGCAAGAGGGTCATTCACAAAAAACTGAGTGATGAACATGAATTAATTATATTATCACGTTGACATACTTTGGCTTCTGAAGACTTTTGTACCCATTTTTCATTTAATTTGCTTTTATAGTTACCACTGCTCTGTCCCTGCTCCTCAGTTACTGACTGTTTGTCTCAGAGTATTGCCTGCAAGTGCTGAAGCCGGATTTACTTCTGTTTCATTTAAAATAAAATATTCAAAAATATTTGTTTAAAATACTGACTTTTGTCTGTATATAGTGTGTAGTATGAATAATTTGTTGGAGTTCAGATACAGTGTTTCAGTTCTTATCAGATATGTATGACATGAATTTGAAAGTATGCCCTCTTGCTTGCTTTCTCATGTATGGTGCATAATGAATTTCCAGCTTGGCAGAAAGGAAAGGATCAGAGTGGGAAGCAGAGTATACCATAAGGATTTATCATGATACCAGTGAAAGCAATAAGACAACTCTGGGTAATTTCTTGGTTACTGAAGTAACAGTCTCATTTGGGAAAGGACTGTAAAATAAAGAACTTGCATTCTTCAGCTAAAAAACAACTATCAGTCATTAATTAGGCTGATGTTATAGGTGGCTGGTTCTTGTTTCTTTGTTTATCCCAAACTACCCAACATTTTTCAGCATCATCCAGCATTAATACATTAACATGTGTAAACCTATTTTTTGTGCAGGAATTTGGGATAATTTGGATATAAATGTATGTATGTAGTGAGTTTAAAGGCACAGTAAGGCCAGTGAGATCAGTTTGTAGTATGAATAGTAAACAATGCACTCCAGGAATGCAGGTGGACCACATCAGTGATCTTCCCAGAACACTCAAAACAGAAATGGAATTTTCTTTGGGACCTTAGATCTGAAATTTGACTCATGAACCCATTGTAATGTGATGGTTCTTAATATATGCACTTTGGACGGATATTCCTCTGTGGGACTGTGTACATGTTCACACAGATCCTGTTATTTCATATTATTTATTCATATTGACAGTAGTAAAAGATGGTTGTTACTTGTGTGCAGACTAGAGCTAATGCAAATTCAGTAATCATCCCTTAAGTACAGGGGAAGTAACTCAAAGAGAAAGCTCTCCATTTGGCTATTGCTGTGAATCACCAAGCAAATAAAAATGTGAACTTCTGAGTCTATGTGGAATAAGTGTTAACTCAGTATTCTCTCCTTGGTGAATGCAGGGCACATATGTGCATTTGGCCTCTAGTAGAGTCAAGTAAGTCACCTCTACCAGCCCTTGAAAAACAGGACTAGCAGGACTTCCTGCTGTTTGTAGAACAAGGTTACTAAGCTAATCCAGTATTGTCATAAAAATGTAATAAGCACTTGTAAAAAGCTAAATATATAAATTAGTAAGTGCTAAATGCTATTATTTTTTATTTGTGATTTTGAAACCAGTCTGATGAATGTCCTTAGTAAACATAGTTGCAACAAATGCATGTATTACAAGGTTTTATGGTAAGAAAATTAAATCATATATAGTGCAGCAAAAATGTGTTTTAGGTCTGAACCCTAGAATACCACAGTTAGTGGAAATGAAGCTTGTTACCACTCTGTTGCTCTTCCAGAAAAGAGCATAGTATTGTATTATGAGCAATAATAACAAAAACAAACAAAATCATAACAAACATTTTCATTTTTCACAGAATTCAGCAGCTGTTACTTAAGTAATAGGTTGAATTTTTGAGGATTATTTTCTCACTCAGTTTGGGAATGGTATCCTGCAATCTGCATCACTTAGGAGATTTTAGTTTTCTGTTAACTTCCTAGCATGGACAGTTGTAGTTGAATGAATCAGTGTGTAAAGAGAATTAATGTGTTTGAGATTTTGGAAGGAGGTTTTTTGAGAATTTTGTTGGGGTTTTTATTTTATTTTATTCAGCTTGGAATATTTCTAGCTATCTAATCTCGTCTGAACACATGAGGGTCTGAATATTACATATTTACATTTTGGAGACATGCATCAATTTTTATAAGTTAACGTGGCAATTTTATATTTGCCAGAATGCAGAAGCTTTCTCCACTTCAAAAAGGTTTTATTTTCATTAAGCTATGAATGCAGAAGAGTGTCTGTCAGGTTTTTTTTTTTTTTGCATTAGCCTGGCTGGTTTATCTTAAGCATACTCAGTAGACTTGCCTCAGTTTTTCTCAAGCTATTGTTCTTTTTTACACCGCGTTTGCACACTGCAGTGCATCTAGGGAATTTCAGCAGTCGGAATATACATGAAAAGAGACCCGCTCTACTTTCATAAGGTCCCTGGATGAATTGGACGAAACCTCAAGGCCCCATGGTGGAGCCAGAGCCGCATTCATATTCCTTGCCATCACCACACATATGATAGCATGAAGCCCAGACCAATCGAAAACTTGACAGTAAGCCTTTTGATTTTGCGGGGAAGCCTTCATCAAGCTGAGAGAGGGAAGGGAATATAGCCCAAACTGGACTTCATACTGTGGCAAGTTTGAAATCCCAGCCCAACCACAGAGCTGCTTGATTGGAATAGTTGGAAACTGTGTCCAGGAATCCGGCAGCAAGAACTTGGCTTTCAGTTACTCTTGCCTTTTTAAAGGAAAACTCACCATACAGGTCACTTGGAAGCCTTATTTATTTTGTCAGAATTTTAAATATGTACACTCTTGCAAAGGATAGTTTTAGTGTGTAGTGCGTAGTGTTTGCTGCTATACAGTTCTGTTCCACAGCAGCTTTGTTTCTTAACCTTGTGGTGGAACTCTCTTGGCTAAAGCTTCCACACTTTGATGTTGTCTTCTAGGCTGTTTCATTATTTGGTCCTTAGTCTACTTAAGAAACAGAAAGAAAAAAAAGCAACCCTATTTTACACCATATGTGTTAGTATTAGCTTCTCCTTTAAACATTATGCCTGCCCATGTCTTGTAGGTGTGGTATGAAACTGATCTCTACTTATTTGTCTGGGAATTTCAGCAGTATGTCAGAATTGCTGTTGAACATATGTGTCATCAGTTATGCCACTGAATAACTATTATTCTTCATCCTTTTTGGGCTCCTGAGTCTGGGTGCTGACGCACCTTGGTATCTGCAGTGATGCCTCTGGATTTGCAAATGGAAGAACTGAGCATTTCCTCCTGGGAGAGATGGTGAAGCCTCTGCTGCCCTCCCCCCAGAATACTTAATTTTAAACTTTCATTTTAAAACGACAAAGCTTCTGCACTTTTGGTGCCTATCTAGAACTGCATTTTATTCATTGTCACCCCTGGAATTGTGATCCAATTATGCTCCAACCCAGCTCTCAGTCAGACAAAACTCTTGTTGACTTTCATGAGAGTTTGTCTAATTAAAAGACGAGTTGGGAGTGCAGAAGAGATAAATACCAGAAGCATGTAAAAGTGGCAAACTGATAGATTTGTGCTTTGTGTCAGAAGGTCATCCCTATAACATACTTTCCTGATTGCGATGGGAGACTTCTTTTCCATGGAGTGGTACAGAGTCCCCCCTTCAGTGCAGTGGTGCCTTTTATAGACTGCAATTCCTTATGGCTGAAGCAGAGTGCAAAACACACAATATTGTCTTGTGGCAAGTAAATGGAAGTGCTGCTACTTTGAAATGTTTTGTGGGGTTTTTGTTTGTGGTTTGGTTGTTGTTTGTTTTTTTTTTTTAAATCTGTAGCAAGACTTTTTTCTGGCAACCTCCCACTACCAAAAAGGTGGGGAGAGGTTGGGAAGGTGTGTGGGACACATGAGAAGCCCAGCCTGGAGCTCAGGAGGGGTTTATCTGCAAGCCCTCCCATCCTCCCCTCCAGGGCAGCCGGGAGTGCAGCTGGAATGAGGTGCTGGGTTTGCAGTGCCTGCTGCTCACACGCTCTCCAAGGGCTGTGCTGGCTGTGAAGCAGAGTGGAGGCTTGGTGCAGATCCATCCCTGTGGCATGTTAAGGCTCTGTTGGATTGGCTATTCAGCAATGTTTCCTCAGCCAACATTTTGGGTTTGGTTGATTAGATTATTTCTTAATACCACAACACTGTATAAGAGCATTTACTTTAGTTAATAAGTTTTAGGGTAAGCTGCAAGGTTCAAGTGAATCAATTTTAAGCACAGAACATCATTAGAAAATTATTAGCTTAGAAGCTTAATGTTAAGGAGGAATCTAAACCAGAACTTTTAAGGTTGAATTGTAGAGTATTCAAATGTCTTTATAGCTTTCAGAATCATCTCCAAGAAACACCAAATTTAAGACTATAAAATTTAATCTGTGTACATCTTGACCCCATAACTCATGCGAATACATGAAAATTGCATCATATAAAACCACATGCCAGACATTAGGGTGGTATCTCTGTTGAGCTGTATTTAAATGGCTGCAGAGTGTAAACATCCCAGTCTCTGTACATATCCAAAACAGAGGCACCATTCTGCAGGTCTGCAGAGAGAAAAGCTCCATGTGGTTCTTACTGAGAGCTCTCTGCATTGTATCCCAAAGGGTGCTGAGTGCCCAAAGCCCTTGTTGTGCCCCTGGAAGAGCAGAGTGCTCCCACATCTAGAGAGGATGACTCTGCAGCCTCTTCCTCTTCTGTTCCTCAGCTCTGCCAGGTAGGTATTGCCAACATCAGAGCCATTCTCACTGCTGTACACCCAGCTGCTTCCCAGGAATTTTGTGAAACAGGAGCATCCCATGTTGTCAAGAGTTAATAATTATACCAAATATATGCTCTGTGATTAAATAACGCACAGCTGGAAAAATTAATCACATCTTGCTCTGAGAAATGCTTAAGACTTTTAAAGCAGCAATAGGTGCAGAATTTAACATTTAAAGATCCCTTGAAATGCCAGGGAATGAATATAAATGACTTGGTGCTCTATAGTATTTCGATACAGTGATGCCAACCAATGGAAGTGCAGGGTTTGATCCTGCTATTTTATAATAGGCTAGTAAATATTTTATCTTGTGCAATGTTCCTTTTACATGAAATTTTAGTCCAAAACCACCACTCCCTTAATAAAGGAGAAGTTTAAATTCATGAATTTTTTAAAGGGGTGATACTGTCTGTTTACCCCACTGCCTGGGCACAGGAGAGGAGGGACACTCTTTTTGCTCTGTGCTCCTTCCCTCTTTCTTCAGCTTGTCCTGCATTTTAGGATTTAAGGCTTTATTTTTCAGAAAGCTTGTCCCACTGAAGAAAAAAAATATAGTGCCATTTTGTTTGCTTTGCTGAAGGTGCAGACCTGAAGAATCAGTGCTGTGTATAAGCTGCCTCACCCTGCAGTTTCTCTTACCAGGGGCTCATTTGTATGCAGAGGGGATTAGTCAGAATTTACTGTAGCTTCGCCCTGGGGAGCTGTGAACTCCCTAGGAATATGCTCTGACGAAAGCGTGCAGTTGGTAAGATTAGAACAAACCCTTCTGCTACAGAAAGTGCCTTGGTCACTCACTAGGCCTCCAACATTGAAATCATTTTCATTTATAACCTTTTTGATCATTCAGCCTCAAAGAAGCCTTGGCTTTTATGACAGCTTGCACTAAAATTGCCCAATTATTTGGGGGGGGTGGGGAGGAGAGGAGTGAGTGAGAATCTGAAAACAGTCAGATGTGAGAGACAGGGCACTTGATCTGCGCTCATGGCTTTTCCTTCCCTTCTCCTACCAATATTTTTACAGCTGTTGACATATATTGAGTTACATGTGGCTGTGCCATATCCCCATGGTATAGTTTCAAAGATCTGTTCACCGTAAAGTGTGCTGTTCTCAAGTAAATGACTCTGACTTCAAGAAAGCACAGTAGTTTAAATGTTACTATAAATACAGGAGCTAAGACATTTTAATTATAATTTTTGAGTTATACAGTGCTCTGTATGTACACGAGGCATTTACTAAAGGCTGGGGATGTGCTCAGGTTACTGTGCTCTCTCGTGGATAAGGCAGTAATTGCAAGCAGCTCATTCTGCTGATCCCCTTTATTTGTGTGTATTTGCACAGTGCTTATTGACAATGAACATCTTGCATTTGGGAACTCAGCTGTGGGAGCTACAGAAGAAAGAAATAAAGGCAATTCAGAAAAAAAATCAAGTTCAGATTCAAGAGAATTTTTTTGTTGTGAGATATCTTAGGAATGTTACTTTTGTCAGAATGTAACTTTAGTTAGGAAATATCAGCACATCTATTGTCCTTTTAATGCCCTTCCAACTCGCATCTGGTAACTAGGGCAGATTGAGAATTCAGTACTAACAGATCTGTCAAATTTTTGAGAAAATCCCAGGGTATGGGTTCATTGCTGATTAATTTTTTCATCCGTGTAGTAGCGTTGGCTTTGGTGAGGTTATTCCTAATTGTCTCTGATGAAAGAAAGAAAACCCCATATTGTCAAAGTGGGTGCTGCTGTCGTGGGGATAAACAGGTACAAGGTGTGGGGAAAGCTTAGATAAGCAGCATTGTGCCAGGAGGTTTGTTTTTATCTGTCACTGGGTTGGTGGTGTTATTTTACTTTTTAAGCTTGAAAACAAAATGTTATGAAAAGCTTTTACAACATTTGCCCTTGTGCATCAGTACCAGTTACGTACGGTAAAGGTTTCTGCCTGGCTGTGGAGATCTGATCCTTTCCTTTGGGCTGGGACGTTCAGCAGAACAGTGACTGTAAGCTTAAATAATTTTGCAATATGGTGACATCATCCTTCAGAGAGTTCTGCTATTAAGATCTATCAAATCTAGTATCAATAGGGCTCCCTACATGAATTTGTCTCCCTACTTTACCTGTGACACAGTCATGGTAATGGAGATTTCAACTATCTCTGCTATTACTAGGGCAGTAAAAGCAGCTCCTCTCAGTGTTCTCAGGTCCTAAACCAATATTCACTGTAAGCAGTAAAAAAAAATCTTTCAATGACTGAAACTAATTTTGGATCAAGCTTTTACTGCAGGCTTGGATGCCCATCATTGCTGATGGCATGTTTTTGGTCATGCAGTCTACCAATCTACATAAATTAATAAATAGTATGCATAATAGATAGCACATGTATAGTGAACCACATCTCATGGTTTCCCTGAACAACTGCTGCAGTTTTTAGCAGCATTTCCCATGGCCTTGACTAGAAAAGCTGCTAAAGTTGGAGCCCCTGGGCTTTGTGGAAGTCCTCAGTGCCATTGCCAGCAGATCCTCCTTGGCCATTAAGCAGTGCTTCTGTGTCACTCAGCCAGGAACGCTATGTACTTCTATTTAAAAACAGTTGTGAAGTCTCCTGAGTAGGAACTGAAAACTGTAGACCACCATCAGAGCTACGTCCTCTGGCCTTTCCCCTCCAAAATTGTAGCAGTCATTTTTTAAGGTGTTTCTGAGTAGCAGTGGGAAGGCACACAGGCTGCAGAAATTGTAGGAAGGCACTGAGAGCATCTAACCAAATCTTAACGTCTTTTACTGGATTTGGACTCAAATCTTTGTGTGCTTCCTCTGCTTATAACTTCACCTCTTTTGTGAATCAAACCCAGCTTTTCTGTTGTGCAAATTGTACAGAAGAGTGAGGTCTGGAAAAAGATTTTTTTCTCTTTCTGAGCACCACTACGAACTCTTACTTGTTCTTGAAGAGAACAAGACCATTCATCTTTAGCACCTTGCAGCTTGTTTTTTCTTTCAAAAACTTCTTTCAAAGTCAGAGTGTAGGCAAGTGATCTGAATGATGAGAATAAGCCTTGTTCAGATGTACCCAGTCCCTGGGCAACATTTGAGATGGCAAAGGCCATCCGTTTGCATTTGCCTTATGGACATTTCTGTATGTGGTACCTTCTATTTTCCATGCTAGTTAAGCAGCCTTCATCCTGAGAGAAGCTTTGATAACACTTTATTAATACATAGTTAGCCAAATACAAATGAATTGTTTAATTGATTGATTTTGTGAATATTTTTGATAATGTAAATCCAACCCAAGCAGCACTAAGTCCTGTTGCTGGAGGTAGCTCACAGACCAGCTACCTTGCAAGCAGATGTCTGGCTGTAAATTCATCAAAGATTTGCATGTACAGTTCTTGGCATTTCTTTTCATTATCACAATTATCAGGGAGTACAGATGAGCTGGCTTTTCCCTACATGCTGTTGCATGGTTGCTTTCGAGGGAGGAGCCCGGGTGCAGGCAGTGTCAGGGATGCAGCATCTTCCTTGTCCGTGCAGCCACCAGGGACACACTGGCTCAGGCAGGCTGGGCTGGCTGGGCTGGGCTGGCCTCGGGGCTCTGGCAGAGAAGGGCAAGGGCATCTCAGGCACTCCTGGGGCAGCCAAGCAAAACAGGCTCCCTCCTGCAGCCTGAAAAGCTGGGGCACATTCCCCTCTTCTGCCTTTTAAATGACTTGTATTTGTCCAGTCTGCTTAGGCTAAAATTTAAGATTTGTATTCAGAGGTGCTGACTGACACATTTCCTTTATGAATTCTTGTGGATTGCTATTGATTTTTTACTGTGGTTTTCAAAATCCTACTTCTAGGACTCTGGAGATTTCCCTGCTGCAATAATAATGTATTGTCATTCTTAATATCTCAGCTTCTTGACACAATATTCATATTAAAACCACAAAAAAGCTACATTAGAGTAACACCGAGGGTCTGCCTGGAACCCACCAAGGCAAGGGAAATCAAAGTCAAGGCTGAAAATTAGGGCTGACACTGTGAAACGTATCCCATCCTACTTAAGTACTGGAGTTCATCTGTGATTGCAAGATCACTTGCATTTGATAGATGGATTCCTCTGTACAGCAGGAATGAGTTATGATGTGTTGTAAATCCTCAGGATTAACTGTTGTAGTTGAGAGTGCCTATTTTTGTGGAGAGCTACATAAGCCAGCATTATGGAAACTGCTTTAACATCTTTTATGAAATTTTGTTCTCTTTCACAGACAGGGCTATTAAAAATTCATTCTGCATTTCTGCCACTTGCATAACAATTCTGGATCAGATTGTTCAGGTCAGTAAGGAGAGAACAGAACAGCAATATTTGTATGAGCTTGTAGCCATTTTCCCCTTAACTATGTTGCCCCAAAAATGTTTTGCAGATATGCACTGTCTTTTATGAGTGTGATAAACAGTTTGATTTATTCACCTCCATGATGTAAATGAGTTGTGTGAATGTTTGTGGCATCATGGAGCTATTGCAAGACCTTCCATTTGACCATGTCTTTTGACCTTTCTCATACTGTCTGTTTGGGAGCTAAATTTTTCCAGTCACAGTTTTTCTTGCTAAGTAGGAAAGTTTACTTGAATTGTTCATTGGCCTCTCAGTGTGCTATGTGGAACTCTGTGGAGTGTCAGGAATGAGAGTTGAGAAATGTCAGGGACATTTCCTGTGGCAGAGGAGAGGCTGGGAGGGCCTTGCATGCTGGTGAACATCTCCAAGGGATGTGGGCTGCTCACTGGCACAGGGTTTTCTGCTGCCATCACCCTTCACCAAAAGGGAACAGAAATGTTCTGACAAAATTAGACAAATCAAATATCTAGGTTTATATTTTAGAGCAAAGTGTTTTAGCAATATTTTTATTAATGGGTTTAGAAAAAGCTGTTTGTGCCCCTTTCCATCTGCTTGTCTTTTCTGTTATTCATGCTCACATGAGAATCCATCTGACACTTCCCCTCCTAGTTCATTAAGGCAATGTGAAGGGGTTTCTTTATAAATGAGGATTATGGGTCATTTGCATACATCTAGGATCTCCTTTTTGGTGCTGTTTTGAGCAGTGAACAGATAGGGGCAGGAAGTTGACACATGGATTCCCATCAGAGAGGAGCATTCAGACCTTGTGAGCTGAAGCACTCTGGGAACTCCACACAGGAGGAGAGGCACAGTTTGTGCAACATGATCTGGCAGCCCTGATGAAGCCTCAGGGGCACATGACCAGTCATTCTGGTGTAGATGTTGACCAGCTTTACTTCCTACTTGCCTCTGAAGACATCAGTGGACTAAACTGAGGTTTTGATGTAATTAAATGGAACTGTCAAACACCAGAACTGTTCTATGTGCACAAAATGTCCCACTATGAATATTCTGATATTGAAGTGCTGATGCTGGAACAATGTATAAGGAAGTCTCCCCGAAATATGTTTGGATATTCAACAGGACTTGAAGAATTCGTATATGTTGTTTGCTATGAATATTCTGATATTGAAAAATAGAGCATCACCCCAGCTGCTTTCATAGATGTGGCAATTTCTAGATTAAATTAATTTTAGAAAGGCCAGATGAAGTTACAGGTTTACTGGAAAATTTATTTTCCTCTGGAGAGATGGCTCATGCCTTTCCCTGACCAGACACATCACTCTGCAGGCACTTTGCATTGGTTAACACAATTCAGAGGGTAAATGTTGGTAACTTACTGAGTCAGCATGAAGTTATTGGTTCTTGAACCTACTGCAAATCACAGTTTTTATCATATCCACCAACATCCCTGAAGTGTAGTGCAAATGTTTGGAAAAGATCAGTTACTGACTGCGTGTTCCATCAGGGTAAGGTATTTCTCCTGAAAGTATTAATCCTCATAAACAACAAAACTCTTAAATAGAAAAAAGCATTAAAAATGGCTTAAACAGATATGTGCCCCAACATTATCACATCAGACCAGTTTAAAGTAAATTCAGTATTTTCAAGAAAAAAATTGGTTCTGTTTCTTTGAAATTATGTATGCCTGAGTTAATCTTTCAAGTGAATTATAAATCCCTGTACATGCAGTTAGCATTGGAATGAGTTATAGTTACAAAAATTGGAATGAAGATAAATCATGTTTCCTTGGTGAAAATCTAATAATAACAGTCAGGTCCATACAACACTGCTCAGATATAGATCCCCTGTGATTGTGATGTGCTCTGAGGAGGTCATGCTACCCACCCTTGAGATCAAGGTCCACAAGGTCAATATTGGGCACTTTCAGTACTTCAAGAGTTTTATCAAAACTGTGACACTTGGGGTGGTGCAAACAGACATGCACCGAAAACACAGAAACAAACGGAATTGCTAAATTTTGGAAGAGGCAAGGTGAGACCTTTTTACTTTAAGAGTGATGATAATCCTGAGTGTATTTAAGCATCTCAAGGTCAATGGCAGCTTCGATAACCTGTGCCAGAACATGGCTTTTTTGGGGAGCTGGGGGTGGATTGGCAGTACAAAGATGCTGTGTAAGAGCGCAGGTGAGGCGGGGCAATGCAGCTCCAGCAAGGTGTGCTGACCCCTCTGACCTCATGCCCTTCACAGGAATTAAACTTGTTGTTTTACAGAGCCAGACCTTTAAAAAGAAAAAAATCTTCTGAGGCCCTCAGCATCCTTTTCTAGAAGTGTATTGGAGAGCCCTTGCTAACATGGATCATGGAGAATTGTTAGTATTAAACTGCTGTTGGATTACCAAAGTGTAACAATGTACAGGACCTGCACTTTCAGCCACTGTCTCTTCAGTGTGTGGGTGAATGTCAAAGGGAATATTTTATGTCAGTTCCTTGTGACCCAGATTCCACAGAAGTCTCTTATAAAATAATCTTTGAGCAAACACTACTCGCATGTCCTAAGGACACCTCATCCCCGTGAACCCAAAGGCAGGAGTGAAGCTGCTGTGCACTGCAAGATCTGTGACTTTCTATCTGAGAATTTTGGTCTTGTTTGATAGTTCAGCCTTTGTGCCCTGCGGATCCATTTTAAATTGTCTGAAGCAGGAATAAATCTATTACAATGACCACCATTTAAAAAAAATAATACAAGATGGGTCTGTGAAGAGGTGTTAAAAAGTAGAAATGAAAGGCAGAAGTTGTAAGAAAAACCTGTTCATTGGACAGACCTGCAATGCAGTAAATAATAACCTCAGATGTGAAAGACAGCCTGTTCCAGAAAAAAGGCAGTGGAAAGGACTTTTTTTCTCTTTTTTTATTTTTTTTTTCTGTGGGTCTAGGGGAGAAAAGGTCCTTTATTCTTTGGTAACTTTTCTGATTTTAAATATGTGCTTGTCTGGTCATGAGGAGCAAGGTCATTCCTACTGCTCAGGGCCTGGGCTTTGTGCTGGTGTTGGTGGGAGCTTCTCTCCTCTCTCCTTTTCCTCCCTCCCTCTATCTCTCCTTTTCTTTTTCTCCTGAGGTGCAGATGGCCACATTTGCAGGTTAACTGGAACAGCTGGAGGCACATTATTAGCTTCCTGCTGCTAACTCATATTTGCTTAGATTTTTTTTTTTTTTAACAGCAACATAATTTACAAGTGGTAGGCCAGTGACAAAGCTGGCATGTTCTAAATCCGCATCTGATTTATATAATGCTGTTGCTTATCAGTGAATGAAGTCATAATTATTGCTTTGTACCATTAAATAGCATAAATATATAAACTGTTACACAAATTGCAGCAAATGTTTCCTCTAGGGAGCTCTAGACAAAATTTTAATGTAGTGCATTTGTCTGTGGTGGCAGTTTCTATGGTATATAATAATGTTGATAAATTTTACTGTAGCAAGTGACATTTTATAACATTAATCCTGGTGGTAAAAATCTGATGAATACTACAGCTGTAATGGTAGGTACAAGAAGAAAGAGAGCTTTTGACACCAAGTGAATTGATTTTAATAGTGCTTTAGAGCTGCAAAGCACAAAGATGGTGCAGAGATGGTAGATCCTTCACTGAAAGGGAAGAGGACTCGTGCAGGTGCTGGACAGCGAGGCACCAGGGAGCTTGACTTGATGATGGTGATAATTAATTCTTTTTAAAATCTTTATTGATAAATACTTCCTCTGCTTTGAAAAGCAAAAGGAAACCGAATGGTGAGATGAAACCATTTAAAATGTCCCCCAATTATTGCAACTCAGCACATGTAAGTGAAGGCACTGTGCTGGGTGCTGTGCTCAGATGCTGCTCCCTGCCTGTGCTGGCAGCTGCTGGCTGAGCTGGGCACAGGGAATGGGCCAAGGGACAACTGGGCAACTCGTGACACGAGGACTGCCACGAGAAATCCTTCCTCTGACTCTGAATAGGGTGGTACAGGGGGGCTTCAGCTCCTGTCAGTAACAGCAGGAGTGTTGTTGTTAAAGGGCTTTGCAATTCTTTAGAAATTGCCACCGCGTTGCTCTGTGATCCAGGGCCCGGTGCCTGGGCTGGGGCTGGCCCATGCTCTCTGTGCAGGCAGTGGGGTGGCACAGCACTGCCAACGGTGCTGGGCACAGCAAAGTGCCCACCAGAAAGCCCTGGGATTGTCACCACTCATGCCTGAGGTGCCTGGCTTCAGTCATGGCTGAGAGCAGCTGGTGTGCTCCCCTCCTCAGAGACACCTGCCAGGCATGGAGACAAAGGGGGCAGCCCCAGAGCGAGCCTGGGCTGTGCCCTGCCTGTCCTGCCAGCTGTCTGAGGATGGTTTGTTTTGTTTTTATTCCTGGAAATAAGGAGTGCTTATTTTCTCCAGAAAAGGTTTTAAAAAATAAATGGATATCTCAAAGGAGAATCCTCATGGGCACTGTACTTGGGACACTTCTATAAAAATGGAGAGCAGTGTAGTTTTTTACTCAGTCATTTAGATTGCCATGACCCCCCATGGAAGGTTTTTTTTTCCTGTTTTCTTCATGACATGACTTCTTTCCTTTTCAAATTCATGTCTCTGTTTCAATAACATCAAAGATGGATCTAGATGGTAAAAATTGCAGCCCCTGGCCATAGGGAAAATCCCAGTGACTTCAGACTGAAGAGCACTGAGGCTCCTGACACACACCATGGCACGCTGACAGCATTTTTGTTGTGAAACCCTGACATGTCCTATATGGGTTTTCCTTCAGCTGTTTGCTTCCTGCATTTCTAGCATTTCACATGCCCCCAGTAATTATCTTCCTTTCTGAGAAATTGTATGTTTTTTCCTGCCATCCATTAGCATGAAGTTTATTGAGTGGTTGGGGATTAGTCACTGTTCTCTCTGGAGGCTGAAGTGCTGATGCTGGAACAATGTATAAGTAATTCTCCCCCAAGAATGTTGTGCCTCCCTACTCCTCTGAAGCATGTGGGGAGGAAGAACAGAGGCTCAGTTGGCCCCCCTGCCTGGTGGCTTGGGGGTGCTGGTCTTTACTCTCCATCTTGGAGAGATACCCGGGTGCAGACTATAAACTTTGCCACTGGCTTAAGTGGTTGGAGTTTCAGACACCATCACTGCTTTAAAAACACAAACATGCCTGGGAGCACTGCACCTCACCTGTGATGCTGGAGGCACAGCAAGGGGTGGGAAGCCCATGGCAAGGGCAGTTTCCCATAGGAGTGGCAGGGCAGTGACAGGGATGGCAGCAGCATTGCTGTGGGACAGCCATTCTCCACCTTCCTTTGCTGGTCTTCCTCCATCAGACCTCTCACTGCACCATGGAGCAGTCTCTGGGATGCTCCATCTGCAGCCTTCCCTTTGCTCCAGCTGCTGGCCAGCGTGGCAGGGGAGGGAGCAGAGCTCCATGACAGGTGGCCTCTGTCCCTGAGGAGGATTGCAGTGGCAGTGCAGTGTGGCCATAGCTTTGGAGCCCTGAGATTTATTTTGAATGTGTATTGCTTGTCAGTGTTACACTGAGTGAACTCCTGTACAGTGTGTCATGGCTTGTCCACAGGTGAAAAAGTGAAAAAGTAATGTCATTCTCATGGCTCTTGCATTAACAATTTTAGAAATAAAAACCATCTTATAATGGAAATGTGACTCTCTGGAAATGTGAATCCTAAGCTGTTTGTCTTAATGACTAAGTGCTTAATCACCTCAATGCACACCCGAGTCAGGGTTAATAATAGTAGGGGCTGTGCAAGCTTTGTTATGTATTCTGCAATACTGCAGTGATTTCCAGCTTTCTGTGAAGACCACCAGGCCAGTCCCAGCACCAGGCATGCCACAGAAACTGTCTCAAGTTCACACCTCACCGTCTGAAGCACCAGTGGGTGCTGGGGCAGTGAGTAGGCCTGGCTATGTTTATTCACTTCAGCATCTTAATGCAATTACAAAGATGTTGTGTGTCCAGCCAGCTTGGTCCATGGCAGCGTTTGGTTTGTCTTTAAGAGGTGGTGAAGATGTCTTTGATGCCTGTGCATGAAGCAACAGAGCCATCTAGAACAAAAGCCTGTGTTACAATTACTTTGTAAAGTTGTTCTGCATTTGTGTGTCTACCAGAAGCACTTATGCTTGAATGCAGTGTTTGATTTTTTTTCAGCTACTCTAAATAGATCATCTTTACAGACCACAATAAAATGTTTGTGTAATGCTTAACTGTACATTAAGTAAAATCCTGCATTAGAATATCCCTGTATAATTTCTGTTGGGTAAATAAGAGCATAAAGACAAGTATCCCCACAATTCCCATTACCACATTCAGCACTTAGTTACATTAGAAAAATGAGGCATCGTTCTGCCAACTTTTGTTTCCCTCCATTTGTGCTACTTACCACTTATGAATCCAGCAGGCCGACCCATGCAGCAATTATTTCTGAAATCCAGCTATCATGGCACACGTGGGTACCCCAGCACAGCTACTGCCAGGGCTCCATGGCTAGCACTGGGCTCCTGTGCTTGTGTCTAGAGCATTATTGGGCTGAGCTGGTGTATAACTAATGGCATTTGGAAGGTGTAGGTGTTATGTTGTCTGCTGAAGCATGATTTGTATTGCATTAAAGCATCCTGGTGGTTTTAAACAGGCTAAAGGGGATTTTCAGCTGTGGTCAATTACTGGGCTGCTGCACCAATGGTGTGCAGGGTATTTGGGTGCTCACAGGAGCCTGTGTTGTACTGACACCTTGTCCAGGCCTCTGCAGACCAGCTGAAGCAGTTGTGTGTTTGTTTGGGACCATTGTGGGTTTCTGAGTATATTACAAAGTTTCTTTTTATAATCTTCTGCTCGACTGTCCTGTGCTTTGCTCCGGGGGGTGTGCAAGGTGAGCATATCTTTTCCTCTTCCTCCTGAGACTGAGCACTTGGACTGCACCTTCACTGCTGTGCAAATTGGCAGAGCTGGACGTGCACCCTTCCCCACCCTCCAGGCAGCAGGAGGGCAGGGGGCAAGGCCAGCCACTTCTGTTCAACTCCAGACCACGGCATCTGCTTTACACAGGGGATGGGGGCAGGAACCAAGGTTCAAAGCTGCCTCTGCTTGTATGGAGAAATCAATATTTAGCCATAAAACCAGGAGAGGCATGTTTGGGAATCACAGCCTGAGCGAAAGGGTTCCAGTATTGTCATAGAAGATAAAACAAGAGGAAAACATTTTGAATTTACTCTTTGTGTATTGAGGCCTTTTATTATTCATCAGTAAGTAAATATAAGCTAAGGGAGTGATTTGTTTCTAACAAGCTTATAAAATACTAGAGTCATTTGTGAGTTTATTGGAGTGCTGATTATAAACATTCCCTCATGCACACTCCTTTGTGTCAAATTAACATTCAAAATACAAATATTGTATCTTTGAATATTTTTGTAATCTCTTCCCAAGTATTTGAAATCTTCGATGAGAGACGATTGATGATGTTACGTGAAACGTAGCCAAATGCTCTGTCACAGTTTTGGACATATTTTTCATTTCTTTGGCATTTGCTTTGCTCATGCTGTTTCTTTGAATTGCCTGCTTCATGCTCTAGCATTTGGATTTTGATACAATGCATAATTGATGTTCATCTAGCTGCAAAGATTCAACTGTTGTGTGTGCCACGCTGTCTGCACGCCTCTTCCTGGGATGTGCCCCACAACCTGCCAGGGCCAGTGCCCAGTGGAGGAGCGGCCAGTCACACTGGGGCTGGTGGCCTCGGCACTGCTCCCTGTAGCTGCTGGGGCAGTTCAGGCACATGGGTGGCACCAGGCCATCCCAGGTCCCCCAAAACACTCCCTTGAGGAGCTGGACTTTTCTGATCACACCTCAGGACTGAATTTGGAGTTCCTCTTGTGCAGCAATGCACTTTCTGTTGGCAACCATAAGGAAGAGAAATGTAAAGAGTAGGCATCATCTGCTACTCATCATACCTATCTATGGGATGAGTAGTAGATGCTTTAGACCATTCCTCTGTAGGCAGTTTTCCAAAAGCATAGGCTGTGTGGGGAAGGCATCCCAAGGCCTTTGCAGGTGCTGCTGGTTGAGACTAACAAGTTTTAGGACACAGATCTTGGCAGCCCTCTTGCCTCTATGGCTACAGACTTGCCACTTCACCCCCTCCATACAGCAGGTGTATTTGTAGTTCAGTGGGACAGACCTTTTATTTTACAATTTTGTTTTCCTCCATTCCCACTAAAACATTTCCTGTATTATCGGTACCCAAACTCTTTGCTTTTCCTATCAGCATGTACCTTGTTTTTACTAAGCAGAGGAAAATCCTGCAAGGGTGGGTCTTAGGCTAACATTATTATAGTGGCTGCCATTTAAAAAGTCAATTTTTGCCTACAGGCAAAGTATTGTTATCAGAGTTCGTACCTATTTTGCATATATACAATTGTATCTTCCCTGCCTCTCTGGGGTGATAGGAGCAAATGCCGACTTCTGAATGCCGATTGTTGAATCTGAGGTTAAAATAAGAACTCACAAAATAAAAAAAGAACAAAATGGTGGGTAGCAGGTCTCTGAGATAGATAAACCTTTTTGGTTGAAGCAGGAACTCCATGATGGCTTGATTAAGAATCTTATTTTGTTTGAGGGCCCAGCTGAAAAGCAGCTTGATCTTTCCTCTCATTTTTCATTCCTCCATCGTAAGTTTTGCAGGGCTGTGGAATATGGTTCTTCTCATGTGGACTTATTAGGTGGACATCCCTAAGTCTCTTTCAAGTTCAATGATTGCACATCAGGCCTTTCTCTGCAGCAATCCAACAACACCTTTGGATCTTTCCAAGTCATCTCAGCCACCTCTGCATGGCTCCAGTCCGTACCATGCATACCCTGAAAGCACCATCCTGCTGGGAACATCTTGGTGCTTCGTTTGGCCTGGGGCTCTGCATTTTTATTTTTTTTCAATTTAATTTAATTTTATTTTTAAATGTAACTTCTGAGAATGAGAGGAGTTGCAGAGAGCCCAGGAAACCTTACAATGCCAAGAGCATGAGATCTAGGTGAGTTTAAGCAAAAATAGCTCTGTAGGAGTCCTGCTGTTAATGAGCCATCAGAGCCTCCTGAATGTCCTTGTGTTTTGATACTTTGTGTTTTTGTGGCATGCTCACACTTTCAGGTGGCTGCTTCAGCTCCACTGTAGGACTGGCTCTTCCAGATCACTTTATTTAACCAAAAATACAGATTTTCCTTATCTTTTACACTATGTTTTCTGTCACAGACCACATATGTTCTCCAGAGTCTGTCCACTGTGTGAGTTTGCACATGGCTTTCCTCAGTGGATTAAAAAGCTAATGACATATAAAATGAAGAAAATGTGTTTCTAAAAAAAAATTAAAAACAAGCTGGCCATGTTGTGCACTGACAGAGCCATGTTATGACTGCAAACAGCCATATATGCCTGACTGAGCTACACACATAGTAAAAGAGAAAGGAATTTGTTTACAAAGGCAGAAACCTAGATCTTCTGAGTTTCGCACCCCAGAAGAAGGTTCTGCCCATGTTTCCCTGCCACGGGTGCCCCTCCCAGCTCTGCAGGATGTGTGTGCTGGTCCTGAGCTCTCCTTCTCTGCAGAACTCAGGGCAACTGCTTCAGTGCTGCCTGTCCAGCTCCAGATCATACCTGAAGTGTGCAAGCTGGCTGGCTCCTGTGCAGCACAAAGAACGCGTGTAAAGGTGGTACGAGTTTGAGATTAGGTTTTATGCATTGTAATCCATGTTTGTATGTTAGATAATCACTACCCAGAGTCACTTTACAGTCTGTGTTATGCAGAGCCCTTGCTCAGCTGTGAGATCTCTTCCAGAAAGTCACTGGGTAGCAGTGACTCTTCTTGCTCAAGATGAAGCTGGCCAGAGGGTTTGATTTCCACCTGGACTGTGGAGAGTGAATCAAGCAAATTGCACCAACGTCAATGGGAGATGCTCTGTACATTTACTTGAGCATAATACCACAGTAGAAAAATATATGTCTCCATAATGCAGAGATGCTTACAATATTTTCTTGTTTTCATGCAGATTCTTCTTTTTGACTCCTTTAAGGAATATAATGTGTTACTGCACCCTAGGATTCCTGATTTAAAATATGTCTCATAGGGGAGGTTCATTCTTCTGGGCATATTTGCACTTAATGAGCTCTGAGGGATATTTGTGCCATGCAAAATCAGTTACCTGTCTTAGCCAGCCAGACCCTATTTAGTCACCCTTGGCTCTCTCTGTTTGCAGTGGCATCTCCTTTTGCCATCCCCAATAACTGGTTTGCGTCCCTGTCCCTGGGGAGAGGGAGTGAAGGAGGCACCTCGGTAGGGGTGGGGCACAGGAGCCTCTCTGGGGCTGGATTGTGACATGAGTTCAACCCTCAGAGAACAAGTAAGCTCTGGTGCAGTTGTGCTGAGTGCTCATGCCAAGATAGCTGGGTAACCATCATTTTTATTTTCCAAGAAAAAGCTGAGAGGTGTTTCTGAGCTTTTTACTTGTCTGTAGGTATTTCAAAGAAATTTGGTCTTTAAGTTGATAATAATGCCATAAAAGATTGCTTTTTAACCAGAGACTTTTCCCTAGGAATACTGTTTCTTAATAAGACAACAAAATTAATACATACTTAAAAGAAATGCATTTATTTGAGTAAGTGGTGCAAATTGCCCCAGCATTATGGGGGTGCAGCATTTGGCCAGTCTCTGAGTGCTTGGTGATGTGCCACAAAAATAATGCTCATGGCTGGTTTTCAATTGCATTTTTAACTCTGTGCCCACTGCACCATTTCCCAGATACCTATACTAATGCAATCTTTTTTTAGACCATAGCTGATACTGCTGTAAAGTTTACATTGCTGGATACATACTTCCATGTTTATGCAGAATTTGCAATATCAGAATAAAGCCCCTTATGCCAATTCACCTGAACTCAGTCAAGAGGCAGTGCACCAATGCAGGGATAATAGAATATTTTTTTGCTGATGGAAATAAAAGTCTACCCTCCCACTGGAAAAAAAAAATTAAAAAATTGACATTTTTAATGTTTTAATGCCTGAAAGAACCTTTAGTGTTTCTCAGTTAAATTTTACATTGAGGAGGGGTTTTTTTTTAGGAGTTTTATTTCTATTTCTCCTTTTACCGGTTTTTCTGCTTCCCTGATGCCATCATGGGAACTGTTTATGCTTTCTCTTACTCTATGCATTGCTGAGTGTCGTTGACAACAACTGGCTTGTAGCCTGTCATGTTAATTACATACTATTAGAGAGCACTAATCTGATGATTATTTACACGATAGATTTAAAGTCTATCATGTCAATGTGTACTTGGGAAATGGCAATGTGAAGATCAGTGATACACATCAGTGGGAGCTGGTGTTTCAACAAACACCGTGTGCTGTCCCAGGCTTGCTGGGCTAGCTCGGGGGGCTGCTCACCTTGCCCTGCATCCCCAGCTCAGTCACCTGCCTCTGAGCACTCAGAAATGCAAACTGCACCCAGCAGCAAGGCAAATGCCCTTTGAGCAGTAGTTGTGGGATGCAGCTGTCACCCTGCACCCAGCCAGGGGAGGGGTGACTTTGCCGTTGGCACCTCGTGGCTGGGGGGTCCTGGAGCTCTGGTGGCCTCTGTGTGACCACAGTCACTGCACACTGGCACTGCAGGTGGGATGGGGGCACCTCGCAGTGCTGGGGGCCTGCTGCTGAGGCTGGGGAGTGTGCCAGGCCTGTAAAAGGAGTAAAAAAGGGCTTTACACCTATTTAAAGTAGGTTTAAAGCTTTGGGTGTTTTTAAAGCATCAGCATATTCCAGTGGGATGTTTAATAAGAGTATAATGATGTTTTAATTTTAATTTTTAATTTCACAAGAAGAATAGATGCCAAGTAGATGCTAGTTATTGCTGTTTGTCTGTACTGAGCTGTTCTATGTGATATTGTCAATAGCATGAGAGGATGAATGTGTTCCTGCTGTGCAGCAGTACAGGGAGCTGCTCCCAGGGAGGAGAGCAGGAGCAATAAGGTGTATTTAGTTTTCAGCAATGTGATGGCATGAGGGAGGACAGTGCAGGAAATAGGCTGTGTGGCCATGGATTCAGGGCTGTGTTACTTCAGTTTCCTCAGGTATTGACACTAAACTTGAAATAACACGACTGTGAGTATTTCAAAACATTGAAATACATTACTTGAGTTAAATTGTGTGGGAGTTAGGTGTTCTTACTAAACTCTAGTTATTCCTAGAGGTTCTTTAGTCTGGATAAAGCTAGTTCTGTGTGTGGTTGTATGGACTTGCACACTCAAAGAGAGCATGTGTTTTTTTTCCTGTATGGGTTTTACATTTCCATTTTTCCATGGAAGCTAGTGGAGTTATTCCTTAATCAATTATCATGAAGGAGCAGTCAGACCTATCAAGCTTCAGTCCACAAAAGGTTTTAATATAGGCTATTAAAAAAGGCATCTTCAGAGAAAGGCTGATAAAGTGTGAAGTTATTGTGCTGAAGTATTGTGTGCACTTCTATAAATTATGTTTATGCAGTTTCCCAGATTAATATCTAAATCTAAAATAAAGCTTTGCAGGCAGGCCCCTCTGGGGCTCTGCAGACAGAGATAGATGATGCACAACTCCATGAACTCCTTTGAACTTTCAGATTTTATTTTTCTTGTAAACTGAAAATTAAGTTGATGAAGCTGGGCCTGGCAGCCCCATCCCGTGAGTGTGAGGCTCAGCCTTCCCCTCAGGAGCAGTGGGAGCACACAGCCTGAAGCCAGGAGCAGGGCAGGGGCTCTGGAGCAGCACAGGAACTCGCAGTCAGGAGGAAACTCCCTTCAATCTCATCCCCAGTCCCTCTGGGACCATGCTTCTTTTTGATGGTCATTTTAATATTGCAGTGTACTGACATATACTGGAGGCAGTGAACTTACAAGCTACCCTATAAATAATTTGGCATCTAATTCTGCATATTTTGAGCTCGAGGCCCCCTAAGATGATGAAAGAGTTTAAAGCCCGTTGTGTGGTTAGGCTAATTTAGCATGGAAAAGAATACCTTTTTGAGCCTGAAGAAGTGCATCACAAGTAACCCTGGAGTTTGTTACCAGGAATCCATAGGAACTTCCTCTAGGACCAGCAAGTCCTGTGGCTTCTGTCCCCTAATATAGTCCCTGATTTCCTGAATCCCATTTCCCCAGAGAGTCTCCCCACCTGAAGAAGAGCAATTGCCTTTTGTGCTGATAAACCCTTGTCTGCGCTGCCCATCCTTTGGAAAACTATGATAAACAGACCTGATTTTAATGACTCTTATCCATAGGCAAATGTAAGGAAAACCAACAGAATTACATATGAATGTATGTTGGGAACTCTGTATTTTTGCTGGTATTCCTTACATAGTTTCTAGAAAAATCCGAGCCCCCATGTTATCATTTTTCATTAAAGTGATGTTTCTAACCGCAGTGGACAGCTCTCATATCCCTTGAAAACTTATAATAGTAAAATTGTCATAAGGATGAAGCAGAAATGCAAGATTTTATTAAACAATCTTCAGCTCATAAAAGACATCAGTGTTGTGCCATTCTAGATCATATAAATATATTTCAAAGCAGAATCATATTTCAGCAGAGAGATAAAGCACAAAAGAATATGATTAGTGGATACCAACATAAAATATTAAACCATCCAAGAAGGGGTGTAGGTGTATGTTTATCCACACAGGCAAGTCGGGGGCTGAGAGCAAGGCAAGATTTTGGCAATATATCAATGGAGTCATGAGCACAGATATCCATGGCATTGTGTGTGTGTGTTGTGCCGTGGCAGGGGGGTTTGGCATGGTTTCTCACAGCGCAGAGCTGGGTGTTTCCACACAGCCACGGAAACCGCTGAGGGAACATGATGGGTGTCTTTAGTCTGGCAGAGTCGTCAAAGGGAGATATGAGCTCTACCTGGATAAATAAATAAGTATAAATAGTTTTTTTTCTGATATGTGACCAGATTATTTTCCAGTTGATTTCCAGCCAAGGTCCCAAGGGGGCCACAGATCAAAAAAAGATAAGGGTCAGTTACAAGGTTGAGCTCATTCGGTGTTGCCATAGTAACTGACCTCCAGCATCCCTGGGAGGACGGCACCCAGCTCCCCAGGTGACATTTCTGTTGCCACGCCATCAATCCACTGCCTTTCCCCGCCCAGGCTGCCTGATGGCCGTGCTGCAGAGCACCCGGTGCCGCTGGCAGTGCCGGCCGGAGCGTGGGCTCTCCTTGGCCCCAGCAAAGGGAGTGCGGGCTCTCCTTGGCCCCATGCTGCCTGGGCTCTCCTTGGCCCCATGCTGCCTGGGCTCTCCTTGGCCCCATGCTGCCTGGGCTCTCCTTGGCCCCATGCTGCCTGGGCTCTCCTCGGCCCCATGCTGCCTGGGCTCTCCTTGGCCCCATGCTGCCTGGGCTCTCCTTGGCCCCATGCTGCCTGGGCTCTCCTTGGCCCCATGCTGCCTGGGCTCTCCTTGGCCCCATGCTGCCTGGGCTCTCCTTGGCCCCATGCTGCCTGGGCTCTCCTTGGCCCCATGCTGCCTGGGCTCTCCTCGGCCCCATGCTGCCTGGGCTCTCCTTGGCCCCATGCTGCCTGGGCTCTCCTTGGCCCCATGCTGCCTGGGCTCTCCTTGGCCCCATGCTGCCCCCAGCAAGCGAGGCGCCCAGCCGCGCCCCCAGGAGCAATTACACAAATGCAGTGGAGCAGTGTGGCCCAGATGGTTTGGGTAGCAGGTCATGGGTTTAGGCAGCAATGGTGAGGAGGAAATGTTGACTGTGCAGCAGACATTGCCTTTTTCCACTGTGACCATCTGCAAATTTGCCATTCCCTTGCAGCAGTTGCAGCGTGTCCTCAGACCTTGGTTTTACTTCCATCCTTGGATTGTTTTTAATGAAAACCAGTGGTGGAGTGGTGCAAAGCAGATGAGGGATCAAAGTGGTTCTCTGCAGGCTTTGTGTTTGAGCGGGGTGTCCATCACTGCTGCCCTACCCTGGTTCCAGCCCCTTGCTCCTTCACAGCCACATGGAAAAAATTGCTGGGGAAGCTGCTTTTCTTACATTATAAATTTTTCCCTTTGATTTCTTATTTACTGGGAAATGAATTGCATAAACAGAATAGTTCCATGCAGTTTTCATTTTATTTCCCTGTGTTCATTCCAATTTCTATTTATTTCTACCATAATTAGAGCACACGGCCCATTTAATTCTACCAAATTTATGATCTAATGGACAGAAGAAGGTTCTCTGTGAATACAGTATATTAATGCTTTGTTACACTGAATCACAGTATTTCAAAGTTCATTAAAAGCACGGTTAACTCATGGATGTGAACATCTGAGTACAGGGAAGAAATTCCCTTTTATTGGCTTAATTTGCTGCAGTAGAGTAGAAATATACTGGTCTGGAAAGCTATAGTGTGGGATGTACATGTTGTTGTCAGCAAGGAGCATCAGATTATTTTACATGATCTCTCAAATTAGGACTATTGCAGTTATTCCATGAGGGGAAATTTTTGCTTTATTAAACTGAGTAGAAGAGAGAAGTTTTAACTAATAGTAAAGACAATGCCATCTTGATTTTGGTGTTCAAATCTTCTACTTGTTGGTATAACATGTCAGTACACGACAGTGTTAACATGTACTTTCACATTGCCATTAATATAGTTATAATTAGAAATGCAGCTGATACAGTAAATGGGTTTAATACAGCATTATTAATTATACTGCATCCTCGCCAGGAGGCTGCTGGTGTCGGTTCTCTTAGAGGCTTAGAGACTCATTGTAATATGTATTAAATGCACATTGCTGCAGCAGAAATAGCTTTATGGAGAAGCATATTCCCACTCTAAAATGGGCAGGATGGCAGTGTAAGTGCTACTAAACACCCTATCAACATATTTAAAACTATCCTGCAAAGGCACCCGGCCTTGGGAACAATGAGTGACATGCTCTGCCGCCGCGGTTCAGCTGGGTCTGGCAGCCCACTAATCCTCACTAACAGGCAGTAAATTATGTACCTCCAAATTTATACAAACGCCTGCCTTTGACATCAGCGGGCACCACCCAGGTTTCACCTTCAGGATTCAGATAATCAGCTCTCATTCCTACTGGCTTCCCTCAAGACCAGTATGGAAATAAGTATGTGTCTGCCAGGGATCAAATGCTTTTGGAGACAAAAGTAGGTACTGAAAACATTACAGGATACTATCATCTCCCCATGATACTTTTACACAAAGCGCTCTGTTCCTCTTTTGGCCTGACATAGTTTCAGCCTGACAGAATCCAGCAGGCCTGCTTGTTTTAAACAAGAGCACATCCTATTATTTTTTTGAGAAATGAAGTGTAAAATTAATGCTTATTATTTTGAGCTCAGGAAAAAAAGGCAAGAAACCCAAGATTCTTGTTCGCTGTACATTGCTTGTTTAGTCCTGTAATCATCTGATCCCTCCACAGATACGCTTATGAAGAAATGGGAGAAGATCTGGCATAACAAACTGTAAAAATCTGCATTTTATTTTACAAATGAGAGGGGCTGCATAATTCACTTGAGTTATGTAGGTCTCTCATAGATGCTTGTCATGCTAGAACAAAAAAGGCGAATAAGAATGAGGGAAATGATGATATGTTTGCTGTTGCCCAGCACCACACATTTGACTGTCACACCGCATTGTCAAAAAGCCTCCTTGCATGTACCTAGATGATCTTATATAATTCAAGGAAGTTATTCTCTAAAGGTGACTGAGTATCCCTATACATGTGCTGTGTTTCTGTGTAAAATAATATGCTGTAAAATGCCATAGAGGAGAGAGTGATTATAGCAGCAATTCTATCTATATCTTTGGGCATTTTCATATTTTGAATACACATGCATGAAAAGAGAAACGTTTGTCATGCTAACCATGGTACTTTTTCCCTCTTTTTTTCTTTCTGGATGGTTTTATAGACACAAGAAATACATAATGGACTCCTGTGGGAGTGGAATAAAAACCCCCACCGGTGAGGAGAAGGCCTTATAATTCAGAAGTGGATTTGCAAATCAAAAGGTCTTGCCTCGAGTGGGATAAATTTCCAGATCTGCAGGAACCCATTATGTTTTATTATTTTTCATTCTAGTTTTAGTTTGTTTGTTATGGGTTTAACTATTTAAAATACTGCAGGGATCAGCCAAGAAAATACACAATCTCTGTTACCTAATTAAACATACCAGGCTTGTAAGGATATTCTTTAACTGAAATTGTTTGTTTTTCTTTTCTTTTTTTTAGTTTTACTCAAATTATAGATATTTAGGCTGGAAAAGGAGCAGCAGTCTAGTCATCAGTATGTGTCTATCTGTATTTATGAACACATGTGCTCACACAGGACCATAGGCTGTACATGAATCACTGTTTTCCAAACACCCAGTATGTAGAGGGTAGAAAATTAATGTCAAACATGATTTCTCTGATTTATTCGTAGAAGGCATTTGTTCCATTCCTCCCAGTTCCTGCTTTGTCCTCTGCGGGTTTATTGCAGCATTTGGTTGCTGTACACAGCGGTGTGGCTGGGCATGCTCAGCATGAAGCTCATGTCCCTTCCCATCTCTTCTCCCCTCTGGAGCAGGTTGCAAAATTCACACAAAGCCAGAACTTTTCAGGCAAGGGTCTGATGGGAGAATCCAGCCTTAGGCCACAGTGAGGGGAGAGGGCCTGGTTTGGAAATGTACACACTGGAGAGGGCAACGTGCCTGCCCGTGGAGGCTGCGCAAGCGGAGCATTGCAAACCTCGGCGCGTCCTAGAAACATCCCAGTCCCTGCTTGTGGCTCCCCAGGGAATCCATAGAGCTGCTGCCACGGAGCTACCAGCCCTTTCATCTTTCTGTTCCTGGCTCTTTCCGTTTCTCTTTTTATCTCCTTCCCAACTCACCTGTTTACTTGTCCCCACGCTGCCTCCCATTCCCCAGGCAGCTCTGCTGCAGCACTCACTGTGGGCACCCACTGCCACACGGGTTCCAGAGGCAGCACAGGCAGCTCCCACTGTCCAAGCCTTGTACAGGGGCCTTGGGATCCTGATAGTACCAAAGGCTTCATAGCAAGCTATACTTCCCTTCTCTTTAGCCCCTTTAAAGATAGAAAAAGCTAATTTGAAGCAACTGTAAGTAAAGACCGTGCTCGTGAGGGCTCACATTATTTGTAAGAGCCAAATATATTTGGCAAGGATTAGTGCATGGGGTAATGTAGTCATTTCTTAGCAATCTTTGAACTAAAAATTAATAGTCATTGATATTTGAGGATGTAAAAATAAATGTGAGTGTAGAACAAAAGAAAGAATTTATTTGGTTTTTAAAATGAGTTTTCATGAGAAGTTCATGGGCTGCCACAGTGAAGGAAAGAACCATTTTTAGGGAGTTATTTGCAGAAACCAGGCACAGTATTAAAACCTTTTAGGTAGTTTCTTTAGGTAGTTTTTATAAACCATATGCTATGTTTTCTAAAATTCTGTAACTCCCTCCCTCCTTTCAAGAAAACCAAAGCATTGTTTAGTTTTATGTGTGAAAATTGCTTTAATATGACTTCAGTAGCTCAAAAAAAAAAAAGCTCAACTGCACCCAGAAACACAAACTTCAGTAAACAGAGAAGCATATCATCTTGCAAAAGTGATAGGCTTGAACCAAGAGTAATTATTGCTATTTCACTGAGTTCAGTTAGAATATAGACACATCTAAAATGGGCCCTGTGTATTCAATACTGAAGATATATGACAAGGAAATGCCACTATCAAATTACATTTAAATACCTTCAGTGGTTTCTCTACACCTTGTAAAAAGCCAAGATATACAAAAAAATTTACGCTGACACTCTGCTCTCAGCTCCTGCTATTCTCCAACACTTCCTTCCTCTCCTGAATGTTGGCAGTGTACTCTGTGGTGAATACATCACTTCAGCCCTCTGTCAGCGCTGGTGGCTGAATTCACACTATTAAAGTACTTTTAAATGTGTTTGGCTCCTTAATCCCCTGCACCCAGGGCAGGGCCGCTGTCCCTTTGTGGCAGGGCTGTTGGGAGCCCTGTGTTGGACGGAGCGCGGGGCGCTCCCAGCACAGCCAGGGTGTGGGGGCTGCAGCCCTGAGCTCCAGCAGCCCCTCCTGCTCTGGGGCTGGGGTCCTGGGGGGCCCTGTGCCCAGCACAGGCCTTCCCCACCGGCTGCTGCTGCCTCCCCGACGCTAATCTGCTGTGTCACTAACAAGTTGTATCATTTGAACCTTGCAGAGGAAGGCATCAATCATGAGTGCAAGCTGTGTAACCAGATGTTTGACTCTCCGGCAAAGCTCCTGTGTCACCTGATTGAGCACAGCTTTGAGGGGATGGGAGGCACATTCAAATGCCCTGTTTGTTTCACAGGTAAGACAGGGAGGCCAAGACAAGCCTCAGCGTGCATGGCTAGATCCAGAAATGACACTCGGGGGATTTGTAAAATACTGTATTCCTTTCCCTGGGAAAAAGAAATACTGTGCTTGGAAATGTTCAAATATCCTCTGTCTGGAGCTGGGGCTCGCTCTGCCGAGCAGCGCTGCCACATGCAGCAGGCTCTGCATGGCCCCCACGTCTCCAAACATTTACATTTTGCCTGGTGGCTCACAGGTGCTGTGTGTTTGCAAGGGCAGGACTTGCAAGCCCTAATTCACCTGAGCAAGGACTCTTTAAAGGCCAGGTGGTTCATGGTTTGCTTGCAGTGCTGAGTAAAGGGGAGTAAAGGTTTGATAAGACCAAATTGTACAACTCTATGGTTTTGTCAGCTGCTCTCTCAGAGTTTTTTTTTAATCCAGTTTTCTTACAGTGGTACATTTCTAACTCCTGTCTGAGAGCCTGCTAGGTATTCCTTCTCTGTAGATCATTTAAGCTGTCTCATCAGTGCAAATGATCATGGGTGAATCTTGCTTTTCCAAGATGGGCAGGGTGCATGCTAAAGGCTGCCTTTTATACTCTCTTCAACACAGTTAACATCTGCATTTCCAATCTGTTTGAGAGATAAGGATGGTGTAGGTGTCACTGTGGGCCTGTTGTCAGTAAAGGGGCATGGCAGCACCTGCCATTCCTTTAACTTTGGTGGGAATAAGGTGAACCTGCATTCTTTAGGGTTTGACCCACCATTTGAGAAACTGGTTTTTGTGTGAGCTTGGAGTTTATATATCCTTTCTGAAATGTGCTGTAAAAAATTTTGGATGCATTTGTTAAATTCTGCTGAAGAAGCTATTTTCACATACAGGTGACCATTTGTGTAAAGTGACACAAAAATTAAATATAGATATATTTTTTAGCCAGTGGTTCAATATGTTCCACTTCAAAATTTCCCTCGGTAAAATCAGAATACTTGTCAATCCAGAATCATAATGCAAATGCTGTGAAATTTGTGATGTTAAACAATAATCTTTTTCTTTTATACTGACTGGACAACCTATTTAAAAGATCTAAAAATTGTGGCAAGCGTGCCCCTTCAGATTCACATTTCTGCCAGAAATGCTGTTCTGGACCACGTGCTCCCAGACCAGCCATCAAGGCTTCTCCTGGCCCAGTTGTCCTGCATTAAAAATGCATCTGATGCACCTGCCATGGGCCCAGGGCTCCCCGTGGGAGCAGTGACGTCCTCTCTTTGGTCTGAAGGCTGAGTTCTTCCAGTTACCTGGACAGTGTTAGCTTTATGTGAAATATCAAAAATCCATACAGGATGTAAAGTCTGTTAGAAGTAAGCTGACTGTCAGCCTGGAGACTCTAAATTGACTACTTGTAAGGAAATTCTGCTGAACCAAGTGTATCAGCACTTCTCTGGCAGATATCCTTGGACCTTTTACAGTTGCAGAGACTCTGAAGTGCAGTTTGAGACGAGGTGCCTTATATGAAACAATCTCAACTAACTGTACTGTGTTGTTTCAGTTTTTGTACAGGCAAACAAATTGCAGCAGCACATCTTTGCAGTGCACGGGCAGGAAGACAAAATTTATGACTGTTCCCAGTGCCCACAGAAGTTCTTCTTTCAAACAGAGCTTCAGGTATGTTTACAACAGGAGTAAAAACAAAGCTAAAGCTGTTGATTTCTCTGTGCTACTGTCACCCTTGTGCAGCATTTAGAAAAGGAGCCTAACTTTGGTATTGTCTCTTCTGCCCTTAAACAGTCTCTCAGTCTCCTCCTGCCTCCTTGGGTGCCTGGAGGAGAAAAAGGTCTCTGAGCATGGCTGGAATAAATAAATAAATAAGACAAGACAGATATCATGATTTATGAGTATTTCTCTTGACAGTAGTGTTGCTACATCCTTACATGTCTACGTCAAACACCTTGTAAATAATTTCTTTTTCTCCATTAATAATTTAGGGACTGATTAACATACAAAGACTAAGCAAATGGTAGCTGCCCCATCCCCTTCCCTGCTGCTAAATCATAAGTAAAGGAATTTTCCCTGCTAAGTATGAGACAGCGTGGGTGCATCTCAACATGATGCTCAGGTAGAGGCTCCTCCCAGGCAGCAGCACATTGCCAGGCTGGGCTCTGCACCCCAGGCCTCCCACACCACTGTCCCTGGCAGCACTGGGGATGCAGCCACAGCAGTTGTAGCCTCCACAGAGCCAGTGCTTGGCTCACACCCATTCCCAGGGGCACAAATCCTTCTGCAGGGGCTGGGCCCTGACCTGGGCATGCTGCTGCAGCCCTGCTTGGAGCCCTGGCCCCAGAGGCCTCCTTGGAGCAGGTTAAACCCCACCAACAGCCTTGGTGCTGAACCCACAGAGACCCTGAACCTCCATGTGTGTGTGCAGGGCTCCTCTTGGGCAGTGGAGCCCAGAGCCTGCCCTGGCACAGAGCTCGTGGGGAGGTGCCCACCCTGGCTGCCTCCTCACACCCACCTCACCTGCGCAGCATGGCCACCAACACCACCCCTCCCATCCCCTGGGAAAGGCAGTCTTTTTATAGAATGGTACCATATGCCTCATTTAAATGTATTAGCTTTATAAACCACGACTTACTTAAACTTTGGAGGGTTTTTATTTATCTTGCTGAATTCCCAAGCTGCTGCCTCTTGTGTTGTGCTGTCATGCTGTGGAAGGATGGCTGATCTTTTCACTTTGTTGATTTTATATTTTTTTTCTCCCAGGGGATCCCGCCTTTCCCTTGTTCTAGCGACCTGATTTGCATAAGTGTACAAAAGTTTTAACTATACCTTGTTAATATTTTAATAAAGTCAGCAGATTTTGGGTTTGTGTGTTCTCACTATGAACGTTTTATGAAGGCAGTAGTGGCTTGCAAAGGCAGCTTTGATTTTTTCCTCCCATATCTCCCTAAAAGTGGTGTTTGGTCAAAATGCCAGCACAATTAAAATGGGAATACTGGCTTCCTAGGCCACTGCATTAACCTTTAGAATCAGATGATCAAATAAAGAGAACCTGCTTAAATTATAGTCTAAGCAGCCTATTTTTTGCAATTACAGATTTTAATTACATAGTGTTTCAATTCTGAAGTTTTTTGCATTGCACAATTGCTGCAAATGTCAGCTTTAATCATATAAATTAGGATTGTAATTTTTCAGTTTTTACGGAGGATTTTTCTGCACTCAAAATTTTTCTGCTTATAATAATTCATAATAATTACATGAGTAGATTTGAATGATGTGGGCTAAATGAAAATGCAATACTTAGCTGCACAGTTTTAGTCTTTATTTCAGTAGTGACTCAGAAACGTGTGTTTACTTTGTGCCAGGAAATTTACTAATGCAAATATTGGAGCCAAGGAGGACACAATATGTGTGTATAAATCAGTTAGAAATGTGTAAGACTTCTGAACCAGTTTGCCTTGGCATGATTATCTCATTAGTTTCTGGTGTGTAAGCTGCCTGCTCTAAATTCCTCAACTGTTGGTTATATTTTTGTTGAGTAATGAAGATTTAGTATTATTTTAGTGAACCAGTTGTTCAACTGCTACTTGGGGTTAAATCTGCATAAACCTTTCTGTGTCTTTAACTGTGCAATTATCTTATGTGGGCAAATCAGCCTCCATCAAGGGGTTCTGCTTGATGGATTTGACTGTTTAGTTCTGAACTTGCTTTCCTACTGGCATGAAATAACTGGTATCAAAACCTGAACCTACACACTGTTTTCCTTCTTTGTATTTTCAAGTGAAACCACTGAAAATACATTTTAAAAGATTGAGCATTCAACTATTTCAAGAAGAAATTCAGAGTGGGGTGCTTGTAGAAAAGCAGGAAAAACATGGAAGGTGGGGAAAATGACAGGCAGTAAAGGGAAAAGGTAACTTTTAGAGATGTCACAGATTGGCATGACTTAGCCCTGCTGATTTTTGAACATTTCTTTTAAACAATGTGTGTGCCATATGATGAGAAACTGTAAATGCTGCTGTAAATATACCTGTAGTGGCTGGTGCAGATACTGCTTTGGTAGCTTAATGCTCTGGATGTGATCAAACCCTCTTTGTGCTGCTGAACTAGTAGTTGTATTTTAATATAGGATTTTGCTTTGAAGTTTACACCATCTGATGGAGCTGCAAAACCAAGGCTTAGGAACGCTCCAAGGAACTGAACTTGCTTTATAAACGGTGGGAATTTTGGTGAGAATCTGGAGCAATGAGTCAGTGATGTTACTTTGATGATATTGCCACAAGAAAAGAAAACAGAATGCTACTTAACTGCTTACATTATCTCACTGGAAATAAGGGAGGAAAACGTGGGAAGGTTAAGCATGAAACACAAAGGAAAGAGTATGTGTGATAACCCCACACACCCTTAGGGCAGAAGAGGAAAGGCTGGCAGCTCTGTGTTTTTCATATCCTCACTTTGTACAATTGACAGCTATGAATATCATTAAATTCTCCTGGAAAAAGGGTGAATGTATAGCTTATATCTAAAACACCAAGGCTATGGCATTTCATTCCCCCTGCTGCAACATGCTCACTGAAACAAGTGTAGAGGTGGAGGGTTGGGGTTTCCTCACATGCAGGGCAGAAGAAGCCCTTTCAGACAGATCCCCATCTCCAGGAGCTGTGCTGCGAGCTGATGGTCCAGCTCCTCAGAGGCAGCTGGAGCCATGGGCACTCAGATGTGGCAGATGAGCTTGCTCTTTGACAAGTGAAGTTTTGATCTTTGCTATTTAAAATTTAGCAGGGAACCCTGCCAGCCCCAAAGATGGGTCAGAAATGATGACACACAATGGGTGCTGAGAGTTATATTTGTGGTGTGATTCACAGCGAGGAGAGATCCCTCCTCAGGTGTTTGCATCGAGAATTGTACTAAGCAAATTGTGACTGAGCAGTGGTTTTCAGAGAAAACTTGAGAAGGATTTTTGTGTGTACTCTTTTACCACACTGCTTTTTCCAAGGAGCCATCACATAACCGGTGAAGTATTTGTATTTAAAGGATTAATTCCTGCTGTTTGCTTGTGTACTGTTAATCATACTGTTTCCTCCTAAATGATTACAATTGATGAAAACTAAGGCAAGGGATGTAATAAACAATGCGCAAATAATCCAGGTACCAAGGGAGCAGGGTACCTGCCAGGTCTTTCCTAGCACAGGTGTTCAGGTGTTTTATTGCCTGATATGAATAAAGGGCTTTCTTTTCTGCTCAGATTTGGAGATATGTCAAACCACTGAATTAAGAGAGCTTCACTGGAGGAATGTGCTGTCATTTGAAATGCCCAGTTTTTTAAACGTACACATATCAAAAGGAGCTACTATGGCTCATTGGCTAGCACTGTGGTCTGTCTCCCCTCTCATTTTATCTTATGTGAAAGCTAGCAATTTTCATATATCCATAAACAGGAATGAGCTGCTGCACAGAAATTGCACTCATTATATTAATAATGATTTACCATGAATGTCCTCCAGGGGCTTGATTTGGTCCACATCAAAGTCCTTGGGATTCTTTCTGCTGATTACAGCAGATCAAGCCCTAAGCAGGTTTTCTCTTTTTAAGTCTGCTTTTAATATCAGCTTGATGTTAGATGTGCCACATCAGACCATAGGGCTGTGAGGACACAGAGGGCTGTGACCTGCCCAGGTGAGGGGCCATCACAGAGAGCTGCCCCGTGGTCTGATGGGACCCAGTGGGGGACACACAGGAGCTGCTCTGTGCCTGTGCTGGCCTCCCTGGGAGCAGGGCAGCGGGAAGCCACATGTCCAGCTGCTCATGCCAGTGGTCCTTGGGGCCATCTGGGTACAGCAGTGTCCCTGAAGCACGGAGGGGAACCAGAGCCCCTTGGCTTGGCTGGGAGCCCGCAGGTGAGTCTGCAGGGCTGTGTCCAAGGGCTCCCTTCACCACCAGTGGAGCAATGAAGAAAGACTTCAGCAATTTTGAGTCTGTACCCAGCCATATCTCCAGCTCCTATTTGAAAAATGGACTTTACCTACTTTCTGGGGGTATAAGAAAGCTTACTTAAGTAGAAGTAAATTTTTGCTTCCAACCAGCCTTGTGCTTGCAGCAGTGCAAAATCTCAGTGTTTCTGTGCCCCAGTGTCCATTCAGGCAGTGAAAGAAAGGCAATTCCATGGTATCTTGAGGAAGTTGCAGAAAATGTTTCTCCTTGAGAGTGCGTGGATGGCAGGACAAATGGGACCTGAAATGTGGCTCTATCTCAAGGCAGTGCTTTCACTTGATGTAACTTTTGCTGTATTTCAGGACTCAGTGTGGCTTAGATGGCAAACACCAAGAGCTTCTTGCTGAAAACATACCACAAGCTCTTTTTAAATTTCACACAAAGCACACACAAAACCATGTGTGGAATTAATTTTCTGCAACATCCTTTTTTTTTTTCCTTTTAAAACAGATTTTTTATCTTTGGATTTTGTGTTTTGGTAGGCTTTTAAAAACCTGTTAGCTATTTTTCCTTCTTTTGTACTTTTATTTTTTAATTTTTAGATTTTAAAAACGTCATTCCTTCTTTAAAATTGTGAAAATAACTAGTCAGTTATCCTAGCAGATTTGGCTAGTGTTTCTTAAAAAAATGTTGCTGTGGTGCTTGGAGTATTGTTAAATTTTAATTATTAGTAGTTACAAAGCTAATAAATTACAAGACTACCAAAATCTATTCCAGCCATATTGCTGGGTTTCATTCAGACGCAGTCAGATAATTATAACTAACAATAATTAAAAATTAAAAGTGCTGTAGGCAGATACCCATCATGTTGAGTCTGCCTGCCTGAACATTCTTTATGGACTGCAAAACCACAAGTTTTATCTGTGATCTGTTTTCACAGTAGGGAAGTTTTTACCTATAAGGTCTCTGGTTTTCATTGTGTGTGTTTAAATTCAGAGGAGGAGGAGGAGGAATATATGGCTGTTTGAAACTTTAGAGTTAGGACCAGGCTCTGGTAAGGACCAAAGCTAAGATACTTCATTGCAGACTACGTGGGGCTGGTGCTGGGTCTGCAGCAGCTGCAGTTGTGGTTCTGTGCAGGGAATGCCAGAGGTTTCCTGGGCCTGACATCCACAGAGGTTAATGTAATAGCAGGGGCTGCTCATGCTCACCCCTGTGTGGTTTGTCAGGCAGCACCTTCTTCCCCTGCACACAGGCAGGGGGTGTTTGCTGGGGCTGCTGGGACAGTGATGGAATCCAGACCACGTGGCCTCTTTGTGTGGCCACCTCTGCTGCAACAAAGGAGGGTGCAGAAATCTTGAATTGCTCTGTGTGTGGTGTAGTGCCAGGGTGTAACATTTTCATTTGGACAGATGGTTCTGATCAATATATTGCTGCATCTTTATCCTGTCTGAGGTCTCCTCAGTGAGAGGCACAAAGATCTCTCACCTGAGATGAAGATATGCCTGGCACTGGAGCGGCATGGCCCGTAACAGAAACCCCTCCTTCACTTCTTAAACGTTAGGGCCATTCCGTAGCTGGCCCTGGCTAACAAAGTGCACACAACTTCACATTAACATGTGCAGAAAACCCAGCAGCCGTGCAGAGCGGAGGAAAAAAAGCAGGGAGCCAGGTGAAAGGCATCGTTTTAGCCATTAATGCACTTAAGCGCACCCAAGTGTCAACATGTGTGATCAAGTGTAAGGAGGCATGTCGCTGCAATGTGGCAGGGCTGGCACACACACGGGGCTTCCTCCAGCAGAGATGGCACTTGGATCTGCTGCTCAGGCTGCCCAGCTAAACCCGTCGTTGCCTGTCATCTATGCCCTAGGGCAAGGGTCCAACCAACTTTTGCGCAGGCACCATGCCATCCCAACAGATGGGCAGGAGTGTAAGCCGCCAAGAGACAATGTATATGCATCAATTGTGTTTATTGAAAGCACAATTCCTGGCTGGAAATGTTCAAATGTCTATTTAGTTTGAGATAAGATGCCTTTAGTTAATGGGTAGGGAAATGCAGCTTAGCTTTGAATTAATTCCTTTATATACGTTACAAAATATAATGCAGACGTGGAAGTGTAAGATGTGGTGATTATGGGGAGATCTGTTAAAGGTCTGTCGTGACACAGAGCCCTCCGAGAAACTGACCCAATGTGCCAAGGTGCTACATACCCCTAAGTACCAGAGACCAAATTTGTAGGTGCTGCACATAACTGTACACCTCTCTGGCTCAATACATAGTGATATGCAAGGAGCCAGCCTTTTACACTGGCAGGTTTCCCTTTGCACACAGGTGTATAAGCTCACCTCACCTCTTAGTGGTGGAAAACACTTTTACTTTTTGGGGCAATGAGGGTGATACATTAATCCAGACTAAAGCTAGACTAGTTTACACATCTCACAAAAGAAATTTGTTTTCCATGTGACTAAAAGAGAGGAAAATATAATATAATACAATATACTTACATATCTGACAGCATTGTTGCCCACCAGAAAGGATAAATTATGGAAGCATCCAGAGAGGAGTCTGTATGCACACATTAAAGGGTGTTCCCTTCACCTACTTGTTAGCTTTATTCAATTAAGACTTCTTAGTGTTTGTGAAAGATGTGCTTTGAAGACCCTTCTGAATATACAATTTGATATTCATAAGGATCCAGGCATACTATATGTAAATAAATAAAGCAGGAATGTTGTACTTCCAGATACATTAATGCATTCCCCTCCTCATGGCAGCAGAGCACACGGGTTGTGTTAAACATCCATCCTGACCAAAAGGAGGAAGCACAGGAGAAGAAATGAGAAATGGATTTTCTCTCAGAAAGACCAGATTGCACTCTCTGGTCTGGCAATAACAATTACTAATGACATTTAGAGAGAAATTAAGGATGAGAAATGCAAGTTGGCATTTCAGCAGTGCCAGTCAGTAACATTGCATCAGAGCTCACAGGAGAGATGAGAAAAAGTTTAGGGATGGAAAATTAATTTTGTTATGTCAACAATTAACAAATACCTTTTCTTCATTCTTTACCACACTATCACAAATTACCACTGTGATAGTATTTAGCAGCTCCTCAGGTGAATGAAAATTTCAGCACTTTGAAATCCTTATTTCTAGAGTCAAAAGCACGTGTTTATGTTTTGCTGCGTTTTGTTGAACAATGAGTGATGGAAAGAGGTTCAGACTGACCAGAGAGGGAGAGCATGAGCTCTTGGATGTGTATAGCAAGAAAATTCTGTGGATTTTCTCTGCAGATCTCTGTGGTTCTTATAACCATGAATGAATTAAGTTTATCAGCACATTTTCTGATTTTTTTTTTCTGTTCTGTAAATTCGGAAAGGCAAGGTTGAATACTATAGCCTGTTCCATGCTGGACAATTTTGGAGGAGCCAGACATAAAGCCCTGGAAACCTCAGACCTTTTATTCCAAAGACCTTCACGTGTTCACAAGGTGACATCCCTGTCCCCACAGGAGGGTGGTAGGAAGCCCTGCTTCCTGCTGCTGTGTGGAGAGGCTGGAGCACAGGGGCCATAAGCTGTGAGCACAGGGGCTGTGAGCGTGGCCATGGCACAGCTGGCTGTGCAGGAGCAGCGTCCTCAGGGACAGCACAAGCGGCCACCCCTGCCTGGCCCTGCCGGGCTGGGTAGCACATGCCTTTGTAAGCAGGGCAGAGCCCTTAAAATAGAAACAGAACGCTTGTGTAACATGTAGACAAATAATTTTTTTTTTCTTTTGTTTTCTCTCTGAAATAGCTTGTCAGAGATTTTCTTTGCTGGTGGGAAGAGATGTCTGATCCAGCCCCTTTGATTTTCCCCTGCTGTAGTGGCTGCAGTGGAGCATAGTTTGGGGTCTGAGCACAGACTAGCTCTGTTGCCTCCTGTAAGTGTCGCTAGCATCCAGAGGAACTGACTGTTTTTCAAAGCAAGAGGGATGCTGCACTGGAAAGGGCAGGGTATAAGCATTATTTAAAGAAAATAGTGGAGCTTGATCAGCCTCAGTTTTAAAGAGCTCATCGAGGGTGCTGTACAGCATCCTTTTAAAAGTTCAGTCTCTTCGTTTGCTTGGAAAGACTGAAGTGGGGATGCTTGTCCAGACATAACAGTATATGCCTGAGTGTTTTCACAAGAAATGTCTAGATCATTAAATATAATAGGTCTCAGCTGCAGTTTTGATCACTGAAGCATGCACACAATTCATCACAGCAAATTAGGTACGTCTTTGTAACTTATCTTTCTGCAATTTGCTGGCACTTCTAGAGAGCTGAAACTTATATTGGATGTGCTGCAGAAGCCATTTCAGATAAAATATTCTGTGTTTATTGTTGGAGAACAAGGATTCCCTAATAACAAAAACATGGAGCAGTGTATGTTTCTGCTCCTGCATCTTGCAGAACCAGCAGTAGTACCAGTAGAGATCCCCAGCCACATTCATTATTTATATATTTCAGTGAATTTCTTGTCTGCAGTAAAAGAGATATAAGCTTCAACATCAGTCTGTGCCAAATTCTATGCTACAGCCCATTCAGAAACCTGAGGCAGCCATGGTTCTCAATCATTACACAGCCCATTTATCTGATTGGAGTTTTGTCCTCTCTGCCTTGCTGAAATGTTGCGTGTTCTTTAAAAGCTGAGTTTGACCTTTGGAAAGAAAAGGCATTTGCTATTTTAATTTTAGGGGGTTTTTTTTAGAGAGAACCTGAGCCTACTTAAATGGAAATTGGCATTGAAAAGCAGCAGAGTTATTGAAAAGCATTTACTTTATTACTAGAAGAGAACAGACGCTAGTGGACTCAAAAATTACATTTCAATGGACTCATCAGTTTCAGTCACTAGTTAGTCTGTGAACAGATGGATATATTTGTAGCAGTTAACATGAATTTATGCCCTGGAATTTTACATTTGCCCTAAGAGCACTGCTATCTTAGTTGCTGCGTTGAAGGGTTTGGAGATTCATTTTATTTTTTGGAAAAAAGATACGTTTGTTTCTAATTGCAGAGATTTCTTACATCATAGAAATCGCCTCAGATTTCAGAAACATGAATGATATATAGCTTCTATGTAAGGAAAATGTTGTAAAAGAATCCCCAGTATAGCTGCTGCAGAAAAAATAAACATCTCAGCCTAAACCTAGATAAACCCCTGTGGACTGAGAAAATAATTTTCAATAACCAGATATTTTTAACTCTGTGTATGAAGGTAGTAATCACAGTCACCTGTATTTGCATCTAGGGTCTGCCACAGTCTAATTGCTTGTCTCTTTCCACCCCCGCCCCACTAAATTTTAAGGCTTCTGGTTAACTGAGCAATGCATTAAGCACTCCATCTCCAAAACAGAAAGAAATACTGCCCTAGCCTCTACCATGTGGCATCTTTAGGTTTCAGGGATTTCGTTTAAATCTGAAATTTATGTCCAGGAGAAATAAATTATTAGATTGTAAAAGCAGCTGGGGAGGGAGTAAATATAGTCTCTTTTGTCCTCTATATCATTTCCCCAGGAAGATAATAAATGTGTGGCAAGCGTCTTGTGTTTCCTCTGTCATACAAATGTTGTGTGTGTGCTGTATTTCAGATGTGAAGCTTAGACTCCAGACAGGAAATCCTGGAGTGATACTGTACTGCTGTTGCCTACTGCTGTGGTGCTGGTGGAGGCCCCATCACTTTGGCTGCTTAGAAGGAATTTGAAAAATAATTTCATGAAGAAATTTAAAAGCCCTTGTGTGTATCCCTGATTTCCAGAGTAAGAGATTTAGGGTGTAATCCTAGGGTTTATCTCCTCAGCCAGTGAAAGGCAGCAGGAGCAGCAGCCTTGGCTGCTGGAGAGAGCTCAGGATAGGGGTCCTGCCCTGTGACCCCACCCCAAGGGCTGATTTTCCCAGGGGGATTTTAAAGGCTGTAAGAGAAACTCCTATTAATTCCTCCCTGCCTTACCTGTTCTCATTCTTCTGTGAGGTCAGATACATGGAGCAAGCATGATGAGCGGCCAGGAAAAAAATTTGGTCTGAGAACAGCAAAAGGATAAGGAATGGTCAGAAATTCAGTGGTCTACTGGCTTTTCTGCACCTGGCTGTGTGTATAGGGCTGTCACTGCCTGCACCTCCATGCTCCTGTCAGGAAGGCTGTCAGTATTCTCAGTCCAGCCCAGGGATCTGAAAAAAAGCCTGGAACAGCCTTGCTGTTTGCTTCTTCTGTTGTTCCTTCCAGAGAAGTACATTCAATCATATACTGTTTGCCTAATTATACCCTGCTTTAACACTGTATTTTGAGAGTAGTTTTATACCTCCCTTTGACCAGAGAAGAAAGGAAAAACAATTCAGAATACAGCTTCTTTTCATGTTGTGCCTGTTCTGCTTATGTAAAATGAGAAGGGGGTGGGAGTGTTTGGTGCAGGGCAGTGTATATGTGCAATGACCCGACCTGGGCAGTAATCACCAATGTTCCCTTCATGTTAATGGAATAACTTATGAGATACTAAACTGTCTATCCTCAGTAAGGTGATGGGGCTTTGTTGGAAAAATCTAGATGACAGAGTGAGATGGTATGTGCTGATGGGATCAGTGTAGAGACAGCTCATGGCTCTGTGCAAGGTCAGCTTGGGTTCAACAAGGCTCTGTCACCCCAGCTCTGCATGAGCCAGACCAGATTTGGCAGCAGCAGTCCTGAGCTTATCACTCAGCTGTGCTCGAGCTGATGCACTGCAGAGTGTGTTGTGTGTCTTCTGTGCCACATCCTGGGCAGGCAGTATGGACACTCAGAGGTCACCTCCATGCAGAGCCTGTCCCCAGACCCTGTTGCTGTGGCTCTGCACCAAGCAGGAATGGCCAAAGCAGTGCCCACACTGTGCCAGCCCTGGGGGAGAGCTCCTGCCTGACCACCCAGCCTCCTCATTTGTTTCTGCTGCACAGTTAAACCTGAATAAATTGCCATGGGCATTGAGGTTTGGCTGTGTATGGCATATGTCATCTGTGTGTTACATTATTGTGTCTCCAAAAGGAGCAGTGAGGTTGTTTAGAACGTATTTACTTCTGAAAAATGTGTCCTCCTTTGGGGCTGGCACATGCTCTTAGTCTTTGCATGAAATCAGGATTGTTTAAGATGTGGCATCTTGCTGTTAAAAAGCAGATTTTCCTGAGACCAGTGATGCTGTTGTAATGGAGTAGCAATGGCTGGAAAATCCCTTTTAACCCAGTTGTTTTGTACACATACCATAGCAATGTTGCCTTCCTGGTTTGTCCTGTGATGTCTTCGAGGAAAAGGCTCATGTTGGTGATGTTTTGTCCCCTCTTTTACTTATAAAGAACAAATTGGGCATGGCTCTTTCACACTCCTAGCTCCTCCAGGGTTAATTCCTTGTGGCAGTGGGCAAAGCACAGCCCTGTCTGCAGATTTCTGCTCTGCTGGTGGCATCTACACTAATGGGGCAGCATGTAAAGCACTTCTGTAACTATGGCCTTCCTATTTTATAGCAGAGCTACTTGCATTGGAGGATTTTTATTCCCCTTTTGAAATTAGAACCCAGCAATAACAACCATTATGTCCAAGGCAACAGGTCACTGACCAGCTGTTTTGTCAGCCCGAGCAGTGTGTGGGTGCCATGTGACAGGAATATTTATCTGCCCCTGAGAAAAGTGTATCCACATAACACAAGGCAATACAATTTGTCAGATTGGTATCCCATTAGGGGGAATTTTACTTTAGTTGCTGCTTCTTAAAGGAATTAGTGGTCAAAGGGCTGTAGTCCTACTGCAGGCAGGTGCTGCTTGTGTCAAGTCTGGCTGTCCATACTTGCTCACTTGGCCCAAGGAACTTGGATCAGCTGCAGCTCCCATTTTTCAGTGGAGGATGTTGCCATGAATGTAAGACCTGTTATGAAGTTATGAATGTAAGACCTGCCCCTGTTAATTTGCATTAAAATTCACAGTTAAGACAGAAATTATTATATATCTGTCATTAATACCAGGGATACCTAGCTGGTGCAGAGGGGAAAAACAACAAAAACTAATCAGAGGGTGTTCAGGGACCCTTGCCATACCAGAGAACAGCAGAGCAAGTTTTAGGTTCAACTCTCAATTTCCTGGCTTTTGTTGATTTATATTTCCATGGAAACAGTCCCTCAGTGAAGCTTTGGCCTATGCATTCTAACTTCTAAAGGTGTTATATAAAGTGTTTCCCTTTTGCTCTAAGTTTTTTTTGAAAAGACACCATTCTGGTCCTATAATAAAGACCCAATCAGGAAATCATTTGGTGTTTAGAGGAGTCACACCATGTTCCACAATGATGATTCCAGGCCTCACAGAAGTGAACAATTAACTGGCTTATGTGATATGATTTACCTTAGATCAAGGAGGGATTAATGAGATCAGATTTGGATTGGTTTCTAAGAAATCAACAATTTCATGCTCTTGAGAGGAAAACCTAAGAAAGATTCCTGTAAAATGGTTTACCTCTTGAAAATTATTTTGAAACATTGCTTCCCTGAGTAGGACCTGTAAGCAGATTGGAAACAGGTCAGCACTGGGGTGTGCTTTGGGGTTTTTGGTGTAGCACGGGCAAAGGAGTGTCCCTGTGGGCAGGAGATGCTTTCTCTGGTTGCTGTAGCTTAGGTTTGAAAACAGACTGGGGGTGGGTATTTGCATTGTCAAGGACAGCTTTGGAGGGTCACTTCAGAGGGGCACAGGGCATTGGTGCTGCTGCATGCTGGGTTTGTGCCACATCGTGGAGGAGCAGGGGTGGCCGTGACCCCAGTGACTGTGGGACCAGCTTCCCAGGAAAACATGGACTGACCAAGCCCAGGTCAAGCAGCACCACTGTCAGCAGAGCACTGTGCTGGGATCCTGCAAACCATTTTCTGCTCTTGGGATCAGAAATGGCTCTGGAATCCAGTCAGGGAGTAACAGTGGGGCTGAGGCAGTAGTGAAGGTATTCTAAAAATATTATGGTTTCATGCACTTCTGACAACAGTAATTTGTCCCTCTCACTTTATATTTAGGAAGTGTAAGGTTCTTCCCTCAGCTTATTTTTGATCTTGTGCATGGCATACTGGAGACTACAAGGATGCTGATAAATTTGCATTTCTGAGTGAAATTCTCAGGAGCGTGTGGTCCCTCAGGACAGGTATTATTAGCTCCTTGTTTTCATTGGGTGCCTCAGTGAATCATGGTGTGTTTACAGCTAGTTTCTCTAACAGAAGACTCTGGTTATCTCTTAATAATGTATTCCTCAGTGTTTTTTATTTCCAAAGTGCTGTGGTAAGGAGATTTTCCCAAAGGCTTCAGTTTGCTTTTGTGCTTCAGCATTTTACCCAGCGCTTTTGGAAGAAGCGTCTAGACTTTTTGGTGAGGCATTTAATAGAATACAAGAGGCAATGTTAGGCTTAGGCTGTGCTTGGAGTTCACTTGTATTAGGCTCAATTAGCTTTCTTCTGAGTTTTAGAGAAGAATAGAGATGGCAGATCTAGAAGACTGATGATACAAAATTATTAGTCTCAAGTGGAAAGGGGAAAGCATTTTAGGTGAGTTTTTGAAGTCTGATTAGGACTAAACAACCTGAATTAGAAGAGAAATTAAATTCATAAATCATCTAATAATTCTTAGTGGGTATGAGGAAGCTGACGCTGGGAAAAATAACTCCAAGAAAGGTATTTGTATAGAAAGATATTTTTTCAAACCAGAATAATTCAGAAACGCCCATCAAAATCCAAGAATGGATTGAAATGGGCAGAAGCAGTGTGGCCAGGAGCACACTGAGGTGGGGCAGAACAAAGGCCAGCTGGGCGGGACGCGGGGCTCAGCCAGCCCTGCACAGCCACAGAGGAAAAAGAGTTATTGAGAAAAAACAGTCAGCATCCAGGCAGTCACTGTGGAACGGCTTTGCCCCACTGTAAATGTTATGAATTCCCAACCTTCCCTTGGACGGCAGATGTGGTGCCGGTCCCGGGCACCAGAGGAGCCGGGCGGGTTTCTGGGCGCTGAGGGGGTCCCCGGGTGAGCAGGCACTGAGGGAGGCTGCTCATCCTCCCAGTGGGTACAGAAACCCCAGGAGAGGCTCAGTCCCGGCACAGATGAGTGTTTGCGTGTCCCAGCACCAGTGAAAGGTGCATTTACCCCTGGAGTAATCACGTGCAAGCATCAGAGTAACTCAGAAGCAGCTATTTCCATTGGAAACGGGCAACTTCGCTTTTCAGCCGACACCAAACCTCCAGGCATATTTTCTTAGACACTCAAAATGATTTTTTCTTTTCCTGGTTCAATAACTTGTAAAGGACAGCTTTCTACCTGCATTTGTTGAAGTGCCATCTCAAAGTGTGCTGACACAGGGACTGGCTGACGAATGGCAAGTTATCAGATGCTCGGAGATGAAGGCAGCCGTAACACAGGCAGCCGTTGCCTTTCACAAAGGATGTGCCACCTTTCGTTTGCCTCTCCCTCCATTTCAAGGGACTCTTCAAATAAAGAAGGGACATGTGAACCTGTCTTGCCTGACAATTTTTTTTTTTATTGCATACCATGATAACTTGGAGTCACTTGTTACAAGCATTTTATGTAGTGGGTGAAATACCAAGGGAAAGGAAAGAAGTAATACTGTGCTGCCTGAAAAACTATGATCTAACATATAAATGTCACTGCATAAGTTACCTGAAACAACTGGAAGGGCAATTAACACCTGGTTTTATGGGAAACATTGGTTACCACTATCAGTTTTAATGAAGTGTATTAACTAAATTGTGTTCTGAGTATTCATTCAGCCCTGTTTATGGCACACTCTTGAGTACATTTACTGTTTGTCAGAAGTGCAAACTAGTGAACATATGAGGCTTTAAGACAGGCCATCTGTTAGTCTTAGACCCTTGGATAATTGTCAAACAGTTCTAAAAATAAGCACATACAAACTGCAAGGGGGTGCAAAGGTGATTTTTCTTTAGAGTCTGATAGCAAAGGGAAAGAAGAAACCAGAAATTAAAATTAAAAATAAACACTTTACCCTGTAAAGCAAGCTTGCTCTCCTTTCTTTCTTTCTTTTCTACTTTTTCTTTCCTTTCCCACCCTCCTCCTTCAGTGTGTCTTTTTTTTTTTAATAGTTTTTTCCCTCTTGCTCTTCTGGGTCATGGCATCCCTTGAATGCCTCTCCAGTTTAGGATTACAGCAGCACCAATTTAAGGCTCACAGCTTTCTGTAGAGAGCATAATCTCCAATGGTTAAAGCACAGGTCATCTTGTGTCCTCTGCCTAAAGTAATCCTTTTATAAAGTCAAGGCGTAAAGATTTTTATCTTTATGGATTGCTGTTAAAGGGAAATAGTACCTGTGTACATACATGTCTATGCTTATGGATATGCAATGAGTAATAACAGCTGAGAGATTTATTTTTGGACCAGTTTGAACTCAAAAGATGCAAAACATTGAAAAACGATTGCTGCAGATGGTATTTCATAAATATTTAGACACTCTAGCTTCTGTTTGTAGCAATTTGGAGGTTTTGTTGTGTCTTTTTTTATATATATGTTCAAATGTGAGACAAACCTTTGCTTCAAGTCAATGCCTGAATCTGAGGTTTAGTTTTTGTCTGGCAAGCTGTGCATGTTGGCAGTCAGTGGAGGCATCACTTCTCTTGTTTCTCTGCTCTGTAAAGGGAAAAGGAGAGAGAATGGGGAGGAGGAGACACCGTCCCAGTGGTCCCCAGCCATGACCCCGATCTCTGGGCTTAGAATCAGACAGTGCCTGAAGGGGTGATGGAAACCTGAACAGAGTGGGGAGAGGCAGAGAGAAACTACCTGGGCTCTTACCTGGGTCTGGAGGACCCCTCACACCCTGAGAAAAAATATTGGGATTAATAGGTCACCCAGTGGCTAATTACCAGTTAATTTTCATGTTGGCCAATTGTCACATGAATCTATTATCTCCATAATTCTTATTGAAATTATTTAAGGAATGGTTTCTGTCCATTTCAGTGGCATTTGGAAGGCGAGAGAGGCTTTGTAGCCTTTCATCAGAGTCCCAGTCTCTGTGTGACACTGCAGAATTTTACCTGGGGGTGGGGTATCACCAGCCTTGTTAGGCCATTTCTTAACCTTTGTATAACATATGGTCTTTTAGGGGTATGTGCTCATGCACATAGACAGTGTATTTGTAAATGGCTGATAGAAAATGTCTAAATCCATAACAGCTGCACAATGGCACTGTAGACTGGATGTGTTATGGCCCCAAACCATTATCACACCCCTCACAGTTGCATTTTATTTTTTTCACCTGCTCCTGTGTAGTACACCTGTGACTTGTTGGCAGTGAGTGCCATTGCAGTGTGGGAGACTCCCAGCTTGACTGCCTGGCTTGGAGCTTCGCTCCATCATGTGCTGCTTTTTGTGTGTGTTTTTTCTCTTGATCTTTATATAGCTTGTAAGAGTTCTTTGAACTGTTGTAAGTGATCATCTTTCAAGCCTGATGCTTTCCTTCTTGACACAGAGCTCTGAAAATGGAGATTGTCATGCCAGTGTTTTCATAATCATGCATGTAAAAAAACCAGAGAAATATTCATTGTGGATGTCCTGCACAAATGGCTTGATCTGCATCCAAGGGGCAGGCAGGGGGTGTCTCCAGGGAAGATCTGGAGAATAATCAATATCTACATGGACAATAATTAACCATTCTTTAAAATCTTTTTATTTCCTGCAAAACCCATCACCCAGTTCCTTGATCACAGACACTTCCATAAATGGTTCATTTGAGGATTGTGCAGCCAGTAGAAAATTCTACTTAAACACTGCAACAGCCCCGAGACTTGGGGTAGTTGCATTTTTCCCACTGATATAGCTAATGGAGTTGCTATCCATTTTGCATGATTATTAAGAAAAGAGATTTTCCAACCTTATCCTATAAATAAGCTGTGACTTACTTGATCTTGACAGGTGACTTAGTGCTGCTGTAGAGTTTTCCAGCTGCAATAATGTCTCAGAATGATGTATTCAGTGGGGTATCAGCTGTGAGCTGTGCGGAAACCAGGGGGTCTAACAGGAGCTGGGAAGAACCATTTTTCCTGTTCAGCTTCCAAATGATGTCGTGCCTCCTGCTGGCCCCAGACGGGCACGTGTATGGATGGCCTTGGAGCTGCTAGGCATGTGCACACACACAGGAGTGTTCCTGGAGGGCCTGCATTTTTGTGGCTGCTCTATTTTCCTCTGGAAACCACCATTAGGGCTTTTTTTTTTTTTTCCCTAGCTATAATTTCTGGAGTTGAAAAATCACACCCATGCTGTTTTCAGCCAGCCCACCCTCCTGCTGGAAAGGTGGGTGAATTTTCCTGAGGCTGCTTAGGTAGGCAGCACTCCTGTAGTATCACATGTTCCAAAGCACTTGCTTCCTTCTGGTCTTTATGATTTCTGTCTGCTGCCTGGAACAGCCCAGTAGCTCCATTGGGGTCAAAACTGTTCCTACTAAGGCACTACATTCTTAATACTTGATTTTCAATTACTCCCAAAGTCTAGTCAGCCAGGAGAATTTTCTGTGTCTGGGCACACAAAAAAGTGCCTAACAAAGGTATTTGAAAAACCATGGGTCAAATATAGAAAACACACGTGTGAGAGAAGAGACATAAGCCCCGAATGGGTGAGATGCTTTCTGACATCTGCAGAGCACAATTCCAATGAGCTGCAGATGCACAGGGGCACAGGGAGTAGAAGCAAGAAGATAAGAAATGACAATTGCTAGTAATAGGAGACAAGTTGCCAGACTAGTTTTTTGGAAGGCATGTTTTGAAATACATTTTAGTATGTGAGAAACCTATATGGGTTGCAGAGGATACAGAGAGGTTCTCATGGGACTTTCAAACACACAGTTATTTAGCCTTCACCCAGTGTTCACTGGCACCTGGGTGTGCAGGACATGGCATTTGTGCCCATGGCTTGAGCAGGATGTGCTCAGAAAGGCAGGGGAAGGATGCAGAGCACACAGGCTCTCATGTCCATAGGCATTACAGACCTGTTTGTGAGGCCCTGTGTAAAATGAGGCTCTGTCTCTTAACTGCATGGTCCAGGCACTAGCCTGCATATTGATTGTCAGTAATGCATACCTGGGGAATAAATGGTACATTCACAAGATACTAAGACAAAATTAAGATTTGCATATGAAAAATGTAATTTTTTAACTCCTAGCCCTATGGCACAGCTGATTTCTCAGCTCCTACCTTACCCAACTCCAAATGGCTGCAGTATTTGAATACAATCTGTTTGTTCCTTTGACAAATTCTGATCCCAAACCCAGTGTATTTCTTGTATTGGGAATGTTCAGAACATGTTATTAGCTGATGTTTGAGGAGGGAGGGCTCACAATAAAAGCTTCATTATCAGATTTAGAGCCACATACCATTCCTTTATTGACCTGCCTGGTGTAATCAATGCAGCAGCCACGCAAGTTTGAAATCATGTTCCCTGACTGTGGGCTGTGTGTCATGCATCCAGTGCTGATTGTGCATTATCTTTTAAATGATACTGCCTAACTAAGTATGGATTTGTCTACGACAAATAGCCCTTCGTTCAATTTGAAGATGGTGAACCTTTTGGGTTTTTTATTGATATTCAGGATGACCTAAAAATAGAACCGTAATGAAGCGCACAAGGAATGGCCATTGTTAAAATGCTGAGGAGTGTGTGAGCACAGAGGAGCCTGTGTATTCTTTCACATTTTCATGCTTCCCCAGCTAGGCTTAGTGGGCAAGCTTCTTGTCAGTGCTGCTATTGTGTGTGCAGGGCTCCATCCATCCTCCTCCATAAAGTCATTGTTAGACTTGAGAATAACATCCAGCACTGCAAAGGTCACTCCTTCTTAAGGCCAGGAAAATTTCCATGTATATCAAAGGAAAAATCCATCGAATTTTGTGTTTGGTGGTGTTAAATTGTTTGGTGGTGTTAAATTGTGGTGTTAAATTGTTAATTTGTTAAAAGCAAAGCAGTTCCAGCCGTCAATTCGCGAATTTCTCATTTGTGGGTCTGTATATTCAGTGTCACAGGCAGGGGATTCTGAGAGGGCCGGTGCTATGCTGAGCAGTGACTCTATGATTTCCCAGCTGGGATTTCGTTCGCAAGGGCTCCATCCGTGCTGCTGCCCCTCTCCCGCCGCCCGGGCCGGCACCGCCGGGAGCCGCGGCCGTGGTTCGGGAGCTGCGGCCGTGGTTCGGCGCTCAGCAGCGCTTGTGACACCTGGCGGTCACGGCTTGGGAGTGCCACAAACGGGCCACAGCCGCTCCGCTCTGCCGCAAACGGGGTCACCGCCGCCGGCCCGCAGCGCCCGCCGCCCACCAGCTCTTTCCACGAGCGATCTCCATCGGGGAGATGTCATCTCTGGATAAAGCGGGGGATTGCTCTTTTATCCTGATCACGATGTGATCAGCTGCGGATAGCATAGAAGGACCAGATGATTTATGAAAAGTTAAAATATCATAGTTTATTTTAAAGCTTCATCACTGTAAATAAATAATTAGATTCAAAATTCATTTTGTGTTTAAAAACTTATTCTTCAAGCTGGCGGACTTGCCCGACTCTGTTATTAGGCAGATGGAGACTAGGGAAATTGCTTAGGCTTGAAATAGCACAAATGAATTTTTATATTTGGGGATGCTGGGAACTCAGCTCAAGAAAACCTCACCATGAACCACTTCTCTAGTTGCTCAAATAATTGGATAATCATACAAATAAAGCTAGGCTTATGTGTAAGACTGGGGTTTTAGTCAGAACACAAAATGTGGGTGAATCGGTACTGCTCTAAAAATACGCTTCCGAGGTTGGCTCCAGGATTTATTGGCTCTTACACAAAATGGCAAGACAGGTCAGCATCCTCTGATGTGAGATACTGTGATGACATTGAAGCTATTACAAATCTACCAAAAGGAAAAAAGGGAACAAAAGAGACTCTAAACTGCTGAAAGAAATGTATAGAGAAAAGTATATTCTTTAAAGATATTTGACTTCTGGGTTACATGTCCAGCCTTTTTTCTGCTGGGAATATTACCCTGGTGCCTGAGCTGGCAGTTCAGCTGTTATTGCCGAAGTATTTCTTGGACTGAGAAGTGTGTGTCACAATCTGGTGTCTCTTGCTGCCAGTGCTTGCACCCGGTACGAGTGCGAATAAAAGAGTAAAATATGGCAAGGGTTCCCTCACGATTCAGATTTTTATTTTTTTAATTGTTACAGTGAAGGGAATCCCTAAAGGCAGTTTTTTGCCCATGAAGTTACCGTTTTCTTTATAGGTATTGAAAGGAGACAAAAAAAAAAGAGGAAACCTTCATGACTAGACTTGGCTTGTAGCATTTTTTTTCTAAGTTCATGCCAGCATTAACAGATCTGTCAGAACAAAGCAAATATGTCATATTGGCAGCTGTTACTTATGAGTACTTTTACTTTATTGCATTTTGTTTTGTAATAATTGAGAAGCTTTTATGTTGAGCTCTGCATAAATGGTACTGAGTGGGAGGGTATGGGCATGCTTTCTATTATTCTGCCCCTCATGCATGTCTCCTTTTTTCGTCTTTCCAGAACCACACATTGAGCCAGCACGCACAGTGAGCCACTGGCACTACAGGACACCTCTCTGCAGAAGACTTGACGGTGGCACAGTGGGGAGGACCATTTGAACATTACATCCAATCAAAGTGTCATTTGCAACCCAGATGTAAAACTCTAATGATTTGGCCATGAGGCGCTGCTATTATAAGCAGCTGGAAATGAATATTAATGGAAGAGATTAAAAGTATTCCATGCTCAGTATTTTTTATTGTCCTGCTTCAGCTAGTGTACTTTAGAGCTTCTGCTTCTGACTGAATTTATAGTGTTAGATAAATCTGCTTTGATGCTGTTGCCCTTTGTTGCTTCTTGTATTATATTGATAGTTAAAGATTAGGTGTGATTTTTTTCTTTTTTGTTAACTGCTTTTTAATTGCAATTTTAGGTAACTGTGCATTGTGATGTGATTGCTTGGCTATTGTCTGAATATTTCTTTTTAATTTTTTAATTAAAGACTAATGCTTTGATTGGATTTGCCAGTTCACCGGACAGTGATTAAAACTATGTAATGAATATAATCGGTTTCAGTGCAACTGGATGGTCTGCTTTATAAATGTGACTTAATCTGATTGCAATAACTAGTACAGTTCAATAAAGGGAATACATGAGCTTAGTGTCAGAGCTTGTCTGTCTGTCAGTGCCCCCTGCATTGCTGCTGCTGCTGCTGGGGTGGCTGAATCTCAGTGATCACTCACCTGATGGCACAGAGCACTCTGCAGCCCAGGAGGAGGGAAAGCAAAAGCCATGCTTCTGTGTCTGGTATTGTGTTTGCTTCTGGATGTGCCTCCCTGGCTCCACGGTAGGTTGAGGTAAGAAGATGTACTATGAGAAGGTATTGCTAGCTCATAATACTCATTAATATTTTAAATTTTTCAGCAAGAACAGAAGAACCAGACCTATAGCTGCCTTGCCCATATCTCTGTGCTCCTTTGTTTCAATACAAAAAAAAAAGTTTCTGCATTGCATACAAATGCACAGATACTGGATCAGGCCTTGCTGACCATGGTAGGAGGCTGCATATTTTACCCACCCCAGACCCCCAGGTATTGTACCTCCGTGTAAGTGCCAACAGAGCCAGTTGCCAGGCTTTCTTTTACTCTTTTTAAACTTATCTTCTGGTAAGGAGGTCAGGGAAACAGTCATTTTAAGGACCATGGACACCTCTGGAAAGTTAGAAAGATGTAGTTCTCCTGGTGTCTCTGGCTTGAGTGAATCATAATCATCATAAATATTCAGCAGTTGTGACAGCTGAAATGATGTGGATACCCATTCCCACAAAGTACAAGGCTTTGCAAGACTGTGGCATGGGAACATGCACAGTCAGAGCCTTTCAAAATCGCTGCACTGAACTAGAGCACAACTGGTTGTCATTGGGCCATGTCTGGGCTTGGAGCATGTAAGTGATATTTTGTAGGAAATATGTTTTCATGGACATATAGTCAAAGCTTAAATTAGTTTATATAGTGAGCTTTTTTACAAGTGCAAGGGTGGCACAGCTTGTTGATGCTGCAGCCCATGTTTTCAACAATTTAGATCCCTGCTGATGTTGACAGTGCTGTTGCACACACACGGTTCCTTCAGAACAGTAAGGGAAGGCTACAATCAAAGCACAACTTCAAGCACAACTCAAGTAGGGTCATCTTTACAGCAGGAAGCACCAGAGCAGTCCTAACTTAAGAAAAGTTACTATTCCCCCCCCAAAAAAAGAATGTCCTGTTTGAGACAAATGATAGATGGTTTTTATTCTGCTGAAATAGCAATGCTAGAATAGACAGTCAGAGTTTAGGCTCAAAGGTGGCTTGTGATAAATTTACGAACCCTAATATAACAAAACTAGGAATGACTTTTCTTAATTCCAAAGAGGACAGTTCTGTTTGCATCTAGATTATTCTTAGCTCACTGTTTCTTCATCAAAATCACACTGAAACGATCCATTTCTAGAGAAGAGCATTAACTTTCAACCTGATTATTTCTCTCTAAACCACAGAACAGATGTTTACGGGCTGAAAAATTAGTTAATGAAATCACCAATTCATTATTCCTGTTCATAATAGAAGCATGTTCCTAACTCAATGTTATTACTTTAAGATGGGAAATGGGAAAATGTCTTGCAGTACAGGCTCATAGACATGCCTTTGCAAGAAAACCTGGGGATGTACAGCAGCTGCTGTGGAAAGAGCTCATGTGCCATCTTCTCCATGCCAAAGAAAGGAAGCAGGTTCTTACAATGGAGATACTGAAAAAGGAGGCTCTTTGCCTGACACTGGTTTGAAATGATGCTGGATCACTTCTGGGCAAGCCTTCAGAAATGAAAAAGACATAGGTTTCTACCTTCAGGAAAAGGCACTGCATTGTGAATCCCAAGAGCTGAACTGATGTTTCCATGCAGCTCGGGGAGCTGCCTTAGTAGTGCTGTACTGAAGCTCATGCCTTTGTCTGAGCATCTCCCTGCTGACTAGTTAAAAGGAGGTGCACAGTCACTGTGCTGAGATGGGGAACTCCCCACGTGGGGATCCTGTTTGGAGCTGCATATATTCCCCATGTTAGTGGGAATGTGGACGTGGGTCAGGGTGCTGGGAACCTGCTCATGTTTCATGTGTCCCAAACCCTGACCATGCCAAGGGCAGGGGCAGAGTAAAAGGATAGTCTGATTTTCCACCTGGCCTTTGAAATGTAAGTGTAGGTACCCAGTTTGTGGTAATTGGGAGTGGGGCTGGGCCCAGCCTCATCCCCAATGAGCTGCAGCTGTGAGCAGCAGGTGAGCAGCACTGACAGCAACGAGCCATGGAGTGCCCAGGGGCACTGACCAACCACCAAAGGGAACAGAGGGCACAAAGGTGCAGTGCATTAACAGGAGGGTATAAAATGTTGGGCTAAAGAACAAGAAAGGCAGATGCTTGCAGCCTTCTGAAGTGACAGGGTGTTACTCTGTATGGCTGAATGCTTAAAGCCTTCTGCTACTGTATGGTGATACTCTGTGTGTTGTGGCTGTCTCAACTGCAACATGTGCTGTGACAGGTAAGTGAGTGGCTCCATGAGTGAGGGCTGGGGTCCTGCTCAGTCTTCTTCATCTCTTTGGGCATATGAGCCTCACTCATGAGCAGCCCAAATCAGGTTGGAGAAAGGGGCTGGACTGTGCCCCTGGGTCTGGGAAAAATAGCTGTGGTCCTCTTCTGCTCTTACAGTGTTTGGGTAATATTTGAACACCAATGGACTAATGCCACTTCTTAAATATATTTCTTTCCAAAGTCAATATGGGCAAATGTGCAGAAGGCTTGCCAGGAATCTACTGGGTTATTTTGTGGTATTTTTGAGATAACCAGGCCCATGTGAACAGTCATCATTACATGGCAAGGAATGTTGCTGCCTTGATAACTGCTTTCTTAGGGGCCAAGAAATCCTGTTTAGGGTGTGGGGGTGAAAGCTGCTGCAAAGAAGCAGAGGGAGAGCTGCCCACTTTTCTGTTCCTGCCATGGAGCTGGATCTGTGACACACTGGACACCTGCAGCTCACAGAGGTGATCCTTAGCCTATGCCAGGGTGCAGGACTGGTGTCTGACCCTGTTTTTGAGAGCCTGGAGCCTTGCCAGGCAGGGCTCTGGGGGGCAGAGCTCTGCAGCACAACGTGGGGCCTTTGTCTGGAGCTTCCTGTGCTGCTGGTGCCACAGGGGAGCAGGAGCAGAGCAGCCCTGCACTGGTACAAAACAGCTTTGCTGCCATAGTTGCAGTCACACCAGGGAGTGCTTTGCCAGGGTAGTATATAGTTCCTGTATCCGTTAAAAGCTCCTAGGGAAAACAGAGCCTAACTGCAGGTGGAAAAAAGATAATATCACAGCTTCTGGTACATGTCTGAGGTTTCACCCCCTTTTTCTTAGTGGCCAAGAAGTGCTGCTGAAAGCATTTGGAAAACAGTCAGAAATGTTGGCTCCAAAGGCAGCTATATTTCAATAGCTATGACGCATTGAAAACAGGCTGGAGAGCCTTTCCATCATCCCTGTGATGTTTCCCTGCCTATCTGTGTAACCTGCAGCTCCTGTGTGGTGGTGCAGACAGGGGCTGGCACAGGCTGTTCAAGGTGTGGGCTATGTGGATCACTCACAGGTAAGTGAAAACCAGAATTGCTGAAATTCTGGCTGAAGATGGGCTTTAGGCAAAATGTCACTTTATGATCCTAGTGGCATTAGGACCAGTACAGTGTTGGAGATAATGAATAATTCTAAATTTGCAATGAAATGTCATACAGACAGTTTAATATCTTCATGCTTAGAAAAATACTGAAATGTAAATTAATATAAACAATAGATTAACAAAGGACTTGTATTTGTAGCAGTCTCTGTATTTGTAGCCCTTATGCACTGAATGATCTTTGTATTTAGCTTCATGACATACCCACACATCTAAAACACATGAAGATACTTAGTCAAGAAGTAGCAACCAGCACCTATTATCTATGTAGGCAGCTTTACACATTTGTGCTCTATTTGATGCTTGTGTATGTTCTTGTTCTGACCCACCACCTTCAGCAAGGATCACCACCTTCAGTCAGGTGCCTCAAAATCTTGGAAAAAGCAATGTTTAGCCAATTACATGCCAGAAGAAAGGCAGACAAAAGATGTTTGAGGACCATTTGAGAGAGTGGGTGACTGATCACTTTGTGCTGAACATCTTTGAGTGGATTGGGCAAGATCACCCTACTGAGCAGGGAAAAGTCAGGGAGTCAAGGGGCGTGTTCCTCCACAACCTGACTGCCCTCCCAGTGGCATTAAGGGAAATTCTGCTCTGTAAATCTGCACATTACATGTCCAAAGTGTACATGTTAGTCTATCTGACCAATGTCTAAGAGTAGACTGGGGTTTGGTGTGTTTATCAGGCTTTTAATGTGTAAAAGTCTGGTGTGAACAGTGAAAATTTTTCCCATAGTCTTTGTAAATGGTTTCTGTGTTTTGGCTCACACCCTAAAGCAGGGAGGTTTCTGCAATCCCCTCTCCTCCAGAAGCACAGTCTAGGTTGGGTAGGGGTGCTGTGTCCCTGTGGAATCCCCTGCCATCAGGGATCAGTCAGGGCAAGAACAGCCCCTGCAAGTGCTGTCCTGGCTGTGAGCATGAGAGCCCAACGTGTGTACGGCCACAGAAACCCAGATGGTGAGAGCTGCCACAGCCACAGGGCTTTGGAGCCAAAACGAGTATGGTGCGCTCTTCATTGCTTTGTCTTTTTCCTTTTTTCTCATGTTTGCCCCCTGTGAAATGCTTTGTTCTTAGTTTTGTCTGTTTTTATTACATTGCTGCTGTCCTAACAACTGTGAGGTCCCTCTCCTGCAAGTGGAAGAATATGCCTTTTGATCTGTGTATTTGTGAATTATTGTTACTTTCCTGACAAAAAGGAGCACCAAGCAGCATCTTGGCAGATTAGGTGACAGAGGGAGACAGGAGGTGTCCAAATGAGAAACACGGAGCACCCTGAGAGAGAGACAAGACGTTGACTGATCACCTCTCAGGCAGCTCCAGAGGAGCGCGGCGTGCGCTGCCCTGAGAGCCAGCTCAGTTCAGCCCTCAGAGATTGCCCTTTGCTGCGGGAAAAAGGGAAGCGTTCCCTGGGGGTGCCAGGAGGAGGGGGCCGGGGCCGGCTTTGTGCGGAGCTGCCCCTCGTCGGGCGCCGCTCGGCCGGCCCTGCCCTTGCCCGCGGCTGTCCCCTGCCTTTGTGTCCTTCTGCCGTCCGCGGCCATCTGTGTCCCCGCGGCGGGGCCGCTCCCTCACGGCCCCATTGTCCCCGCGCCGGGCCGCGCCTCGGCCTCCCCTCACGGCGGGGGCGCCGCTGAGGCGCTTCGGGGCGGCTCCCTGGATTTTGTAAATCGGAACTTTGGTTCTGTTTTCTGGAGCCGGCGAGCTCCGTGCTGGACGCGAGCTGCCGGGGGCTCGGGCAGCGCTCGGCTCGGGGGGGTTTTGCCACCCTGTGACATCTGTGGGTGTCACAGCTGCCCTGTGACAAACATCACGCTTCAACCCTGCTTCGGAGTGCTCTAGGGACATCAGTGCCCCCGGGTAAGGTGATGCTGTGACGGCGTTTTCACCGTTTTACCCACACTTGGCTCTTAACTGCTTTGCCTGTATAGCACAGTGCAGTCAACGCTCTGGCAGGTTGGAGGGGCCGTGCTGGGTATTACTGAACTGTGGGAGAATGTACAGACCAGCTTTTCTGGATTTTGCCTCTCCTGATATTCCCAAGTACGTGTTGGTGTTTAAAGCCCTGTACAACACTGATGGTATCCTCTAAAAGAAGAGACTAGAGAGTTAGTGAGTGCATGGTAGGACTCTGTGTGAGAAATCCTGCTAGATTAGGCCTCCCCTCTTGAAAAAACCTTTAGTCCCAAAATATTTTTGGATCAACTAAAATCTTTGTTTCAACTGAAGACACAGATTAAAAAAAAAAAATTCAGTTTTGCATGACTGGAACAGATACCTGGCCCCTTCTCTGGTAACAAATGAGCAAGCAAAACGAGCCCTCCAAGCTGCATGTGCAGAAGCTGTGTCCCTGAGGTGCTGGGCTCTTCCTCACCAAGCCTTTAATTCAAAGGAAAGGGAGAGAGAATTTTTTTTCCCTGGTTGGAAGCAATGCAATAAATAAGTGCGTCTTCTTCCAGTTGCAATTTATAGGCACTGTTCCTCAAGAAATTGGCTTCTATGCACGAAAGCTATAAATACAGATGCTATGCTTCTTCTGTGCATTTTCTGGTTTCTTCAAGGTATGTCAGTGTAAGCCTGTGATGAAGAGAAGGCTAAGGAAGTGAGCTAATGCTTTTGTAATGGTGCTAAATGGTCAAGAGCTTCCATTAGCCTAGGTAGGAGAAACAGTTTGTGTTGCTAATTAGTAAGACAGAGTTTCACCCAAAGTAGGACTCAGAAACATTTGTCTTCATAGTGGTCTTGTGGCTTAAGAGTTGATCAGCTGTAGCATAATTCCCAATAGATATGCAATGTCATTATATGTTATATTATAGTGTATAGCCTCAAATGCTTAAACACTGAAACCTGGAAGATGAAACCTTGATTGAAGTCAGAATAAGGTCTCATATACAGAGAGTGGAAAGAGAAATGGATAGTCTAAAAGGAGAAGGTGGGCAACATCTGACTTGTGTCAGAGCCAGTGGATGCAGTGCATGAGTTTAAATAGCTTTGCCTCTCTCTTTCTATTCTAACTGGCTTGATCATGTCTGTGATGATGCTAAGAACAATAGTCTTTAAGTAAATCCCATCTTCCTCTTTGGTTTCAGTGCTGAAGCTGAGGGGGTGTGTGGGTGCAAGCACAGGGCTAGGAAAGCTCTCTGCTGAGTGGAGCCATGTCCATGATTTCTGTCTATGGCTGCTGTAGGTTTGTACCACCTGTTCTATTGCTAGGCAAACCCAGAGTTTTGGGGATGACCCTCTGTCATGTATATCTGTCATCTGATCCCTTGCTATCTGGGTTATTTTTTTTCAAATTCCAGGTGTCTCTTTTTGCTTTTTCCATGTTCCCCTCCCTCAGCAGTGGCACCTGCACTGCCCACCAGGTTGTCAGTTTCCCAATGCTCACACAGTGGCAGGAGTAAGTCTGCCATGAGAGAATGTGCTGTGTTTGGTGTGGCTTGAGAAGGGAGGTAAGATGTGTTTTGTCCTTGCAAACAGGAATACTAATGCCCCTTCTCTTACTGAGGGGTTTAGCACCATAATCGAGCATAAAATACCAATTAAGTCCAGAGTCATCCCTGCCCTCCATTTCTGATTTCACAGAGTATTTCCAGTTCTTGTTTCATTTCATCAAATTGTACACCAACCTCATCTGCTTTCTGGAAACTGCCAGAAAAGCACATCATCTTTTGTGCTGCACTGTGAATGTGTACAACCATTTCCCTTGGCTTCAAGGAGCTAAATGTTCACCTGTGTCAGGAACACTAGGATCAGAGTCCTTGGTAATCTGGATAATTTAGGTGATCTGGGTAACCTGACTGTGCATCAATGATGCACCAAGCTGTGGGAATGCAAAAAACTTTAACAAGCTGACCCCAAACCCTGAAATATTTTTGTGTGTGAGAGAGAAGTCTGGAGGGAGGAAAAAAGAGTCAACATATCTTTACCTCTTTGTGGTTCATTTTGGTTTGTTTGCCTGTTTTTTGTCCAAATGTTATTGAGAATAGAAACAAAAAATTAAAGAAGAACCACTAAGGAACCCAGAATACCCCCATTGTGTGTGAAACCCAACTGGAACAGACAAAGAAGTAGATGTTGGAAATAGACACACTCAATATTTGCAGACACAAGTAAGCACCAGAGCTGTAAATTGGGCCTGAAAAACCAACTTTCTCTGCAGAGCTGTGCATGGTTCCTTTTCTGAGACCTATCAGTTCATGCTGTTCAGGCAGAGCTCCCCAGCTCAGCTCTGTGCTACTCTGCCCATAAGGGTGTTGAACAAATATTTTGTATCCAAGAGAGACTCATTAATGCCTTTCAAACCGGATGCAAGTTCCTCATTATTCTTCTGCATAGGTCTAGTAATGGGAGCCTCCTCTAGAGATGCCCTACACAGATGTCTTTAAGAAATGTTGATGCCATGAAGCAGGAATTGTTTTCACTGAAAGATTTATAACCTTATAACCTTTCCAAGCCTAGGCAGTGCAAGTAGGCTGAGAACCAGCAGCAAGGGGTTTCTGACTTCTGCACTATACTCTAATACTGACTAACCTAGAGAAATCATTTTGGTCAAAATTTTTGCTGTTCTGGGTCCTCAGTATGAGGAATGAAATGTCAGGGGGTTTTCAAAGGTACTGAGTGTTTCTGACTGCTATTTGAATTGAAGGTTTAGAGTCCTTATTAAAAAAAAAAACCCAACCCCCCCTCCCCACAAGCCCATGGATCTTAATTTAGGGCTCCCCAAATCAGAAGCCACTTTGAAAGACATGCAGAAGCACAGAACAGCCGATAGATTTCCATATCCTGCAGGGTTTTGGCATGAATCCCCTTCTTTGGTTCCAGGCAGAAAAATACAAAGAGATGTCTGTGAATAGGACCTCACTGGGTGTCCAACCCTCTGAGTGAAATTTCCTGTGCAGAGGATGGTCTCGGCCTACATTTTCTAGTTATTATATAGAATTTGTTTCCTGCTAAGCTAGGAAAAAAAAAAAAGTATAAAAACATAAAACCTTCAGTGGATTCCCACCTTATAGAGCTACTTCAAGCTGTACAGGCAGAATTTGTACTGGAGGAGTTGACATTGAATAGGATAGTTCAAGGGAGACACCAAAGCTCAGCAGAGACATCCTTTAAAAATTATTTGTCTTGTCTGCAATATTTTGTAAGTTGATCCAAATCAGATTTTTGAGTAATACCATTAAAGTCAACAACCAACACCCAGGATGAATCAAGCTCTTAAAGTGCCATTCAGGCTCCTTGAGAGACACACATCCCAATGACTCCTTTAGCAGTCATTAAACCAATTATCATCCCAGTCTATTTCCAACAATTATCATCATAGACTTTTTGGGTTTAATCAGCTTTTTAATTGACCTGTGAATAAAACAGGAGATACAAAATTCTCCCCTGATACCTCAGGTGTAACTATTATACATTTAGCATTGCTGTGCACATGAAATAATTTACACCATGACACTGACCTGGCTCTGGGATATGAACAACAATATACTCATAAATTAAAGATAAAAACAAATTAAAGGCAAAAATGGGAGAAGAAGAGGAAATAGTAATCCATAAATAGAATGTTGCCATGCTTGGTGCTTGAATGTTGTCATGCTTGCTGGGACTTCCTTGGTCAGCAAATTTTGGGGCTGGAAGAAGGTTTTGGTTTTTTTTTTTTTTCCTAAAATGGTATGCAAAGCACAGAATAGATGGTGATGCAAAATTTCTGACCATCTCAAAAGTGCTGCAATTATAGAATTGTGTTGCAGAGACATCTTCAGACAATTGCTTAAGATTTTAAAAAGAAATCAGCCATTTAGGTGTATGTCCCAACTAACTTTTACTATCCCTTGCCTTGCACGGCGCTGCAAAGTGGCCTGAATGCAGCAATTTGCGGGATTTGGCACTGAGAGCCCCGCAAGCACTTAGCAAAAGCAATTGTGTAGCTCTATTGAAAATCCCGCGTGTCATGCTGTGGGGAGCCAGCACTTTTTATCTGTCGGCACTGTTGGTGACAAATATTAAAATAAAAAGTATGACACTATAGGTGCTTCAAAATTCAAACTGCAAGTTTCCTACTGCGGGACTTCTAACCATGTAATAAAGTGCAGGGAAGAAAGCAGAGTTCAGACCCCATGCTGTAATAAAGGCAAGGAAATCTTAAGTGTTCAAATACATAATTCATTCTCTTCTGAGACTTTCTACCAGGTTTCTCCCAGTAAAGATTTTAATTTGTGCCTGGATGATTTAATTTCTCTTTTACCTCCAGAGACAGCTGGGAGGGCGCTGGGGCAGCCGTGCCCATTGCGGGGGATGAGAGGGAATGGTCAGGAGGGGTCAGAAGCTCCTCTGCAGCTGGGAGGGTGTGACAGCCTCACAGGGCCAGCCCGGCCGCAGGAGAAGGAGCCCCCGGCTGCCACTTGCTGTGAAAGTGCCTGCAAAAAAGTCACCGCAGCAGTCAGTGAGATTTGTTTGCTTCCCATAGAAATACTTTGCACCTTAAATAATACCTTCCTCCAAGGATCTCAAGGCACATAGCAAGCACTGGCTGAGCTTCACCTTCTTGTGGGGAGGTAAGAACCTCTTACCTGTTACCACCTCTTCTTTTGCTGTACTTTCTGCTGACTGGAAGACTCTACTGTCATTTTGTTACACAATTATCAAAACTGGAACATGAAACATATGACTTTGAATTATTTTTTGTTAGCTATGAATATTAGACTTGAGGATTTATTGCTTTGTTGTATAAATATTTTTACCTCTATTTAATAATGTTTTATGTAAGGAACAGTGCAATTATCATAAGGGAAAAGAAACTAATGAGAAATTGGAGACATCTTTGCGTGAGGGGGTAGCACACATAAGCAACAAGTTACTGAGAAGTTATTGGCCATATAAATGAGCAAATAGATCCCTGCTGAAAGTTCAGTGAAATCACTGCATTTATATCAGGGATAAATTTGGCTCAATTGTGAGAAGAATGCCTGCATCTCACTCTGCAGTGGTCATTTGACCTAAATTATATACATTGATCTGTGTTCCCCCCTGGTGTTAGCATGCCAAATTGACTGGATTACATATTCAGATGTAAAGCTACAGGAATGTGCCTTTTGACCCATTTAGATTTTTTAATCCAGGCTCTTAAGTCTAGTTATTTTCTTTTTAAACCCTGGTCTTTTTTCATTCCTTCTCCAGTACCTTAGGGACTGGTATCCATCTCATCCCAGTCCTGGTAGAGTCCTTGGCAGTCAATGCTTTTAGAGATTGTTGTCTTGGCTGGGGTTTGGTCCCCCAGGCAGGGTAATTCAGGCAGCAGTGTTTGCAATCATGGGATCTGTGCACTTTTGCTCCCTTTCCTAGGAGGAATCCCAGAAATTCTTTGCGTGTTCAATCTTATAAACTTTTATTTTAATGCTTGTTTTTTTTATAAAAATGTTGGTAAAATTGTGTCCCTGTTGATGCTGCTGAGAAGGCTGCCATGATGTTGGAGAAGCTTGGCCTGCAGGTAGAGGCAGAGGACATCATGTTTCCATCTGGGTCTCCAGGAGCAGAGGATGGTGGATCAGGGGCACAGCAGGGCCGTCCTCCATGGTGCCAGCTGCTCCCAGGAAGCCCAGAGCCTCAGTTCCTGTGCCTAGACTTGCTCTTTCAAGAAAATATTATTTCATGCTGCTTTTTAACAGCTTTTCAGTGTAGGGAGAGTTTACTCTGATTCCTTTCTGCAAGACAAACTATTAATTAGCAGTATGAGCCTGGTGCAGCTGGGTTGAAATGTGTTAAAACAAACAATTAAAAAAAAATTAAGCACACTCTGCCTGCTTCAGTTTAGGGGAAAGGTCTCTCTAACTCTACCTGCTCCGAGGCTACATTGAGGCTCTTTGACTCTGCTCTGAGACTTGCTGACACTACTGATTCAACACTGTATCAAGACACTCCAACTGTGATCTGAGACCTGGAGCAGAGCAGGAGCATCTTGACACAGTGTCAAAACAGTAGTCAAGAGCGCATGGACGCAGCACTGAAAGGCTTTTGTCTCCCAAATGAAAAGGAGCTGGATTATTTTCATCTTTTTTCCTTTTTTTCCCCCCCCCCCTTTTTTTCCTATTAATGGTAGCTTTCTCTTAAATAAAAATCCCCACAGTTTATTTGCAGGAAGAAAGCATGACATGTCCCCCTCCCCCCTGCCTTTTTGTTTGATAAAGCAAAGTGACAGACAATGCCTTCACTGTACAATGCACTTCACTAAAGCTTCACTTTACTTCTTCAGCTTTGGAGAAGTAAAAGGCTATATTTGAAAATTATTCCAATTTGGGAACCAAAAGAGGCTAATCTTTTCATGATACTGCACATCATTCATCTGTGTCTCTTTGCATTTTTGTTTGTTGTAGATTTGGAATTACATATTTGTACAATAACATAGATTTGATCTGACTTGTAGTTTTGGACGCAGCGTTGCTCACCAACCTCCCCACAAAATTTAAGCTATAATACCTGTGAATTCAGTTTAGAGTGTTGCCCAGTGTTCAAGAAATTAGTTCAATTGTCAGAATGTGATAATGCCTGCTGAGACAGGTTTCTTTTCTGCATATGAGATGGTCTTAATGCCACATGGACTGTGACTTTATAACAGGTTAAACTCATTTATTTAAAAAATGAGAATACAATTGAATTTATTTTTCCTTGCTGGGGTCACAGGTACCAAGGAATTAGTAAAACCATCTACTGCATGTTTTATAGATGACAGTGTTTTTGCTGAATGTTAAATGAAAACAATCCATTAAAATAAAAAATGAAAATTCTTTTTGTTTCCTTTTCCTCTTGGGCCTTCCCAAAAGGAGGTCGACACCGACCCAGTTTGAAAAATACTTACCTAAGCCAATCACTGCCCAGCATGTATTCCCTTGAGCAACTTGAGTGGGCATGATGCCATCTGAACAGATGGGCATTACTGTAGGCAACCAAGAGACCATGCATGTGAATCAAGTATGGGTGTTTACAGCATCATTTCCCTGATGAGAATGTCAAAATGGCAGCCCAGTCCGAGCCTTTGGCTCAGTTCACTTGCATTTCACTAATTCAGCTCTAAAATGGACAACTTCATGAAATAAATTATTAACATTTGGTTGGGTGGTCCTGATTTTACTTCATTGGATTGAGCAGAGCAGGTGGGTAATGGACTTGCTGAAAATACCATGCCTGGCTCCTGTCTGTAGCAGGGGGAGTTTGTTCTTTTGTGAAATGAAGGCAAAGAAGCCCCCATGTCTGTGCCAATGCTAACATAACAAACAGGCAAACACATCAGTGCTACAGATGTACTCCAAACTGAAAGGAAGGAACATTTTTACATTTGGTCTAAGAAGGCATCTTATTTCAATCAAAATTCAAACACTATAGAAGGGGACTTACATGCATGATGTGTTTGAATAATGTCCCAGTGCAAGGTCAGCTCCTTAAAGGTGCACATATTGAATTGGGATTTCATTACTGTCCTAAAGAGAGATGCACACAAACGGTGCAACATTTCTGAGCCCAGCAGTCATTGTAGCTCCTGTATCTATTGAATGAAGAGATTTCTACTGAATTATCATTGGAAGTTCTCTACCATCTGTTAAAAAAAAAACACCTTCAAGTACAGAAAATAAAGACTGGAATTTGAATATTAATACCTTTGTCTACTTTAACAAAAAAGGCTATAAGATATGTGTTCTGCAAACTTTATATCAAGTGTAAATCTGAAATGCTGTAATTATTTTGCTTTTTTTTGAGGATCTCTTGTATTTTCTCCTTGCCAGCTTCTGTATGTGCTTGTGCAATGCTAACTGCTTATGTACCCTTCATTTTCAGATGTGGTAATCTATGTAACCTTTTGCTTTCCTAAGTGGCAAGTCAGCCTGAACTTGAAGAATTGGCATGCTGAACCATCAGTATCAGGTATAAAATACTTGAATACATATTTCTTTCAGGAATAATGCAATATCTTGCAGATAATAGCTAAAATGCCTGGTGTTTTACAATTGTTTCTGGTTTTACTTGGGATTTGTTTTGTTTTATTTAAATAATCCAATTTCTTAATCTTCTAAGATGTACGTGGTGAGTTTTATATCTAATCCTATGCTTTAGTTGGGGAATTCAGGAAAAAAAGAAGCAGCTTGTCAAAACCATATTAGGATTGCAATGAAAAAAAAATAACACTTTTCTAACACTTGGTTGGAACAAAGAATATCTGAAACGTGTCTGAAATTTTCTGTATGCAGATTATTTAATTATTTTCCTCTCATTTCAAACTATCAAAATCAACATTTTCATTTGTCTTCTATACTGTGCTGTGATGGTTCTGCCTTCTGCCATTACACTTGCTAAAATGCTCTGATACCTTCTTTTTCATTTTCCAGGGAGCTTAATGTTTATTTTCTTGCTCAATGTCATGGTAACAGAAAGATTTCCTTTATATTATAGCTAAGTTTGAGCTTTAAATACAAGCAGGGCAGGTTGGAGAGTGCAGTATATCCCATGTGGAAAGGCAGCACTTGCTTTCTGGGTGCCAGCACATACTCCCAGCTGTTGCTGTTGCTGTGGGGTCACAGATGCAGCTCACACTGAATCAGTTAAAAATGTAGCAGCTATGCTTGGGGACACAAGCTCAAATTTTCAGGGCCTGATTATTCTGTTAGTTTCATATGTGCAATTCCCACAGAAGTCAGAGGAAGCACTACATGCAAACCTGACAGGCTAATTTGAAGCCCAGAACTGCAAAGGATGTAATCATACATTTGATTTCTGTGGGTTCTTGGGGTGTAATTCTCACCCATCTCCATGATATTAGGATATTCTACAGCTTTTGAAGAATTGGATGAAGCTAAAAAATATTAAGTGACTTGTAATATTTCATTTTCAATAATCAGGGGAAGGAAAAGAAATCTGAAGTAAATGAGTTCATATTGGACCAGCCCAGAGTGAAAAATGTGTTCTACAGTGCTGTGAAAACTGAGCTAAGAGTAATGCAACGTGTGGCACATTATGTGCAGGGAAGGGCCCCGAGGGATGAAGGCAAACTAATCAAAGGAATAGCTAATGGCCTAGAAGGAGAATGGGGAACAACCTGCTTCTTACAGAGCCCCCTCAGCTCAGAGGGCTGGTGTGCAGACTGCTGGGACCCCAGCCTAAGGTCTCAATGAATTTATCCAAAACAAGTCAAAATCAAGACAATTTTTTAATGTCTATATATTTTATTCTTTTATCAGAAATTTCTTCCACACAGAGAACAGAGACAAGTATTGGGGCTGAGCCAGCCCTGCCACATCTGCACAGGCTTCTATAACATTACTGATGCCTGTACTCCCACAGCACACCAGGGGTAATACTGCTGGTCTGTTTTGCCTGCTGACTGGTCAGCATCTCAAGGCAAATAAAATTGTCAAGTAAAATGGATTTAGCACTGGATCATTAAAAGATGATCTGAAAAGGTGACCAGTCGGGTCTAAGCAAGCTGTCACTTGTTCCAATAAGCAAGTGGAGACCAAAGGCGTCCTTAATATGATGCTCCCAGTGTCAGTATTAACTCTCTTTCTCATCTGTTTTCAGATTAATGGGACTGAGAAATCCAAGAAAGAAAGTGGAGGCTGGAGTGATGCTGATTACTCTGGAAGGTATGGCAGTTGGTGAACTAATGGGGAGCAGAATTACAGACATCCATAGGAATTGAAGGAGCCTTACAACAACAAGGCAGGACAGGCAGTGCTGCCTGCACAATGGGGAACATGGAGGTTCACTGGGCCCTCTCTCTTGAAGCCTACAGCTTTGGGAAAAGTTCAAAATGCAGTCTTAGGAATCCCAAAGTTTGTTGGCATCCCCAAATACTCTAAGTAATATTTGCAGGAGATGAAAAGTGCTCTTTGCATTAGGAGCTATTAATGATCAGTTTTCAAACTGTTTGTATCATTTTCCTGTGGTGACAGCAGAGGACTATGCCACTGAAATAGGAGATTTCAGCCTGTAACACTGAAAAAGAGTTAATGCAAGGCCAAGGGTATTTAAGGCTTGTGAATAAAAAGTTATGTGTAAGATGGACACAGTGCTAGATGGCCCCAATGATGAGGGGTAAACATAAGGTACTTAAAGTTTATATTGATTTACCTGGGTGTGAATAAGGGAATTAGGGCCAGGAGCCACATCCTGCTCACTGGGTGCTGGGGGATGGCTGACACGGTGGGCCATCAGGTTGGGAATTCCATGTTAGGGTTAGGACAGCTTTGTCTGGAAATTTGCCTGAGGAGACCACACTCACCTCACCTGTATGTTGCAGTTGCTCCGTATATCAAGGACCAATAAATAGTTTTAACATTAAAAAAAACGCAGCTTCTATTTTCACCTTTGAACGGTTGCTATGTAGAAAAGCACCTCACAAGATGAAGTTCTGGCATCAAATACTGCAATATTAGAGTAGAGGCTGTAAATGTCAACTGTATGAAAAGGGAAAGATGGTTCTCTGAGAATTCAGGACAGCACAAAGGCAGAGGAGAAGTTTGAAAGATGGTGGTGGGGGTACCTGGCTTAGGAGAAGCATAAACCAGGAGTGGACAAGGTTGGAAAGAGAGCAATAAGGGGTAGCTTGGTAGAGCCACAGGTAGGGTGGATGGGGGAGTGAGACTGCTGAACCTGGATTCAGAAATCATCTGAAATAGTTGGCTGTGTTCCTATAGTTTATGCAGGACAGTTCTAAGCCTATTTTGCAAAATTTTTAATGTTGAATAAAATCAAGAAGGTGAGCAGAGCAGACAGTATGTATTGTTAGAGAAAGTAGTAAATGAAGCACAGCAGAAAAGAAAAGCTTATGGATGGAGAATAAGTAGTCTGATTTTTAGGCTAGTGAGCTGAAAGCAATGGTGGGATATCCAGAAAAAAGAGTCAGAAAGTGTCAGAGATACAGAGGTAGATAGGGAGATGAGGAATCAATAAAATAAATCTGCTCTATAGTCTTGAGAAGGGTTAGGTTGCTTTAATAACTAGTGGATGAAGGAGAAAATACAGAAAAACATGAGTGCTGCTGACTTGTACTGGGAGAAAAAAAAGCTGAAGGTTACCAGAGAAAAAACCAGGGGTCTGTCAAAGTAAGAAGAAGAGATTTGCCTTGGACAGAAGGAGGGATTTATTTTATGAAGACTGATTAAGGAAAACAAACCTGGTGTGAAGACCTCTTCATATGGCCATGATGTGATCTTTTGAGGAAGAGTTTGTAGAAGCTTTCTTAGGGGACGGACAATGATTACTATGTGGAACAATTAGCCACAAATTAACTTTCCTGGTACTTTGCCAGTTAGGTATTAAAAGCAGGTCCTGGTGTGCCTATGTATATGTGGACATATATATATATATATATATATATATATATGCTGATATAGATATAAATATATATACAGCATATAAATATATATATATTCATGCTGAGGCTGTCCCTGAGCTCCAGGGTGGTTCCATGTGAACCCCAGTGCCCCAAAGTAGCAAGGAGGCAAGGGGGTTGTCCTCTGTATGTGTTTTGTACTGCAGCTATTCTGGCTCATCCAGTGATTTTGGGTTCCTGTAGGAGGCTTATTCCTACAGGGAGTAATATATGCAGCAGATGTTTTCAGTGACACAAAACAGCCTTTCCAAAGAGGCTGCATTTTTTCAACCCAAATATGTTCCTGTGTGAGAGTGGCAATGCAGACTGACTGAGGATGTGCACAGGCTTGTAGTGTGAGTTTGCAATGCACACATAGATTCCTTTTCTGTGAGGGACAGATAGATCTTATAGCCATGTCTCTTGCATGCTGGTTCTGCCCTTTGCAGAGGTTTGGATTCTGGTTTGTGGGTGGCTTGTACTTTGTCATTGGTCTTTCCCTGCATCTCTGTGGTAATTCTGGACAGGTGATTCTGCACAGGTAATTCTGTTCATCTCTGGACAGGCCTTCACAGCACTTAAAGTTCTCCTACATGGCTCCTACTTCCATATTATAGGGCAAAGACAAGCTTTCTCACTTCATGTGACAGCAGTGATAGGAACACTTGGTCTAGGTTGTACATTCTCTTCATAAGATAGCATAGAAATTCTCCACAGTTGTAAATAATTGTTTGTCCTTTTAAAATTGGGGAATAAAAGGGAGCCTCAATAGCCAGTGCCAGGTAATTCATGCAGCACATGTAAGTGTGATTGCTTCAGAGGAGAACTTGGACAAAGGTAGACAAATACAAACTAAAAGCACTCTTTTAAAATTTGTTTTGCAGATGTCATGTCATTGATAGTTTTTGTTTTTTATGCTGATATTAACTACACACTGTAAAGTGAAACCAGGATTTGGAAACTGAATTGTTACTCAACAAAATGAGCGAGGAAAGAAGTTTCAGTGGGAGACTGCAAGTAAAATGTGTTAATACTGCATTTAGCTGTGACTCATTGTGCAGATCCTTGCATTACAGGCAGATATGTTTGGACATAGATTTGTAGCTGTGTTTCAGAGTAATTTCTTATTTCACCTTGCTTGGAGTAACTGCTGGCTCCTGGTGAAAAGGGCTGCACTGCTTGTTTCTGCTACCACTCTGCTTGTTTGCCTTGCCTATCCCTTTGCATGAACTCTGCTGATGGTGTGGCAGCAGAAAGGAGAAAGATTCAGCCAGCTAGTCTGATGGAAAGCTGTCCTCCTCAGAATTTGACAGAAGTTGAGTCTTCTGTCATGCAGGGGAGCTGAACGGAGTCATATGATAATTGCATGGTGTCCACATCCTGTGTGAGGGAGGGGCTGGAAATCTACTGCTGCTTGTGGGAGGAAAATGTGGGAGCAGAACCATCCCTTTGGTGGTAGCCTGAAGTTACACTGGGTTGGTTAAAGCAGGAGATCTTTTGTCACTCTTGAGGCAACTGAATATATGGGACAGATATATAAACTCATCCACATTTGGTGGTGCACACACAGCTGTTGGTGTCTGCATTAGGGACTTTGTGGAAACGAGTCTTAGAGAAACAAGTCTGAGGTGGAATTAGCTTTTGGTTAGTGTGTTATTATGTATAAAAGAAAACCAAGAAATCTGGTAAATTATTTAGAAAACCAGCAGTCCAATGGGTGATAATTTTGCTATTTTTAAAAATGCACTAATACACTACACCTGTTGCTAAACAGCTGTTATAAAACTCCCCTGGTGTCTATCAGGGTGAAGTCTTTACCAGTTTAGGGCTGGGTGAGAAGGGGAGCTGTGTTCCTTCCCTCAGCTTGTATGCATGCCAGAATCCAGACCCTCAGCTGCTTTTCCCTGCTCCCTTCATAACATCCATTGTCTCACACACAAGGTGTCACAGATATGAGCTTTAGCAGTGCAGATCTGTAGCTGTCACCAGCATCTGGTTATTAAATCCTTTTTTCTGCATGCTCATATGTTTAAGTTACTTATTTTTAAATTACAACTGAGTCAATATTTCACATTATTTGGGAGCATAAGCATCATGAATCAGGAGAGGCCTGATACAAGGACCTTACTCACATGGAGGATTTCTTTCTGATAATGGACAGATTATGATGCTCCCTGTAACAGCAAGGGTAGGGGAATTGCTCCACTTTGAGGCTTTTGAGTTCTATCAAAAGTACTCCTTTGTGGTTACTGCTTAAATCCTGTAAACACTTGTTGCTCAAAAGTGGCCCTCCTTCTGTCTTGAGTCTTTTGATTTTTTTCCCCTTCTTGTAGGGATACACTAACAATGCTTTCATTATGTATGAGGAGGTAACATTTCTCAATAAAACCAGCTGTGTGTACTCCCTAGATTCCTAATTCTGTCCTCCCCATCTAATGGACTTCACATTACAGCTATTCCTAAACATTTTATTTTTTTAAAGTGGTCCTGGTTATTTTCATACTTTAATATGGTTCTGTTTAGTTTTTGTGATTCAGTTTGGTTTGTGAGAAATGCTTGCATTTTATCTGCTTTGTTGCAAATGCTAACTTCTCTGAAGCAAAAGTGTGTCCTTTCCCCTATTTAATTGTAGGACTTCCTCACCCTGTGTTGAGCAACCCTTCTTTCTCTCCAAACCTGGGATCTCCACAGTAAGATTTGGAGTTTTGGAGTAGGATTTTTGTCTGTTTTGTGAGGGGTTTGTTTCTTTGTGGATTTAGGGGAGGGAGGTTAGTTGGTTTGTTTTTATTTTTTCCCCAAAGTTTATTAAACAACTAGGTTTCTTTGGTGCTGAAAAGTGTAGTGGAATATGATGAAATGCAGTGTATCTGTCATTCTAATATAAGTTTTAGTGCTGTTTTAATTCTGAGTAGCTATATGACTTGTGCTGACATGCTGTACTCTCTGTGAAGAAAATCAAGAGTGTTTGAAGTCCAGAAGACAAGCTGAAAGTGTGATGCTTCCCCATTAAAAATAATTTTATATGTGAAGAGTGAACTAAATATTGCTTTTCTTTCCCTTCTGATAGCCCTGACTCCTTTTTAAAATAAGTTTTTAATTAATTTCAGTTGGAACTTTTGGCATAACTGTTTCATGGTCATTCTTAATGGTACTTTGATTCCTTCTTGTACAGTATTATAACTATACTTTTTTTTTTCTGGCTCTGTATTGCCTGTTTGCCCTTCAGGCTACACAGATTACAAAATGAGATTTCTCTGCGTCTGGCCACTGATCTACAGTCTCTTTTCTGTCCTCTAATCTGCTGTTCTTTAGTACTTTGATTCCTTATGTTCTTGGGTGGCCTTTCTTATCCCTCTCTTTTGGATTTAGTGTTTTCTCTAGTTTTTCCGGGGCTGCTTTCTCAATGTTCATTGTCTGTTTGGCATCAGCGTGATCTGCAGCTTCGCTCTTTCTTCCTTTCATCCTTCACAAGACCTCTGCTGCATATGGTGGACCACCTTTCTTTTAAACTGCTTTAGCAAAAGCTCTTTCAAAAACTTAAGCAATCTCCAATCTACCTTCTGGCCCATTCTTATCCTTACTGTTCCCTCCCCACTATGCTCCTAGTTTGAGATCTGTCAACTCTGCATGACTAAATCAGTGTAAATAGGCTTGGCAAACAGTTTTGGGTTCTTATATGTTGGCTCTCCCTGGGTCCTCAGATTTTTTTCCCCTCCCTCTCTCTGCTAGAAAACCTGCTCTTTTCTCTCTCTCGGCACCATCTCTTGAGCACTGTCTCTTTCTCTCCTTTTTCTGTCTTTGTCTGTTGTCTCCAGGGTCTCCACTGTCACATCATACAGTTCTTCCATCATATCTGGCATTTCTGACCTGATCTTCCTCTCTAGCTTGCTGGCATTTTCTCATTAGTTACAGGCGTCCCCTGATTCTGTCAGGCTTTTTTTTTAAAGTTATTTCCTACAGCTTTTCTAATTTTTTTTTTCCCCGACTTTTAAAAATGTCCTCTAACAACTAAAGCAAACTGGTGGGGGTTTTGTGTTATCTTGCTTGCTTTCTTCCTTTTTTGTTTTGCATATTGACTTGCTGGAGCCATTCTGAAAAACCTTCATACCATCCCATTTGTGGTGCTGAGTGCCAGTGCCATCTGGATATCTACAGCTACTGGGGAAGGCTGAGGTAGCATGTTACCCTGCCTTTATGATTGGAGAATTTACATAAAACTATCTACTGACCATCCTGATGCATTTTTAGGGCTTTTAATATGGTTTGCAGTACATTTGCTTCACTAACTGTTTATGTTGTCAGCGTGGTACCTTGAGCTTCCAGTTGCACAGCTTTAGTAATCTTCACTTACTGACATTCTCTCTCCTAGGGCCAAGTTTCCCAGGAGATTTCCCTCATGTGACACAATCTTCTGTAAACTAGAGCACTAAAATCTCTTAGCAAAATTCGTTCATCAGGCTTTAGTACTGGGTGACCTCACTGTGAAACAGCCACTAAAATACATTTTATGTGTCCAGATTGTCTAGGTAATTCCATTAGCATCATTCTCATGGTAGCTGAGCAGGTAGATTGTCTTATTATCACAGAGCCTGAATTAAATTCAGGCTAATTTAGTGATGGTAAACTCTGCTGCTGCTATGGATTCCATGTAATTCTTCACTTCCATAAACTTCTCTCTGTTTTTAACGTGAACTTTCAAAAGAAAAATATAATTATCTTTCTCCTTGTTAACAGCTTCATTTTTTAAGTAATGCACACAAAATAAATATAAATGTATGTGATGTATTTGGTGTATTGTCATAAAAGTAGGAGAGCTGTTTCTTTTTATTTGTCAAAAAACATATTTGAATTAATATTTCACTCTTTTGATGATGCCACTTTTGTTGGGACAGTTAAGATTGACAAGGATGGGTGTAATATACACTCCTGTATAGTAAGACTGAGCAATTAATCATTTTTCATTGCAGAAAATAAAAGCAGCTAATCTTTGCATTGTTTTACCAACTTTTGATTTTTTTTCATTCTTTTTTTTTTTTTTTGAGATGTTGACTGCATCAAGGTGAAAGGGGAGGAAGGATCCATTGCCAGTCTTGCCCCAAGGGTCCTTTGTGACTGTGGATTTCTTTGCCTTCTTCCAGTTTCAGCCATGTCAGGTAAAGTCCAGAAACTTAGTTTCTAATTTTTCTGTGAAGATACAAATTTTACCAATAGCCACTGTGTTTTGCTTTTGTTGGTTACATAGACTTCAGAACTGCCTTTATCCTTTCATGCAAAGCAACAATTTGAAGTATGCTAAAGTGCTGCTTTTGTGAATCTCATTTGTGTCTTCTCAAGTTTTTAATAATTTTTTTAATGCTGGAGCTCCCTGACAGGAAAATTTCATTGTGTTACTGGGAAGTAGTCACATCCTTTCCACCTGCCCAGAAAACCTCCTGCTCTTAGAAAAAGCTGTAGGAGGTAGACTATTTCCAGTAAAATCTTTGGAGTTTAGCAGTTGTGTATTGTGGAATGCAGGATCGTAGAATGGTATCTTTAATTTACAGGCTTGGCTACTGAGTTTTTGTAACAATATTTGCTTTAAAGTGTAAAAGGACCCAAACACATGAGTCTGGGGAAATAAGAAGGTTGCTTTATCAAATCATAAAGATCAACCTGCCTTCCTGACCAGCAGAATTGTTCAGCACTTCTGGAGCTGCATGCTCCTGCTGAGGGAGGCAAAGATTTTGAATCCCTCTGATCAGGCTGCCTGTGCCTTAGGCTCCTTCTCCCAAGACATCAGAGTGTTCCCAGTGGATATCCCTGCTTGAGAAGGGTGGGGTTGCAGTGCCAGTGCATCTTCTGCTGCTTTATACACCATGTAAATTTTCTTATGAAATCTGGCACACTGTATTGGTTACTAAATTCTTCAAGGAGAGATTTCTTGACCCTGTTGAGAAGAGAAAGCTTTTACATGCTGTGCTGGCAAGTGAGTATGAGGAGAAAACAAGACAATCTCCTTTTCTTTTGTAAGGAGAGAATATATTCATAGCTGATGGTTTGTTCACTAATTCCATGTGTTATTTTCTCAGAAGTTGCTGTCTTCAGCAGGAAGAATACTCTGCTTTCACAAGTAGGACAGTTTTTTAATATTAAAATAATTCTATTAATTTACCAAAAGAAATAAAGAGGAAATAAATGGTGTAGCTGCAAAATCGTTGATTTCTTAAAAGGACCATGTAGAGAGAAAGCATTTTGTTTTAGTCTCTCTGAGTTCTGTTAAGCAGCAAAGAACCACTACTTTTGTGGTGCAGAAGTCCACAGATCTGGCTCTGTGGTGAGTATCTCCTGTGGAGATCTTGCTCAAGGTTGGAAAAGTTCATACACTGGATCAGTGGGACCCAGTTATTAGCTCTTTTTTCCCACCATCCCAATGTGTGTGTGTGTGTGTGCACGTGCTCACCATAGCAGCCACAGCCACCAGTCATGCACACACCCCTGGCTGAGACAAGTGCTGAAGCTTTTTAATTTAGAGAGCTCTGTTACTTGTGGGGATTATGGTTTACACTTAAAATATCATCAGCTTTCACTGTAATGTAGAACACACAGCTGCTACTGTGTTTTCAAACAAGGTATTTTCAGCAGTAACTTTTGCTTTAGCAAGTATTCACACATTCATGAACCCCCCCCCAACCAAATAAACTCCTTTTTCCCCAGGTTAAACATATAGGATATAAGTATAGCTATAGCCTTATTCCTTCTCCATCTCATCCAATAATTTGACAGTACAGGCTCAAGTATTTCCATAAATTGATTTCTGGGCCATGACAGATACTTTTTTGGAGGGGCCCTCCTTTAGGAAGAGGCATAGGAGCTTTGTGAATTACCCTTCTAGCAGCCAGCACATAAACATGTCCTCTTCATTTTTTTTTATTTACCCAGTAATAGGAAATATACAGTATTATTTTCTGGCTTATCTTTTTCAAATTTCACACAAGGACTTGAAGTTGTATTAATTTTAAAGGACATGCTATGGGAGATGAACTTTTCAACTTAGAGGAAGACAGTTTTTGCTGTAATTCCTTTGATAATCCTTAATAATGGAGTAACATATAAAAGACTTCTACTAAATGAACAAACCTTCCTTAAAGTTCCAAAACATTTCTTCATAAGAACATTTACTAACTCTTACATAAACTCTAAAATTTTTATTCTTTATGCTGGGTGTCTGCTTTGAGCTTGACTTAGTTTTTGATCTTTTATCTTTCTTCGTCCTCTTTGCTTAAGATTTTATACTGTGGTTTTTATCTATCCTTCTAGTAGTCTATGATCTCTGATTGTTTTATGTTTTCAGGAGTCCAGAAGTTTTAGAATATTTCTTTAAGATCAGCTTTATTCTCACTGCTGTCTGTCCATACCCTTTTTCTTAGTTTTAAAGAACTACGTGTTTCAAGGTAGAATCTTCTTTGCAACATTTCTTCTTGCTAATTAGTGAAAAGAAATTTGTGAAGTATTTCTGTCCTCAGTATTTCATATCATGGCCACATGACAAGTGGGTAAAAAACAAAGTCCAAATTAAAAAAACAAATCCAAACCCAAATAATATCATCCTCTATAAACCAAGCCTCCTAAAATGAGAACTGATTTTCTGAGAACCTTGCAAATTTTTGTATTTTTCATTTATCTTCAGGAAAAACAAAACAAAACTAAAACTTAACTTGAGTCTACCATTTTGAACTAAGCAGGTAGAGGTCACATGAGTTTTGGAGGGGATAGATGTGGTACCAGATTTGAGATGTCATGGTTTTGTTACTTTTCCTTGTGCTGTCTGAACCTCCTTTAGGCTATAGCTGGAATCAGTGGCTCTTGGAACTCTTGACTCTTGTGGCAGGAATGGCAAGAGAGGCTGCTGGGCTAAGGTGGCTGCAGTCTCTTTATGCTTTAACAGAATGGAATCATGCAGCTGTGTGAGCCCGTACACAGAGTGTCCTTCATCCATGACAGAAGCAGCTGAGCCTCAGCTATGAAGTAAATAACCTTGATATTTGGTGCCTAATTGGTGTGCAGAGTAGACAGGGCAAGTTTTATAGAGTTGGTTTGCTTAAGTGGTGGTTAAAAAGCTGTGGGATTTACCTAGTAGTAAGCATTCCTAGAAATGCAGACGTAATTATTTATATTTTTTCTCACCTAATGAAGCAGCATAGATTGTCTCTATTATAGGCTTTCATTTAATACTAGCCAAAAAAGAAAGTTTGGCATCTTTTCTGTTACACAAGAGTGTAGGTTTATTAACGTTTGGGAGCAACACTAATAAATGCTGCTGACTATTGCTTATGTTTGTTTTCTAAGAAATTGGAAGTTCCTCCTGGGGATAGTTCCAGGAAATGTCAAGTACCAGGTTTCTGTTCAAAAATCTGTTCTGTACTTTTCAAAGTGATGTAGGTAGCATGGTCAAGACCAATCTTTTGTTCTTTGATTTATGTGTGCAAGAGCTTTCTGTAGCTTGATGGGCACTCTGCATGTGTTCTTTGTTCTTCAGAAATCTGATTTGCACCAATATTGTAGCTTCATACCCAGATAATTCTCTGCAAAGCAGGAAGCTCTTACTTTGCATTCCTCACCTGAGGAATGTAATGGGCTATTGCCATGGGGGCTGCTGCTAAGATCTTTTCAGGTTTTGTTTCAGGCTCTGGCTGACATGGCCAGCACTGGGCTTTCTGCTGACAGGTGTCAACATGTGCTCAAATATTGACTTCCTAGCTAGAGAGAGGTTCTGGACCCCCAAGTTAAAACACTAGTTATACATTCATACACTTTAAATTGAACTTGGAAATAGTCACCAATACAACCTGAGGTATGGTACAAATCTTTTCTGTATGTAGCATTAAGATTTAGTTAATATCTTAATGTCATAAAGGAGATGATGATTGGAGGAGTTCCTGTTGAATTCCTGTTACTTTTCCTTTTTCCTTTTTTTAATACAGATTAAGTTAATGGGTTTCAGACAGAGAAAATACAGGGCTTGAAGAAGGATTTTTTGTTTGCTTTTATTTACTTATTTATTTGTGAAATGAACCTAGTCCAACAGCCAGTTGACTCTGCTTGGATCTAGGTGGCACTGAACTTCAGTCAGCTTCAACCTAAGAAGAGGACATTGAGCCAAACAGAAATTATTCTATGTACAAAGAGAAATTTTGTCTTGACACAGATTCTATAATGTGTGTGCCCATTACATACTTCTGAACCTACAGTGTCATTCAAGGGATTCAGAAGACACTGACACAGAGCAGTTCACTTAACAGGACATCTAAATCCAGAAAATGGATGCTCACTGGTACTTCGTGCAAAAATAAATTAGAAATAGAGATAACACAGCTCTATCTGAATGCCTCTTTGAAGCCTTTTAGGAGCTGTCCAGAATTGGGTGCAAGTGCTGGTTATTTTTCTCTAGTTTCAGATGTATCAAATATTTAATTCTAAGACCTTGCTGAGCTGGATAATTATTTTAACTAGTCTGTGAAATACAAGTGAAAATCTCAGCAAACTCTCTCTAGCCCTTCCAGCTCACCCACACTGACCAGTCTGGCATTGCTCCAAGAGCAGCTACAATTCATAAACTTTAAGAAGCATTAAACACATTGATCATGTTAACCAAGAGAATAAAAGTTGCTGCCTTCTACCATTAGGTTCAGAAACAGCAATCAGTAGGGTTCTTTGGGACTATCATTTTGTACTAGTGGAGAAATTTAATTTCAGACATAATTTTATAACCTCTGCACAACTGTTCTACAATTTTCCATATGCTTTATTTGAATGCCACCCATCAGAAGCTGCCCAAGGCAAGGATGTCTGTCCTTTGCCTTTGACTTTTTCCTGTGATTTCTCTGCTCAATACACTTACAATAGCTGTTACTTGGGTACACCCACCATAGCATGGAGCAGAATTCCTCCCACAGCTTCAGCCTTCTTGAGTCAGGAAAACACAGCTGAAACTACTTGATCAAAAACCTCTTTGTCCCCAGGGAGCTCTGCTATCAGTGCTGTGTTTTTGTTTAAGGGACATTCTGCCTCCATGTCTGATGTGAGGACATGTGGTTGGGAACACAAACTCACATTGCTCTAACACAGGGACAAGGGCCTGAGTCTGCTGGTGACTCTTGTGTTGTTACATCAAGGGTAGGATAAGGAAGAGTGGCCACTCTAATGGCAGCAACACTTCCACCTGGTTTCAGCATTTATTAGGGACATAAGAACATATATATATAAAAGGGTTACAACTTCAGCCCAAAGGTCCTGCCTATTCCAGGAGTCAGTGTGCAGCAGTAGATGCTTGACATAAAGGTGGTATGTGTGTCCTTTTTTTGCCTTGCCGCAGTTTGCATTTCACAGATTGTGGTATATTATGCCAAGCTAATACTTTAAAGCCTAGTGAATTTTAACTGGTTTTGTTGCATACATCACCAAAGAAAAGAGGACACCAGAAGGTACCATTTCCAGTGCTGCAGTTTTACAGGTCAGTGATTCCTTCTGAGGAGATTGAAGTCTCTCGATGTACGATTCTTGCTCAATTTAACCAGGTTAACAGTAGTATATTTGCAGTCTCTTTTAGATGACTTCATGATCTTCTGTAATAGCATCTCCTTTTTTAAAATTTATTTCAGCACACTGGTAAATGCTGATGATTGTCCTTGAAGAGCTGTCATAACTACCTACAACATTCTGCTGCATGCAAAGGGATTGCAAATCAGCTGGAGGTTAGGATATGGTTTTCGTTTCTTTTATATCCTCTAGGTTTAGTGAAAGTGTTTTGGAGAAAGTGATTTAGAAACTAAGCTGGTCACTGTCTGGCTGTCTCAGTGTTACTTTAAGCAGGAAGCCAGTCTTTCTCTTTTTTTTTGGTACGGATGGCTGTTCAACACCTTGAGCCCTGAGCAACACTTTTGCCCTGTGTGCTAACATGATGCAAAGAAAACACTGTTGTAAATTTAGAGGGCAGCTGTGATTCTGCTGAACCTCTGAAGATAGGTTTTGAAGGGCTAAATATCTGTCTGTGAATCAAAAGTACAGAACATGGGCTGTTTTCCTCGATCCAACTGGGATGTTTTGTGAGTTTATTGTCTATAGCAACAAAAACCATGGAAAGTCATAGGTGAAGCCAGAATTAGCAAGAACCTGTTGGAAGCAATCTAGAGAATCAATATCTCTGGTGACAGTTTTGTCAACTCTAGGGTGCCTATATCTGTATCCTGCTTCACTAAATAATCAATCTACTGACTGCCACTTAAGGTTTGCTCTGTATTCCAGGCACCATGCTTGTGCCTGAGATATAATTAGTGTCTGGGATTTGATGAATATGGGGGAAAATCAATTGATTAGAATTTTCCCTTCCTTTCATAAGAAGGGTGAAGGAAGCATTTTTTTTCAATGTGTTGAACACTTGCCCTGAAATCTGTTTAACTTCTTGTTGGATAAAACATGTACTCTTTGATTGTAACACAATCATTCCCGACTGTCTCAAGACTACTAAATAACAGCATATTTATTTTAAAAAAAGGTACATAGACAAGTCTGGCTCTAAATACAAATGAATATTTATATTTTAGGATTGCCTTCTTTCAGTTTGCTACTAGATACATACACTCTAAAATTTCTACACTGTTCAAAATTTCCTTAGACAAGACTGTGTTACTTGAGTGACTCACAACATGGAGAAAACATGCAGATTTTCTCTGCCAAGAGAATCGGGGAAAGGAATAAAAAATGGCATGGAAACTGACTTAATGGAAGTTTTTTTTCTATTTTTTTTCTTTATCCCCTGTAACCAAGTTTAAAAATCCAATGAGGTTTTAAAATAGGTTTATTTCTTTTATGATTTCTTTATGAAGTAAAGAATTCCTGTAAGACTTGTCACAGATGATCCTTTTGCTTTTTTATTAGAATTTGAGGGGGTCTGGAGCAGAGTGTGAAAGCTGGAAAATTAAAGAATTGTTGCAAGCATGAGCATAACAAAAAGGAATACTGAATATACCAAAGGGAATAAGAGATTCAAAAATCTGAATTTTGTGGATTTCCTTGACTTGTACCTGTGCATAAGATATCTAAGCATATCTTTGGGTAATATTTGAGACAGAGGTATTTTTTAAAGTCTTAAATTTGAAAGTGTATCACCGGTAAATCAAGCAGGAAAACCAGGGAAGAATAGCCTTAACATACTTCATAAATTTTCAGTTATGAATCAAATAGACAGAAGAACTTAAAACCTATCAGACCTTCTTTACAGACATCCTAGAGCATTGAAAATGTCTCTGTGGACATTTTCCAGAATTCATTCAATACTCTTGTTTAAGCTTCTGTGTTTCTCAGGTAATCTTATAACTAACTTAAAATGAGAAAGATTCAGTCCTCATATTTTTTACAGACTGTATGGACTGTATATTAGCTTGAATAATGAAGAACTCAAAGTTACAAGTGGAAAGAAGGAGGTATAAAAATGGTTGACAAGTTTTTGTAAGAGCCATGGCAGTTTAATTTATAGGTCACAGTCAAGTCTTTACCCCTCCTTTTTTTCTTCCCTCTAATGTTTTTGGCAATTCCTCAGTTGTCTGTTATTGTCCTAGATCTTTCATGCCTTTTCTTTATAACTTTTGACTCAGCTCTTCTTGCTGAAAACAGAGTTAACTCACACTTTAAATGGTTCTAAATGGGTTTTTGGAGACTTTAGGATTTTTGAGGTAGTGAGAATATTTCCTCTGACTTCTCTGGCGATAATGTTAGATCTGTGGTGCTTCCCAAGTTCCACATGCTTCGGCAAATGGAGCTCCTCAACAATGGCTTTTTTAATGAAAGAAGTTGGTAACTACAGTATATGTATGCCCTTTAAATTACCTGGTTATAAATCTAGGCTGAATGGTGAATGAAGCAATTCAGAAGTTTGTAGGGCTCAATAAATTAAAATCAAAATTTCTTCCAAGGCATGGAGAATGCAATGATGGACATCAGCTTTGTGTTTGAAAAGAGTTTACATCTGTTAGTAAATTTAAATAATGAGTTAAATGGTTTTTAAATGATAGAGTGTGAGGGCATATCCTTTACATAATTACTTTAAATTCTTTTTTATAGCTTCAGGTTTTATGTTGGTAATCACATTGCTACCTGACAGTCTGTATGCTGTAATCCCGCCTCTTTGATGGCTTTCACCTTGTTGAAGGGTTTATTCATTTGATCTCTCTTTAATTGGCAAAGATAACTTCAGTAAAGAACAGTGCTCTAGTAATTCTGAAGTAGTTTGAATGATGTGCTAACATTCTATAAGCAATGGATGTTTTCTTGAAACAATTTATTGACTCTCAGGGGTTTTTGCAAAGTAGGAGTTTTAATAAAATTCTAAGCAATAATTGGGCTAGTTTTCACAAAGTATAATTTTTAGATTCAATGATAGTTCCTTAAGGAAGGGGGATAGAATGTTATTTCCTGAAATGAAAAGACAGTAATTCATTAAAGGATGCTAGATGGGCACAACTATATTTTTCCTTTGTACTCATTAAAATCTTATGTAACAAGTTAATATATGAAAGCTGCTTGTGTCGTATGGATGAAAATGCTCCAGTTAGATCTTTGAAAATGTTTTAGGGGCTTGGAAAACTCTGCAGCTAACCTGGATGGCTGTTTCTTCAGATTGTCTTATTCCAAGGAACCCTAGACCCCTTCAGCTCTGTGAAGCTGTTTTTGTTTTCCTGTGGTCACTGAGCAAGCCCCATGCCCAGACACACAGCTTGCTTTTCCCCTCTCCTGGCTGCAGGATATGGTAATTGGGCTCCAGGGAGCTGTGCTGGGGGAGGCACAGAGCATCCTCCTGGCCTTGCTGTGTTTTTCTCTGAGCAGTGGGCAGGCAGCGCTGCTTTTCATAGCTGAGTGACAGTCCTGTTGGAAGGTGTAAAGGAGCTACAAAAGCTCTTCCAGCTATTAGCTCTGAAAAGCAGTTCAGATAATGGGCATTATATACCATTTCCAGCTTTGCTTTTTTTCCTCCCTAATCCAAGAGAGAAGTGAAAGGCAGCACATTTTAAGAATCAGAGAAACCTATTATTTTTTAGGATAGCTCCCACATGAAGTTTGAATTAGTGAGATGGGCTCTCACAGGTGACCTCTGGCAAGCTGAGCTGGTTGGTGTCTCACCCTTCTGTTGGTGGCTTGTCCCTCTGGAGCAGGGTGCCAGGTCAGCATGTGTGCCTGTGCCTCTGGCACCTCACTCAGCAGCCTGGTGCATCACTGGATCAGCACTGGTGGTCACTGAGTCGTGACTGAGCCAGTGTGACACACGGCAGTGCCACCTTTCACGCTCCTGGAAGAGACTGGAGTTTTCCAGAAATGTGTGTTTATCTGATCTGAAAGATCCATGCTTTTAACAGCTATCTCATCTAATGCAAAAAGTTTATTCTTTTAGCTACACAGATACAATGTCAATGGTCATGGTCACTTATATACCATGATTGTGACTGTAAATTATTATCTCTGTAAGATTAAATGTGATGTGTTTTGTGCTGTACAGAGTGTGGTTTTTTTTTTTATTTTTATACTGGCTCTTTCTCCTATGCTTGCTGGGCTGATGTGTATGTTTACAATTAAATACAACAGCCTGTCGCTAGTAACATATTTCAGAAGATGAGGGGGGAAATCAACTCACTGTCCTCTAATCAACCCTGGTCAGCAATTTAAATATTTTCCATTAAGGTGAGCTTATTCTGGGCAAATTTGCTCTACTTTTCTTCCTTCCAAGTAGCCCTGCTGTTAGGTTTGGAAAGTCCTATACTGTAAAGTTGGCACCCTGGAAAAATAAAGACAAAAACCACAAGAAGAAGTTCAAAAGAAATACAGACTAAGAATGAAGTTTTCAAGCTACGTTCCAAGGCAAGGACTTTTCATCTTTATACCTTTGAATTGCGAATCAAGGCAGTAAAAGTTACTACTAGGTTAAAGTTTAAATGGCATAGAAAAGGTAGAAAAAAGATTAAACATATTCTGTCTGGACAGTGGAACAAAGACTTTGAATCCTTATCTATGCACCTGTCTATTGAGTATCTAAGTTCCAGGAGTCCCACAGAGGACATGCAATGAGCACTCTTATTGTTCGTATTAAGAACTGAAGTAATTGAAAGGAAAAGTAAGGTAAGGAGAATCAGAAATCAGATGTGACTGCCTGTATGGTTAAAAAATAATTTAAAGGGAAAGTGACTATCAAGCAGTTCATATTATGGAAATCTGACCATTGAAGATAGAATAAAAAAAAATATCTATTATTCTTTGAAAGAGTTTTTCTTCTCTAAGTGAGACTTAAATATCATTTGAAAACCAGTAATTTTCACAAAGTGCCTTACTGGCCACTTGTAAAGGAGCAATTCAAATGCATGTTTTTTTGATTCTTTGAATTTGTCTGATGGCTGGGTTTGAGCCATGGAGATTTTTTATTTTGTTTTTATTTTTTTTCCCGTAGAGACATCTATTTTGTGGCTTTTTTAAAGTTTAAAAATTATGCAGGTATAAGTAAGCATATTAAAATTAAAAACCCTATTTACTTTGGCTTCTTCTTGAATACAGACATAGAATTCAAAATTGATGTGACACTTCTATTTTGCTAAGAGGGTAATAATCCTAAAAATAATTTTAATGTTTTGTATTCTGAGTTATTAAGTTGCGTTGTCTACCCAAATCTTGGGTTTGGGTTTTTTGAGCGTTCCTGTCAGTTGATTAGATTGGTAACTGCAGTGTGTTATATGGAAGGTGATTTATGAGCTTATACATGTTAAAGGACTACATAAAAATTCTTATTAGATAGAATGAAATCAGTGTGATTTTAAATTGTATTTCATGCAGAATTTATAAATTATCAATTAGCACTATGGGTTCTGTTTCATTCTGTTGTTGGCTATGGGAGGGAGAGGGATAGGGGATAGTTACTGTCTGGTGAAAAAGAGAACTTACCAAAGAGAATGGAAAATGCTTTAAAAAATAGATTTTTATGTGTAGCTTTTATTGAATACAGATACTTTGCGCCCTGCAGAAGTTCAGCAACCTTCAAAATTGTCTATTGCCACAGTGCTTACTATGGTTTATGAAATATTCAAGAATATATTGTGTCCAGGATTGATATGAAGTGTTGCACGTTGTGTCATTATCAGATGCTATGATTTTATTTGTCTTAAGTATCTCCAATGCACAAGGCAAGTTTCTGTCCAGCTTTCATTTGTCTATCACAAAGGTATTTCCATTTTAACTCGAGACCCACTCTGAAGCTGAATTCTGGCTTTACCATCCATATTTCTGACTGAGGGTCTCAGTCTGGTGGCCCAGTTACCTCTGCTTAGAATGAAACTTTGTCATGTGTTTGGGGTTGTGAGCAGGAATCACGACTGATGAGCTGGTTGTGTGCAGAAATGTTGTATGCTGCAGCTATGCTGGATTTGCTGCACATGATAGGACAAAAATGTAACTGAGTGCATCTGGCTTTTCCTGGGATGTGTTATCTGGATACAGGAAATCTAGGCTGAATTCAGAATGCAAGATGACTTTGCTTTTCTCTGTGAAAACACACATACATGAGAATCCCAGATACATGAGGGTCTGCTTTATGAGGTCAGAATTCTTCTGACAATATGTTTGCCCAGACAAGAAATCAGCCTCTTGTTTAGACCTTTGTGCAAAACTGAGCAGGTAAACAGAACAATCTCTTCAAACCCACCACACAGTGTCTCTGTTGGCTTGCCTTGACCCTTACTGGATGGTGCTGTGTGTGTGGGGTTTTCACAGGGGTTTGTTCATTGTAGTTTTTTCCTTGACTCTAAAGCACCACTCAACACAGTTTGTGTTACCAGTAGTGCAAGTGTGGCTGTGTTGTTACCCCATGGTAATGTTTGCATATCCATCCTCTGCGTGTCTTTAGCCCCTGGCATGCAGTTCAGCACCAGTGCATCACAGTTCCCATGCATACAAATTCCTCCCCATCAGCTGCAGGCACACAGCCAGTCCCCATCTCACAGGGGTACAGTCACGTGTGATGAGCCTTTTTCCTTTGCATCCCAGATTTCAGCCCATCTCACCTCTTGCCTGTGCTGTACTGGATGGGGCCTGTCCTGTTGCACAATGGTGGCAGCACCCTTAAGATGTCACCTTTAGATAAAGCCATCATACTTGCTCATCCTGCTCTGCCACAATCCTCATTACACTGAGAAATGTGCTGAAAAGTCACTCTTTTTTTCTTACAGTTACCTTTGCTTGGTCATTGGGGCTGTGCTGGTGTTGAGCTGTTGGAGGCTGTTTTATTTGGGGTTGTGATGATCTGCAGAGAACTGAGGAATACTGGGGACCCAAGGGTGGTAACACCAAGAGAACATCAAGAGGCTATTAATGGTCTGGAAACTTTAATGGTGAGAAGAGGATAAGAGGAAACTGATGTAAAGAGCTGTGGGCTATCTGACAGATGCACAGGATGAAGATTGCAGTAACATGATCTTTGTGAGGTTTTCCTCTTAAAAATTCTTTGAATTATATTGATCCACTGGAGTGATTTGATGCTAGTATGCTGCTTTGCATCATGTTACTGAAGTGATTTTTATGTCATTCTTAATATCCTAAAATGTGCACTACATCACTGTAAATGTTTTTAAGTGGAAAAAAACTTCAGAACTCAGAAATTGCAGTACTCTATTTGGTTAAATATTAATTTCTGATCATAATATTAAATCTCCTTTGTTCTCCAGACAAGGAGCACACATATCATGACTACAGAGAAATGAAACAAAAAATTGTTTTTCATAGGTGTTTCTACATAAGCCATTTTTATGTGACAGAAAAGTGGATTTCCATTAAAAACAAGCTTCAGAAGAAGTAACTATGTTACTTGGATGTTATTGATGTGAGTGAATCACTTAATTTGTTCTGCATAAGTATTCATTTTTGTTTGAAGAGGGTTTTTTTTCTGATTGAAATATATAAAATATCTTTGTCTCAAGTTTTCAGTATAGGCCCAGTTATATTATTACCATAATGCAGCTGACTTGATAAATAGTTCCGTTAATACATACACAATGTGTATAAACTAGAGATGGAGAAGTCTAAATAGATGTTTTACCCAGCCAGTTGAAGGGGCTTTTTTTTTCTGTAGTATATCATACATGCTGTTCTCCTGTAATCTTTCCAGATTTTAGAAAATTAACAGTTATCTGGGATGTCCTTCAGGCAAAATGTCCTGTGCAAAGAATTTAGATGATGCTAAAGACAAAATTGGAGAGTACTCTGCTTATAAACAATGCTAAGAAACAGTGTTAGGAGTCAGAGGGTAGCTGGAGTGCTGACTTTGGGTGATATATGAAAGCAAACTCTTTAACAAGTGTGATAACTAAAGATTTGAGGCTGCTTCATGTACAGAAGGGGTGTTACACCTCCTCACAGGCCTGGCTTGTTAGTCAGCTTGGGAAATTACATTCTTATCAAAATTCCACATGAAATTCAGTTGGGATAAAATATTAATCTCTTCTTGTCCTAAACAGCTCATGTTACTATAAAGCTGCTATGTTTCAGCTCCAAAAGACTTGCATTGCATTAAGTTATTAGATTATAATTTTGTGTGCTATTCAATATTTTTGAATGAAAAGCATTTGCTTGTGTCTCCTTCCTTGCCTCAATCAGTGAGGAATTATGAACTTCAGAGTATTTTCAAACTTGGGACTTCACACTGGGCTGCACAGGAGTGGGTGTGTATTTTAGACAGAGATGGACATGTTTTCCATAGTTAAGGAGATAAGAGGGGGTTGTACCCATTTGCATAATATAGTATGCCGCATCCTGCTTTAAGAAAGGGTGTTTATGCCTTTATGCCTTGTCTTTGTAGCCTGAATTTCTTTCATAAAGTAAATTGGAGCTAGCAGATGAGGTTGCTGTTCTCTGGTGACTTTGATGTGTCTCCTGAGCAGAGTAGTTTTGCCCTATGTACCATAATGAACGTAGTGTAATTAACCATTGGAACATCTTGCCCCAGTAGGTTCTCTGTCACTTGAAGTCTTGATTTAAACACTGCAATTTTCTTGAGAGACATGTTCTAATACATCTAAGGTCTAGAGAGCTCAGGAGAGGTGCTACTGAGTGGAAGTCCACATCCTATTTAACCTGAGACCTCAGGCTAAATAGTCCAGATACCTTTTTTTTTTTAGCTTTAGAAACCACATGAACACATTTATGGCTATATCAAGATAACATCCCATGGGCTAATCTGTTTCACAGACAACATGTCACTGAAGTGTTCTTTTCTTAGAAGGTGTTGGGAAACAAGGTACTGGGATCTTTGCAGATTAACGGTCAGAGGCTTTCATTAGGCTTTATCTCATCAGTTGTCTTCCAGGTCTTCTGTCTTCAGTGATCTCCTTGCTTCCTTCTTTAAAATCATCTCTGCCTCTTCTTTCACAGTGATCTTTTCTGCAGACAAAAAAAAAAAAACCAACAAAACCAAAAACCCCAACAAAACAAACCTTGCTCGCTTCTGTCTATCACAGCTTAAACTTGGTAAAAGACGTTCTATTATTTATTAGTCTCAACAGCTTGGCAAGATTTGCATTTTTATGACTTAGCAAGCTATTTTAGGATCAGCTTGGTACATGGTTAGATTTGTCATCTTTCTAAATCTTCTTTTACATGAGCAGAGTACTCTGGGGTGATATAGTTTTGTGTGTCTGCATCATCAAAACAAAGCAGGTACCAGTGATGGCCTCTTCTAAAGGTACAAGGCTGGGCTCAGCTGGTGGCACAGCTATGGTCTTGTTCCTGGAGAAGGAGACTGTGAGTAGAGCTTTCAGGTCACCAGAAGAAAGTCATCACCAAAACAGGCCCATTTGTGTCACTAGTACCATACTTATGTACAAAACTCACCCCATAATACATAGTTAGAATTTACTACTCTGCAAAATAACTGATGAGAGGAGCATACCTGAATGGATTTATTTAGGTTAAATTGTGCCATGGGAGTGGTTGGAAATTATGAGTTATTTGAAAGCAAAGAAAATTTATATAATAGGGAAGCAAGATTTGCAATGAATTAATCAGTTGCATATGTAAAGTAGGTGTTTGTAATTTGTGTAAGGGGAACTTAGTGTAAAATAGGTTCGTAGGGTTTTGTTGTGGATTTTTAGCATCTGTTTTAGGGATTGTACACAAAATTTGAGATTGCTGGTCTTTTCCTTTTGTGATGCAAGTGCAGAATACTGTGCTGTGCCCTATTATTGTGCTTAAATTGGAACTGATGCCACCGTGGAAGTACTGTGGTTCTTTTTTGCATTCAGTGCCTGTGCAGTTCTGAAGCAGCCTGCAGGCGCTCTATTGTAGTTCGCCTTGCACAACACTTGGGGCCCAATTTTGAATGGCTTATGCATTAAAGAGACATTTTCCTTATTTTTCTAAATGTTTAGTATTGTTCCATGAGGAAATTTGTAAATTTTGTTTGCTTTAGTACTGCATTTTACAGAAAACGCTTTCAACCTGGCAGGTGATACCTATGTTTTGCACTTGTGTCCGATCATGAAGTCTGTGTGTGTGTCTCTGTGTAGTTCACAAAATAAATTATATAATATATAGTCATATCTGTTGTTTTCTGGAATTTGACTAAGGCTTACAACTTCAAAGGTGAGGCTGGGCTCCTTTTTTGTGTTCAGAGAGGGTGACTAAACTATTGTGACCAGCATTGCAGTGTAAGACTTGTGAGGCTCGTCCTTTGTTTTAATCTTTAAGTGCCTCAGGAGTCATCCATAAAGGATATCCCAGTGGGGGAGTTGAGGTCTTGTGGACAGTTGGTGGAGGGGGCAGAGTAAAAATTCTGGAAAAATCTGCAGATCTCCTTTCAGGATTTCCACTTTTGTTCCCTTTGGCTAAAATAACTCTTTGAAAATGGTGCTGTGGAAGTGGGTAAATGAAAGAGAACTACATGGGGCTAAGGAATGGTGATGTTCTTTTGGGAGTTCAAGGCATTTATACAGTTTGAGAAAGAGAGTGGGGAGCTCAGTATTTGATAAAATCTACTGGAGCCCTCTAATTTGTTGGAAATAAAAAAAAGGAAAATGGAAAAAAATTTAGGTTATTCCCTTGTTTAATTTGCTAGACTGGTACTAATTCTGCAGTTCACTTACTGTACTAGTTAATTTCAATATCCACTCTGCATTCTTGATTTCAACAGGGGAGAAGGTGGATGCTGAGGGCAAAAGGGTACAGGATTGGAGGGGGTTTGAGTGGATCTTTGCAGCAAATTGCGCATACCCTTTTCACAGCTGTACCTGGATACAACTCATGTAATTTTTTTTAATTATTCCATGAGGTTTTTAATTGTGGAATTGTTTTTCCACTTAAGTGAAGCTTCCAAAAAATAATTTTTCTGTTAGATTTTATGAAACTAGATGGAAATCCTCTATCAGAAAAGATGAACTTGCAAGTAATAACACAAATAATATAGAAAGTATTTTCTAACAGCTTCTAATTTCAGAGTTACTTCACGCTGCAATGTTACTTAAATTTCCAACAGGGCAGAATGCAGGTGCTCTAGAGATCCTGTCAGCCTGTAGCCCTCGTTTTTCATTCATGCATTGTTCCCTCTGCAAGATGAAATGTGGTTTTGCTTAGAAATCTTCCCCTTACTCCATAATCAGCTCTTCAAGCCAACTCAACTACCATTTCTGATGTTGACTCATTTTTAAAAGCACTGATTAAACTTCCCAAAACAGTCACAATTCCTCTTAAAATATCAACAGAAGTTCATGCTTCCAAAAGTTGGTCAGGATGAGGCCCCTAACATTGCCCTGTGTATATTTCCATACAAGCAAACAATGTACGGAGGAGTGTTTCAATATTTTCAATAGTCTTTTGAGTAAAAACTAGTTCAGTTAAGTACCTTAGCTCTCTTCTGTGGGAACGGTTGTTTTACACAATAGAATTCCCTCTAACAGTTGTCTCTTTTCAGAGAGGTTCATTTAATATTTGTCCATGGTATCACCAACTGCAGTGCTCATTGAATGGTCAAGAAGGAAAAGTGCCTGTTCTAAGCAGATTCCAATCTAAGGATGGACAGCTAGACAGATAATATAAATGTGAATGTATAATAAATGCAGAAGAAGAAAGGGGTTGCTGGTGTGAGGGGGAGGAGAGACACTTCAGCATGGTGAAGCCGTATTTTAATCACTCCAAGGAGTAACAACAGGTTGCATTATGGCAGGTCTGTTATTTAATGCTGGTGGGGTTTCTTTTTTTTGTTAGGTGGCTGCCATAAAATGTATTTATATGTTTGTGCATAAGAAACCGAATCCTTTCCATATAAAATGTTGGTTGTCCTTTCGTATTGAAAGAAGGTGGGTTTATTTCAGACCTCTAAATCTCACTCTGGTCTAAAGCTGCCCAAATGGCATTTATACTGGTGACTTGCTTGACAAGGGTTCTTTGTGAAGGTGCAAATGTGCTGCAGTCTCCCTGCTGTACAGTTAAACTTTCTGTGAATAAATCATTTTAGTAGATTGGGCCAGCAGAGGATTGCTTGTAGTGCATTGTGTGTGATTTAATATTATGCTATATGCAATGCTGGAGCTTTGTTCCATATCTCCCAAATGATATAACATGTACCAAAGACTGAGTCCAGATTGTTTTAGCATCTAAAAGGCTGGCAGTAGCAATGCTAAGGTGCTTGTGACTCCTTAAACAATTTAAAATCTTTTGTTTCTCATAAAAACCATTTGCAATATTGACACCTTAAATTCAGTGAACTGCTGAATCAGGACCAGCCTTGCACTGTTGGATTCCCACCCACTTTCCTGGGGAAGAGAATGGGCTGGTCTCAGTGTTGTCCCTTTCATTTCGGTTCCCTGCAAAAGTTCCCTGTAGACTTGTACTAAAGGAATTTATAAACAACATGTCCACATACAGAGAGCAATAAGAAAATGTCAGTAAAGATTTTGGTTAATTAAAACACAGTAAACTTATATACTCAAAATTGAGTTATTCAGGTATTATTTTTTTAAATCAGTAGATTCGTTCAAAGGAGAATGAATAATTTAAAATAATTATATTCTTAAGGAATCAGTCTGGAACAACCTAACTTCTGTTTGATTATTTCTTTACTGAAACCAGTACTGAAATGGTTTAAATATTTCACTTTTTCTGTCCTCTCAGCAGGTGAGATGATTTTTTTGGGAGGTAGAAGAAAAGATGAATTTTAGTTGTCTGGGACATCAGAATTTATAAATCATTAATTAGAAGAAATGGACCCCATGCTTTCAGTTTGTTGTCTGAGTCTGTGTGAGAGTTAGCTCAAAATGTTAAAAAAGCAACCTTTTGGGCTGTGGCTGATGAAGTTTTTGTAGTTTTAAAATTTGCTGTGGCATTTACAGTAGTCATAAATGGTTTCAAAGAGGCTTCTAAACAAATTTATGATTCCTTTATAATTCCTGTGAGGGCGAATTGGCTGCCAGCTGCAATCAGCCAGACTCAGGGCTGTGCTCCCCTGTGCTCTGGGGCAAGCTGAATGCAAGGGCATGGGTGCCACGGCTCTTCCTGGTGAGCAGGACCTGCTCCTGGGAAAACTGAGCACAGGGGTGCTGGGCAGGGCACTTTGGGAGCGCTGCTGGGGGGCCTGAAGGGAGTCATGGGTGCTTTGTGGCCATGCAGCAGCTCTTGGGGGCAGGGGCAGCTGCTCCCTCACAGTCAGCTGGACATTACGTTCTGTGGTACTAAATATCCTTTGGCCTCTTTGGGTCACCTGTCCTGAACATGCTCCCTCCCAGCTTTTTGTGCACCTGCTCCATAGCAGAGCACAAGAAACTGAGAACTCCTTGTTTTAGAGGAAGTACAACTTAGCAACAACTAAAACATCAGTGTGTTATCAATATTAATCTCATACTAAATCCAAAACCCAAGCACTAAACCAGCTGTGAAGAAAATTTACTCTATTCCAGCCAAAAAGTGGGCTTTTCTTAGCTCAGTTTACAAAATAGTTTTTTTCTTTTGATGAAAAAGTTACAAAATCTACTTCTGTTGTTTTTCATCATCATTAACTTACCTTTCTATTTAATATATTTTTCAGAAAATCATCTTTTGAAAATAGTGATTGTAGGTAAATATTTCAAGTCTTCCTTTTTTGAATATATGAAAGTGAAAGTGCTTTGAATCCTTCAGTCTTTCAGGGAGATGGAAAATGTTGCACATTTCATTTTGATTCTAGTTAAGTTGTTTAATACTTTAAGGGTGATATAGAGAAATATGGAACTTCAGAAATAAGGTTAAGCTGCACATGTTTAGAAAGAGTGCCCCTTTAAAAGGGACTTCTAAGAATCAAGCACAATGATTCAGCAAAACCTCCATGTTTTCTGTCTCTGTGAAAAATCAGGCACGATTCCTGGATTTTTGTTATTAATATGAAATAATATGTACAATATATTTTCAACAACATCTTTCTATTGGTGATGTTTCCAATGATCTTATGAAATCATTCTCCTTCGGAATATCAGACTTTTGTAGCAGATGGACGTGCCATAAGAGGTATGTTGCAGTAGAGGGGAACATGTCCTTACCCCAGAGCAGAAGTGGTGTAATATGTGAGTTTTCATTGAGAAAATGCTTGTTTGAAACTGAACTGCACTCCTAAGGATGGCTTTGTGTCTAGCAGGTACAGGGATATCCATTTATTTAGGGATATCCATTTTAAGGACCGTATTTGATTATCACACCCTCTTTTAGTTATTTTTTTCACTCCCTGCCATCTCAGGTGTGCATCTGTGACATATGAGCATTCCCCTTTGCAGTGTGGGGAACCTGTCAGGTAAAAGCAGAGATATCTTTGATCCCATATGAGCTCTTTTCTTGTTTTGACCTGGCTTCGTTTTCCTTTATAAATGGCTTGGTAGTACATCTAATACATATTTCTTCCTTCTATTTTAAGTATTTATTACAAATGTAACAAGAAATCCTGGCTAGGGATGTATTATAGGAAACTGAAAAATTCTATGGATAAGCAAAGCAAGCTTTGAACTGCAGCAATGTATGTATAAAACATACACACATACATAAAAATAAGGCCTTTACACATCTCTACTGTTGTAAACAAGAAGCAAAGAACATTTTGCTCCATATTCCACCTTTAAACAGCTAATTAACTCTGCAGAGCTTTTAGTTCCTAAACTGCAACTGAGAACCTGTAGTACAAGCAGAGGTATTCCTAAGGGACTCTCATATTTCAGTTGAAAGGTGTCCTGCAAAGAAGCAGCTGTTTGTCTCCAATGCAGGTCCCTGGCTTTACCATTCTGATCTCAATATATCCAACCAAACTAACTATAGAGGTGCATTGATCAGACATTGGGAAGAAATTCTTCCCTGTGAGGGCAATGAGGGCTGGGCAAAAGTTTCCAGAGAAGCTGTGGCTGCCCCATTCCTGCTAGTGTCCAAGGCCGGGTTCGATGGGGCTTGGAACAACCTGGGATAGTGGAAGGTGTCCCTGCCCATGGATAAGCTTTAAGGTCCTTTTCCAAGCCACACCATTCTGTGGTTCTAGGCTAGTTAGGCTCAGTAGAAATCCCTCTGTGCCACTCAGGTCCTTTTGGGATCTGAGCAGCTGACTCAGCACTGTGGGAAACACTATGCTGTTCATGAACTTCAGTATGAAATGAATTCAGAAAGGGACACATGGCCTGTGGGGAGGTTAAGAGAAAATTTGGGCTAGCTGCAGTTCATACAAGTTATAATTGTAAGAATACAACTGTGAGGACAGTAGAGCAGATTTTCTGAGTCGCGCTATGGCTGTGAAACTGCATCATCCTAGCAGGGGCAGCATGTGCTCTTTAGGTAATTTCTGACACCTCTGAAAGATGCTCTTCAACTTTGTTTTTAAATGTATTGCATGAGGTATTTGTGAGGTTCTAGTTAATTTGCTGAGAGTCAGTCCTGACTCCTGTAATCTCTCCCAGCAAATGACAGGCTCATCTGTAGCAGCTATGGTGGGGTCTTGTGTTCACTGGAGTACATCAGCATGGGTCTGATTGCAGCCTGGAAATTAAATGGTGTTCTACCATTCACCCTGTAACCAACACAATTGCCAACACCTTCTGGTAATCAAGATGAATTCAATCATATTTGAAACCTACATGACATTTCAGCCGTGTTTCTTGTAAGGAGTTCTGAAATCTGCAGCCCTCCATGAAATAAGCTGTTAAACTGCCAGGTTTTTTTAAGAGTGAAGATCTGATAAATGATGTCAGTTTCAGAGCTTCATTTCAGTCTAGTAGTTATTCTATGAGCTTGCAAAATGATAACACATTTGATCTAGTGCTAAGAATGTAGTAGCTTTTTAATTACAGCCTCGTTCTGTAGGAAATTCATAGTAAAAAAATTTAGAATGTGGACTTGTGAACTTGGAGATGGCCAGGGATTTCATCTCCTTTTCCAGGCAGTTTTTTCCTACTTTTTTTTTCATTGTAGTGGTTAAAATAGGGGTAATTTCTTTTAGAAAGCTGTGTGTAGATGCCACTATGTGAGATTATTCAGGAATGCTTGTTGATGTGCAGGAGTTCCTTGCATGGCTGAAATTGCATGTTATTACTTCCCAGAAAAGAGCTTGCAGCAGTGTTCTCACCTGGAGAGGAGCAGAGCCCAAATGGGGAAGGGACAGGTGTTTGTTTTTTGGAATTGTTTTTAAAATTAACATAACTGCTTCTGAAAGTTTTAGAGACAAGTGTTTTAAGGGTGGCTCTGACTGAGGTTTCATGGGAACGCTTTTAAATTCTGGTTTTACAAATCTTAGAACTTCACAGTTGCTGACTTGTCAGAAGAAAGCTGTGAAAACTGAATGCTTTTCCATGAGCTGTTCACTGGTGTGTGTATGTCATTGTAATGGAAGATGGAGTGATTAGTTTTATTGCCAGTTTTTTGTCTCTCTACATGACCCTTGTGATTTTCTGATTTTTTTTTTAAGTTGTTGCTTTGTGCTGGAATTCACCATACTATCCTTACATTAGCTTGATTTCAAGGTCTTGAATAAATGTCTCCTTTAAAGAAGGAAGAATAAATTCTGATTCAGTTTTAATTGTAGTACACAAAGGCAAAGACTATTGCAAGCTAAGGGTGTTTATTGTCCAGACATACATTATTTTTCTCCTTAGAAAACAAGTGTGCACCTTTGTTTCATTATTTCTTCCTGGTAAGTGGACATTTTGTAAACTCCCACCTAAGGGCATGGCACCTCGAAAAAGGACTGTGTCAAGGTTAGTTGTAATGAGTAAAATATGCAAATTCAAATTAAAAATATTTTCTTAATCGAGGATGCATAAATTATTCCCAGTGGGCACCTAAGTGACAATAAATTTCGCATGCCTGGGAATTAACATGCCCCACTTATATTACTTTTCTGTTCCATTAAAAAAATGCATTATTCATTTAAATGGCTTCCATTGTATTTAGCGCCTGAAAAAGAGATCAAACTGCTATTTCAAGGCCTAAATCTGAGCAACATATAAACCAATTTTGTGTATACTTTCATACTAAACTTGGAAAAAATCTTACATTTGCCATGTCTTCAAAAGAACAAAAATAAACCTACTCAGCTAATTGCTGTGATTCACTGAAATGATGTCAGCATTTCTGATACCTAATTTTGGAGTATCCAGGGTCTTTCTGTACATTTGATCTGGGGCTCCATCCCTGTTAAACCCGTGCTGTGGCCAGGCAATGTGGTACATGAGCACATTTTGTCCTCTCCTCCTCCCAGGGTTGTTTGCCTTTCCCCTGATCTGCCTCTGCAGGCAGTTCTGCTCTGTCCACCCCACGCAGGGCTGAGAGGGGACAAAAGAAGCTAAAGCTCGAATTTTCAATGGGGGCCAAGGCGTGTTTGAGCTGGGAATAGGCAGGGGGAATGAAGATCTGTGGGGATGGCATATAGAGCTCTTGGCTGTCCCTCTGTAGCTGTCTTTTGATAATCTTTAACTACCAGTTTGCTCATGTGAGCAGCAGTTATTAAAAATGGGGGGTAGTTTATCTGCACGCTTTCTTCTTAGCTAAGCAGGTTTGAATGTCCAAGGGTTTCTGTGAGCTCTTACTCCGTGTATACTGAGCACATTGTATCTAATCATTCATTTTTTTTCAAGCCCTTGGAGGTGCTTATAATCCTAAGGATGCCATAGAAGCTCCGATTCTCTCCATGTAAATCATTTACAGTGGGATTTCAAAAGGGCTCAGCCTAACCCTGCTTCCTTAGAAATCAATTGTTAAGGTCCTTGTGACTTCAGTGGGAGCAGTTACGCCAACACAGAGTGCTTTGAAAATGCCTCCCTAAACTGTAAATGAGAATATACATTTGAGAATGTTGCAACCTAATTTTTAGACTGAGCTTGTGAGATGGTAGTAAGAGAGTGCCCTAGATTTAGTGCTGTATCTACTTGATTATGTCACTTTGCCACCTTGTCTGAATTTGGCACTGTAATTCCTATTTACATGGGATTTATTTTTTTTTGTCTGTTAGGTCTTTGTATTTTTATTGTAATGATCTTATCATTCCAGCTCTACATTGTAACCACAGAAACATTTAAGAAACTCTTTACCCTAAATGTTTTGGTATATATAAACATAATATACTTTAATGTATGTGTGTGTGTATATATATATATATATTCTATTTTTCTGCTTGTAAATGTTTAGGGACAAAGTAGATGTGGACTAATTTGAGAATTTTTTGGATTTGCATGTTGGGATTTTTTTTGTGGAGGGGGCTTCTTTTGTTTGTTTGGGTTCTTTCTTTAAAACATCAAAATAAATATTTAGGGGGCCCTCTATAAACATTGGCATCCTTCATAGTTCGATTATTACTGTAATATTAGAAATGCTAAACCATGACAGATTTTAAAGAATATTTCAAAAACTGAGTCTGGAGGTAACAGCTTTATTACTGCATGATGACTTGACCCATATTTCCTAACATGATTTCCCTACTGTAACTCGTTCATGTAAGTCTAATGATATCAGTTGACCTTGACAGCTAGACCTAAAAGCCTGTGGTTGTCCTGTTTTTTTAGGATCTTTTAGATTTTTCTCATTTTCATTTTTCCTATTTAGTTTTTCAGCAATTTCAAGAAATCCATTTAAAATATAGGATACCAAAAATTCTACCAAAAAGGTAGAGCTAATTCTAAACAACCAGAATTTTTGCAATTCCTTTGAATCTTTGGACTGAACATATTTTACATAAAGTTGCACAGTGATACCTCTCTCTAGTATAATTCTTAACTGCCTTGTAGCAGACAAATAGTGCTAATTACACAGCCACATGGAAAAATTACTATCAAATACTTTCTGTGTCTTCAGTGAGAGATGACTTTGCTGTTGTTGTTTAGAATTATTCTTAGCCTTCAGTTCTGCCTTTAAATGAATAATTTTTATTTGGTCTTTTTAAATCCCCCTTTTAGTAAGTATTTTCCACTTTCCCTAAATGGAATTTCTAGCTGGAGTTCCTTGGCCTAAGACTAGGTCAGTTTTAGTGATAATGATGAGATTAATGCCAGGTATTTTAAAATCCAGTCTATTAGAAACATTAGACTTGTGCATAATAATGTAAAGGGGACACTACCAGCTTTCCAGTGAGCATGTCACTTTTAGCTCTGAGATCACATCTTCAAACTTGCTTTGAGCCCTTTAAGAGCAAACCTGAAAACCACCTCATTACTATGCATAGAAAAACTACTTTAATCACTTTGAGATTTCTAAAATGTATTTGTTAAAATCTTTCTCTTATTCTGAGGCTGATATCATTTGACTAAGGGCACTGAGGGAGCCTGACTTGAGAGGTATTGGGACATGAAAATATTGGAAATTCTTATAAGCAGTGTTTAAAATAGCTTTTCTGTAAATGATTTGGTTCACATAGAAAAAATGATTGTCTGGTGCTGTGGTTTGGCAAGCACTCATGATGAATATGAATAAATTCACAGGTGATTTCACCTTTTATGAGTAACATGACCACAGTTTAAATTGTCATAGCAACTTTTCCAGCATCACAAATCCTCCCCTTCTTGTGTTAGCCAGTAGTTGTAGGCAGGAGAGACATGGAGCTGGCAGACAGAGTCCAGAGAAGGGCTACAAGGATGATTAAGACATTGTCTTTGTATCATCTATTCCCAGAGGAAAGTCTGAGGCAGAGGGGACTGGAGAAGAGAGAGTTCAGGGGATTTTATCAGTGTACCTTCAAGGAAGGGTGTGAAGAAATCAGAGCAAGGCTCTTTTGGCAGGTCTCCAGTGACAGGACAAGAAGCAATGTCCTGGTTTTGCTCTTTGCTCTGTACCCATGTGCAGATAGCCTAGATCTAGAGTTCTCCTTCCTTCTTAGCCAGACTTAAACACTGCTCTGCACACAGGAGCTGCAGTGCAGCCCCTTTGGGCTTGCTGTGCTCCTTCTGTCCTGCATCAGCAGGCCCTGGGCTGGGGGGACAGGGGGAGGAAATGGCCAGAGAGCTCAGGAGCTGCTGACCAGGGCCTGCAGCTGATTCCACCATCCCACTCTCATTCCTGTATCTTAGAAACCTGGAGAGAGCAAAGCCATACTGCCTGTATGCATTCCATGGCCAACCCCTTCAACACCTTTCCTGTGAAACCCATCCATCCTGAGCCAAAGGAGAGCCCTCCCACATTCTTTGCAAGGACAAACTTGTTAGTGCAGAGATTTGGGGAGAATAGCTGTCAGGAGAGGGTGCAACGCTAAGAAATAATTTTGTTGGCATATCTATCTGTTCATACCAGATGCTGAAATCATCATTGAAGGGTAAAATACATTCTTTTGGGCCTTTGGTTTGGTTTGTTTTAAAAAAATTAAGTAGGGAAGTTTTTGGGATTTTTTTCTTAATTTTGGTTTTCTTTGGCCTTGATGTTTTTACTTTTGATCAATTATGATATTAGAGATATTTCAAGTAATAGAGGGGCTCTGTGATTGTAATTGAAAAGGCAGGTATTGAAAGAAACCCAAATTGTAGACCAGTAGCTTACTGTCTAGGAAATTTGATTTTATATTGTTTGGTAGAAGTTAATGACAACTGAAAAAAATGTTTGTAAACTTCCAAATCTGTTTGTTACAATCATTTTACATGGATTGATTGTTACTGACAAGTAGGCTACAGATAACAACAGATTTTTGTGAATTGGTAACAATCCCATAGTATAAATCCCATAGTATAAAATCCCATACAATCCCAAACAATCCCATAATATAAAATTATTTTATGAAATTACATTTATATGATCATTTTCTTGGAGACAGTTTGAAATTGAAGATGGAGGACATGAAAGATAGAATTCTCCTTCTATGGAAATACTCCATACTTGAGCACTTAATGACCTGAATGAGGAGGAAGTATTTTGCCTGTTAGAGACCTAATCATTCTTTATTCAAGTCTGGTTCAGCCAGATACATAGGTTTCTAGATTTTGGAAACCTTTCAAATATGAGAATCAGCATAGAGGACTTGAGGAAATGTCATTATTAGAACTACTCCAAGCTGAATGCAAACTGAAGTTGCAATGAAATTTAGGTGTAACACTGGTGCTATGTATTTGATGCAAAGATATTTTTTTCCTTTAAGTTCTGAGCAAAGCGATTTAGGTTTATTTTTTGTTTGGGGTTTTTTGTTTGTTTGTTGTGTTTTTATAATTTTGTATATTGAAAAAGTAGTTTGTTTACCTCATAGGCAAGGAAAGGAAAGCACATAACAACTGGGATAAAAGAAACTGGTAGTTACTAAATATTTGCTGCTGTTTGACGGGCAAAGTGTGGAGATCTTGGGTTTGGTTTTAGGGGGGCAGAAGTGTTGGTGTTTCAATGGGGCTTGCTTCTTTTATGATTTAAGTGTTGTGGGTTATTGGGTTTTATTATTATTTTGGAAAATAGATATTTACCATGAGAAAAATATTCTTTATTTTTAGTTTTATTTAATAACTGGCACAGACTTCTATGGGTAGATTTACTGATAGACTGGATATCAGGCTTATGAAATGTTAATACAGCTCTTCAAAATATTTTGATAGATGTTAATATTGAAATAGCATTGGAAAATAAGGGAATATTTCAACATGACTAGCCCTTGTAGTTTGATCACCTGATCCAGTATTTTTGAATCCTTGCCCTTGCTGGGCTGGAATATGAAATTAAGCATTCAGATCTGGGAACCCCAGTCTCTGGAGAATTTTGCTCTTTTGGAAAAGGCAACTCTGTCAGCACAAAGGCATTTCTGGAAGGCATTTCAATGAAGACACGAAACTGTAGAGGCCACATAGAGAGAGGGAGAGCAGGGAAGAAATAAGGAAGTGTGTGGGTGAAAAAATGCTAAAGAGACAGTGGGCCAACCCCACTATTTTTGTGCTAACTTGGGTTAAGCAACCCTACAGTATGAAAACTTATTGAAACAATACCACAAAAAATCAGTAACAAAAAATGTTTAATATATTACTATTGAAATGAAGATGGCACCTGCTGACTTGTTTTCCTTTTAAGTGCAAATCTGTTTTTTATAATTCCATTTCTGCATGATTCTACTAGTTTAAGAAAGTTTTAATACAGGCTTGAAATACCTTATAATTGAAATTGATTAAAACATGTTTCACTGTTTTTGTGTGGTCTCATAGAATACATTTTTGCATTTAGCATTGGTAATTTTTATTTTTATCTACATAGTGTAAGCCGTTCATGTAACTTCAATGTGTGCTGGATTAGCTTCTACTGTTAACATTCCTTTTTATTTCCAGTTGCTGGAATTATTGCAGCTGATTTTGCCCCAGGCACAGTTCACTAGGGAGTTGGTACCTGGGGTTCTGTTGATATCCCTGTCACTGGCAAGGTAAGGAGAGGTTGACTTGCATTCGCTATGAGTAGCAGGCTAGAAATAAATCATTTTAATATGCTTTCTGAAGATAAAAAATTAGGAGGGGCAGTGGGTGTCTTGCTGATTATTTATATGCACACCAGTAGTAACTGGGAACCTTGACTGTGGTTGTTGAAACAATATTCTTTCTTACTGATGGGTTGAGAAACAACTCTTGCTCACAAAATGAAGGAACTAACCTATCTCAAAGGGAATATTTTCTGTATGACAAATCAAAATGATATTTCTTTCCTTGGGAGAAAAAAATGCCCTTCTAAATGAATATCTGCAACAAAGAAAATTTAGGACTGAAGTACAAAATTTTAGCTTCTTCTCCATTCAACAAGTTTCTTACGTGGCACCTCAAAGCTGGTTCATGAAAAGCTTGTGTGCCACGAGTCCATTTAATTGTTTGTTTTGTTGCTGGCTCTGATGATGTTGGATCAATAAAACAACTTGACTTTCAGAAGCACTTACTAATTCCTTTTTTTCCCTAATAGCATGGAAGGAGTTACAGAGATGAATGACATTTGTTTAGATAGTCGTGTAATATGAATTTCTTTTAAAAGAAGAGAACACTGAAAATGAGCTCTTTTTTAAAAGGACTCAGTTTTGACAAGTCAGTGCTTAGTGTTTGAATACTCGTGAAATGATTTCCTTGCAACAATGCCATATTTAGCACACTAATAAAAGAGAGGAAGGAAAGTGGATCTTTTGATAAGCTAATTATTTTTGGAACTTGCATCAGAGTTTAGTAAATCAGCATGCTGCATCTGCAGTGCTAACCAAACTAATCTAAAATACTTGCCTCCCTGTGGAGGTATAGAAATGTCATAGTCTGTGGAGACCTGCACTGCATTTATGCAGGTCTGCCTTTTCTGTCATAGATTCAACAGACCTTTCCAGAGAAGAACTACAGTACTTTAAACAACATTAACGTGGGGTTTAAAGAGATTAATGAATATCAGCCTTGTACTAAATAAATCTTTATCACTTGCTTTACCTACTGCAGTAATTGCCTCTGTGCAGTGGAACCCATTCAGGCTGTCAGTTTGCCATTAATCTCAAATACATCTTTGACAAAAGAATCTACCTTGTCTTCATTTTGGTTGTGTCTGTGTTTGTATGTGAGCTCTGGCACTTAATCAGTTCATCAAAGTACCACATATGAATCTGTTTAGTTGTATGAATGTTATATGTTTGAGGAATTCTGACCTCATGTAACATGATTTATGAATTAACAAAAAACCCCAGGGCTTCCAAATCTGTTACAAATATGTACCCATTCCTGTCACCAAATGAAATGTGTTAACAGATATGAGGGCCATGACTGTACTGTGTGAGATTTATGCAAGCAAACAATGTGTGTCTTGCTTGTGAAAACATCCTCACTGGCCCTCCCACCCAAATAACAATAATTTGGATCATACCATAGACAGCTTTGTGTGCATTTGTGTGCATTTATGTTTACAGATTATGGTTTCAAAATTGATTCTTGTTTACCTGTGTGATAAACCCCCTCCTTTAATATGGCTATCAAGTTATAATTGAGAATCAAGCTGCTGAGATATGTAATTAATGCACATATTTTATAACTGCTTCATAATGCAAACAATTTAAATTTTTATTTAGCTCTAATGTCACAATGAAATTAATTATATACTTTGATGTGAATTTAAATTTCTTTAAGCTGTTTTTGAATTTAAAAAAAAAGTACTTGTTTATTTATGATTTCTGGAGTATTTTCAGACTCTTGTGAAAGGACTGTCTGCTTTTTGAGCTTACAGCTAAACATGTAACCAGAATTCAGGTATTTTTGGATTAACAAGTAAGGATAAATTATATAAATGGATTAAGTTCTCCCTGGAAAGGATAGAAGTTTAGGAGATATATAATTCTGTATGTGGAAGAAGCCTTGCAGATTTATTCTGGTAGCTCATATCTGCACAGATAATTGTATAGCAAAAATTAAGTAAGAACATGAAAAGGCAAAGATTGAGTACATAGACTGAAACATGAACTTTAACATGAGTCTGAAATCTGGTAGTTTTACACTGACAGCCTTAAATTAGGTGCTGTTTTGGATTCCTTCCCAATAGGTAGGATTCAGATGAGGGTGTGATGTACTCATTAACTTCATCAAAGGAGATGATTAACAGCTGCATTTAAGCTGTTTAACCTCAAAGACTGGGGAGGAAGATGACCAAAACCTAAAAACCCCAAATTTGCAGGGCGTAAAGCTCCTTGTGGATTGAAATATCTGCTGTAAGTGTTGCTGAACTAATAAGTTAGTGTTGAAGTCATCAAGAATGGCGAAATACTTTGTAATTTATTAAAAATTAACCTATTTAGGTTAGGTTTTCCAAATGGAGGCTCTTAGGGGTGCTTGTTTCATATTTTGAGCGTTGCCCATGGCTAGTAACTGCCGTAGCTGTGTGAATAATGCAGGCAGTGGCTCTGTTGGGTAGCAAGGAGGTGGGGACCATCAGCATGGTTTGATGCAGTGTGGCTGGGGAGGGCTCCCAGCATCCTGTGTCTGCCTGGTGCTGTGTAGATCCAGTCCCAAATCAGCCCAAGTGAGCCAGCACAGCACTGACCCCATGGGCACAGTGCTGCCTCACACAGGATCAGGTGCTGCTCTTGTCTTGTGCTTGGACCCAGCTTGTTCTGTGCTCATCTGAAGACTTTGTCCTTCCTTGCACAGCTTAGACATTATCTACTCAACACCACACTTAAAATTAGGAAACCTAGATCCCCTGTTTGGCCTTTTGCATGTTTCTCACATCACAATAGTTCTGCCCTCCACTGCCTTTCTCTAAGCACGTTGACACAGATCTGGAAATCATTATGTAGAAATATTATGTAATATCATTGCTAAACACTAGAGGATATCCCCAACTTCTGTTTTGCCTTTGCATACTACATTTCTTAAAATCTTTAAGGAAAATAGATTTCTTAGAAAAAATAGTTTCAGTGAATAAATAAGGCAATATATCCTGGTTATCCTGGAATTTCAAACAAGTCAAGACTGGATAATCGAGGCTAATCTGTACATTTATTTGAACTGTTTTGATTAAGGGGTAGGTCTGTTCAGCAGAAAAACCACAAGTGAGAATTTGCCCTTTACATTTAGATTATTATTTTTATGCTATGTTTCTTGACCTTTCAGTGCTGTGTTTGGTGCTTGTGGTTGCTAAGCACATTTAGCTCCTTCCTTAAAAATCAGTCACAAGCCACTGATGGGTTTGAGACTGTATTCAAAAGCTGACAGAAAGCTTGGTTTTTGTGTGTTTTGTTGTGGTTTTTTTGCCTCTCATTCACAGCAGTCCTCACGTATCTTTTGCTGCTCAGCTGCTAAGACCATGACCAGCTGATGCTGTAATGCTTCTTCCTTTTTCTCCTTTGACCCACTGTTTTCAGAGTTTCATTGGAGTCCTGCATGTGAGCCACTCATACTGCAGCTTGATGCCTCTGCCTGGAGCTGCTGGTTTTGCCCTTGCTCTACAGTTGACCTTGCAAGGTCTTTCTTTCACAGTAAAGGGCTTGAAGACCACACTCCTACAGAAATGTTTATCCTGAGCTGTTGTTCACGTGTCAGTAACAACTGCAATAAACACATGATTTACAAATCCATGCCAGCAAAGCAGAAACACTTTTACATGTTGTCAGAATTACAGCTATTTATTCCAACAGCTCCTCCGAAGTATTCACCCCACACTACAGAACAGAAACTTTTCAGTACACATTTCTTCTTATAGACTGTTTTTCAATCTCTGACATATTGGCTGAATATTTGAATTAGGAGATGGCAAGTAAGAGCTGAAAAGGTTTGGCCAAAATTCTTGAACTGTGTTCCAGATGGTTATTGTGGTTTGGTCTAATTAATAATGTGCTCCCTTCAGAGCTTCCACTGACATGTTCTTGCAGAAATGGCCATCAGATGCTCATGGATTGAAAAACTGATATGGAAGAGAGACAAGGGCAGAGACTTCTCTAGCTTTAGTCAGTAAAGACACTGGAAAGAAAGGGTAAATTATAATTACTTCCAGAGTTCAGCCTGAGAAGAAAATTATTGGGAAGACTGCTGGATGCAGAGGGTGGGATGAAAATGACATAGTCAAACCAGAGGCATGCCAGAAAACCCTACCTTTAGCTTTCCACAACTACTAGCATTCAACTGGGCTATTTTGGGAAAGGTTTTTCAGTTTCTCCTCTGCAAAATATCTCTAAACTGGTTGGATTGTCATATCCCTCTTCAGACTTACTCTGGCTGGCTAGTTTTGTTCTTGATTTTAGGGATGTGATGAGAGCTTTTTCAGCTACCAGCAGACACATGACATCAGGAGGTTTTGCTACTCCTGCCAATGTAGGTCACATCTCCCAGGAGGTATCTAAGGCAAGGACCACAAATTTATCATCATTTTACAAATGATTTTACAAATTTAGATACAAATCTAGTGATTAGAAATCATATCTGGATTTTTAGTAATTCCACATCTGTTTTCAGTTTTATGAGAGACTCTTGGATATTCTAAGCACTGACGCTTTTCTGAGTAGCCTCCCTGTGTTGGTATATACCAGCAATCATTTCTTGTAAGCTGAAAGGATCTGCTCTAGTCACTTAAAATCACAGATGATATTGTCTGTATAGAAGTTCTCAATTGCCTTGTTTCTAAACTCTGGCTAATAGAAGCTCAAGCTCAATGTTACATGTAGATGCATTTACTATTATCTTCTTGGATTTTTATAGCACATCATTCACCCATACACATTTTTTGAAGAAACTTCTCCCTTACGTGAAGAATGTTCTATGGGTTTAATAGTGTCTCAACATAATTGTATTTCAGTAGTTGTATTTTCATCTTTTACTACAGTGGTTGCTACATATTTTTATGTGGGTGTAGGGGGAAGCAGTGCTTTAAATCTATTTGAAGGACAGCTTAAATAGAGGAATATTTTACATTTCGTCTTTTGTAATTGTGTTCTTTTATAAAAAATCAAATTTGTCATCAGTTTTTAAGATGTTATTTTATTTTAAGAATTATGCATTCCTGTTTCAGGCTTGGTTTTACTTTCTCACTACCCACTTTCTCATGCTTTTTAGGGAAGCTGGGAACTCTGATATCTGTCCTGCACAGAGACTGGGCTGTATAAAGGGTATGATCTTGGAAGCAGCTCTCATCAGTGTCCCAGACCTTCAGTGCCTCAGGATCCTTGTTAGGTTATCGTGTCTCATTCAAATTTTTTTGTCGCTCTGTAAGATTTATGATTTTTTTATTGCTGCAAATAGTGATTTCCAAATACAAAAAGTTCAAGTAGTCTACTATTCAAGCAGATAAAATTACCAGAGAAGGAAAATTTACTTTTTCTCTGGTTAAACTCCTTGATGGTTTTCAGGAAGGCTTTTTAAGGAATGCCTCGGTCTTGCATACCAAGTAACAAAATTTCCCAGTGTCAATCCTTTTTCTTTATACTCTCAAAGCATTGCTACCAAAGAGAGGATTTCATTCAGCCAGGTCTTGTTTTGTCATTTTGGAGTTCAAATATTAATGCCTTTTTCTGTATCACACCGTGCGGGTCAGACTTTGCAGAATATTGGAAACCACGTGCATTGATGAAATAACTTTATTTTGTGTACTTGAGATACTTCTATTTTTGAGCCCTGTATATCTGACAATAATCACTGGTGCTGTCCTTGCAGTGTAAAGGGACAAATACAGGCAAGTTGCTTGAAAAAGATATTTAATGTAGTTCTCAAAGCAATACAGCAAAACTTTGAAATTAGACTTTATTGGGAATAATTAAAGGAGCAGGTTTGGAATCAGTTAAAGACCATATCTATGTGTTGGAAGAAAAGTGGAACAATATACAGTGGAAGGATGTCACTCTTTGTTCTTGGATTTTCCAAGGCTCCTATGTGGAAAAAGATCAATTAGAATTAGTATGAATGGATGAAAATAGGTTTTTAAAATATTTTCTTTCTTTTTCTCTTAAGGCACTGCTTCCATCTACAGCTTTCTTCCAAATCTTGAGATGAATGAAATCTCTTTTAACTTCAATAAAATTAGAAGTGCTATGAGAAGCCTTTGGGACAGGGAATTTTCACATATATTTTTTAATGAATGACATTCTTCAGCTGGCCCTGTACCCTGCCTAATATTTTGCACAGCCTTAGAAATTTTGGTTCTGTATGCTTTATTTGCTGTGGATATTTGCATCACTGAATGTATTTTTAGAGACTCTATTGAGAATTAAATTTTATTAACTTATTGAAGATATTATATTATTTTTATGCAATTATTTTCCACTTCAGAAAGATTTTGTGTAATATTACAAATCAGGTTTAAGCCAAAATAGGCACAATGGAATTTAAAATCCTTGTTTCCCAAATGATGATGATAGAATTAACCTGTTGTTTACTAAGGAGTCTCAGTCCCTTACATGCTGTTGAATAGAGGGGCAGAACAAACTCCTCACCCAGGCTTGTCCATGATGTGTGGGTGCCATTTACAGCAGCCCGGTGCAAAATCCTTTCTGGATCTGGGAGCACACAGCTGTCCATGCCTGTGGGCTCAGCTTGGGGAGTGTGGACTTGTCCCTGAACCAGGCACTTCGGGGTCCTTTCTGTAAAAGGAAGCCAAGGGGTGGCTTCTATTGTTAAACAAATTTATTGGTTTTGCTTTCTATTAAAGGGGAGGATGATCCTCGGAAAATACTCTTGATGACACTCAAAAAGTTTCTTGTTTTGGTCGAATTTTTTTCTACTTTCCTTTAAAATCAAGTAGCCTACCTTGATGAATGACAGATCTTCATCTTTCTTCTAGGAGAAGAAAGAAGTGAAATTGCAGGTTTGAGTCACCTTTTTCTTGAAGGATGTTGCAATAAATTCAATAAGTTGCAATGCCATTTTTATATCAGTGGTATTTTCTTTTTCCAATGGTCTTGGATTTTTCTTTTTGTTTTTCCTTCTCATGAGGTTTATGCGGCAACTTATGAAAATATACGTATTTGCTTTAATGCCCTGTAAGGTTGACCTCAGAAACAGAGAGGATGAATTATCACCAAAATGTAAATATTAGTGAGGTTGGTCAGTTTGTTTTGCCTTTGGTTTTTTCCATTCTACAAGATGGTGTTTTTCTCTGAGCTATTTAAGGTCCACTTTTGGCAGTTTGCTGTGGGCAGAGGCACTGTGGTCTGTGAAGACACACCAGTACAGATATCCACACCCAGTTTTTGGAATAAGGGATTATGAGCTACCAACTGGTTTTCATCAGCCTACAATTTTCCTGTCAAAGCCTAAAAGAACTACAAACAATTTTGTTTGTGTAAAAGCTCAGTGCCTGCTTATAATTAACATTGTGACAGTGGTTTTCACACAAGTCTATTGTTTGTTTTATATAAACTTCAAAGGCTTTTATAAACATGAAATGTTTAACTACTGGAAAAATAACTAAAATTGAAATATTGCAATAACTTGGAGGAGATATTTTTTCCAATGTTTTCTGAGGAAATTGGTCACACAAGGTACATCTGGACACCTGGCCCAGATGAGCTGTCTCTCCCCTGTTTAAGGCTGTGTCCAGTATGGTCTTTCCACCTCTTTTGTGTGCACCAGGTTTTATCAAGGACAGCAGGAGGAACATACCTTTGAAGAACTTTGTGCCATGTCATTTAGTTGAGTGTATGAGATACTTTAGGGTTTCTTTCTGTTTAAACAATGCTCTCTCCATGTTGTCCAGCAAGCACATTCTCTTGGTTTGCTCTTCTAACTGCAGCTACCCCAAGGTCCTTTCTAATATGTGTTCTTTTAATGTGTATTTTGTGACTAAGTGCCTTTCTGTAATGAACTTCCTTCCACATTTTCTTACATCACAGGGTTCTGGTTTCAAAGGGGAAGATTTAATTTTATTTATGTCAAATTGAATATAAAAACTCAAATTGTTGTGCGGAGTTTTTGAGAAAATCTTTAAATTATTTGTTCTTAGGGTGTTTTTAAATCCATGAAGTAAATAATTTCAAATTGGGAAATGGGTTTTTTTAGTTTATTTGGTTATTAATTAAATATTGACAAAATACCCTACAGAATAAGGAAACATTTTGACATCTGAAAGTAGAAAGTGGTGTAATTTAACAGACAAGAGAAGATGTTTTCTTTTAAGATCTTTAGCCATACCATTCTATATAGCAAAGAGAAACTGAAATTTTGTTGGTTTTTTAATCTAATGTGCCCTTATATTTTAAATTATTTATGCATTGCTATTTTATTTTGGTTTAAGAGATCTTTACCAGCACAAAAATAACCTCACATAAGGTCAGATAAGAGGTAATAAATCATATGTCATTTTCCTTCACTTATGTTTATTTAATTGGAGGAGGGTGCCTGGTCCATACCAGACTTTGTCACACAGAATAGTATTTGTTATACAGTTTTGAGTTCAGGAAACTACCCCTGAATGAAATTTGTTCATAGCGGTAATAGTGTGTCGCTCATACTGGGGAAGAGAAGAACTTAAGTCAGACTCAAAACACACACTGTGAATTCTGTAACATTTTGTATAATTTTTACAGTCACTTACAAGATTTATCTTATTCAGAGTGTTCAGGCATATCAGATCTATCACCAGTTTCCACAGAGAGTTAGATACATTCTGGGTGCATGCAACAGCATTGTGATGATGTGTCATCTTTCTTTTGGCAGTTTTAAAGCAGTTTGATTGCAACTGGAGTGTGGTGGTGGGGTTCTCCCCTGATATTAGTTCAGAAGAGGTGTCTATATCTTTGTTGTCTTTGGAATTTTGCTGTGTGTTTTGGCTGCTGATACACAGGACTGAGGGACTTCCCTTGGCACAAGCTGGAGCCAAGACAATGGAGATAACTCTTCAAAAACCATCATTCCTCTTGCCTTCATGCTACTTAAATTGCCTCCTCAGTCACCAGGTAAGCCTGGCAATTTCCCTATTAGTTTCTTTGTTATTAATTTTGTTGGTAAGGATAGGTGAGGGTGAGTGAGTTTTACTGTTGGTAAGGGACATGAAAGGGCTGGTTCCCAACTCTCATCCCAGCATTTTACTGTTGCTGAGTGCAGACTTTGACCTGGGACAGGTGGAACATGGACAAAGTGCTCACAGAAATCTCAGTGTTTTGCTATGCAGTGCTCTACACATTCCTTCCCTCTTATTCTTTTAAGTTCCTAAGACCAGATTTTGGAGCACCAAGTTCCTTGTGGAATCAGCTGTCTTCTGTTCCTCATAGCACTTCAGGAGTTGTACTCCAGCTCCCTGGCTGGTCAGATGCCTCTGTTGCAAAGCATCCTCCTTATCCTGGTGTCAGGAATGATGGGAATGGATGTTGAGGGAAAGGAAGATGCCTTAGCCAGCATCACAACAGAAGATCCCCCTCTCCTTAGCGTCCTGGAAATGGGTCTGTGCTTGGCTTGTTGCCATGCATCTTTGAGTGGGACATTATATCTCTCTGCTGAGCTGAACTCATGACTTTAAGGTTTGTTTGGAAAGACTTGGATACAGCTGTCTCAAATTTCCACTCAAATATGTTCATTTGGCCTTGCTTGTAATGAGCTGAATTTCATATTGCCTGTACTGCACAGTCAGCTTGCTATACAGAATCTTAACAGCTTTAATAATTCCCCTAACCATCCAATTAGACTAATAATAAAGGCTTAATTACATATCCAGTTAATCATCAGATTTGTTCACTGAATGGCTTTAATTGGTAGATAGAGCTGTTACACTATTCCAGTTTGAAAGCTATCACCCATTTTTGCTCACAGCTATATCCACCCAATTGTTTTTTATGATTGGGATTTGACCAGCTTTTATTGAGACAATAAAAAAATCTCTTGAGCAAAGAAATGTAACCACCCAGAGCTGTGGGAGCACCCTTCCACCTCTGGGTTCCTGTGTCCAAGCCAGGGCCTCTCTTCACAGTACTCTGTACTGCCCACGTTGAAGGAATTCCAAATAGCAAATAGATGCTTTACAGGTTTCCAAAAATGAAGATGTTCTGTATTCTGCCTAGGTAGTTCATTCAAAATGACTGTTAAAGACTCTGGGACCTGGAAGCCCCTTGGCTTTGTAGGATTCAATAATGCACCACCTAAGCCATTTTGAAATAGATACTTCAGTAGCCCTGAGTCTTTTCTTATTATGGAAACATATAAATTGGCTCATCCTGTAAAACCCTTCAGTTTTAAAAATGTAAAACCTAATTGCCTTATGGACATTCAAAGAATGGAGGCGCTTCTCTGGGGAGATTTTGCACTGAAGCAAAAGATGACAGAACTAGTTACTGATTAAAAAGAAAAGAAGAGTTAACCTCTTGATGCCAGTTGTCAGGATTTCCCCCACATATATTTCTGCCTAGTTTAATTGCTACTATATTTCTACACCACACAGATCTTATTTCATTTTCTTCAGGGTTGAATGGGGTAACTGGTTACAGAAACCTCATTGTCCCGGTCATGTTCCCTTCATGCTTTCACATCAAATGTCCTATACAACTGCAAAATAATTTTCTTCCTTTAACAAGCCTTCCAGCATTCTGAGTTCGGAAGACTCATGTTCAATGTTGAGCTTTAGCTGATAATATTGACCTTTGCTGTATTCCATGAAGGTATCATTTCAAACTACCTTAGCTGGGGGTAGTTGGGGGGAGCAGGGGGAGTCTTCCAGTATGTCAAGAATAATTATTCTGCCTTTGCATAAATAATCTGTTATCAGAGGAGAAGAAATGGTGATATTTTTAGCAGGCTCTACACCCTGGGGAAGTAAATGACACATAAAAATGAACTTTCAAAGTCTTGGTCTATAGAAAAAGGAGCAGTATGTGACAGGGAAAAAAGTGAATTTCTGTGAATTAGTACAACTCATTATTCGTGCCGTACACACTCGCTTCCTTACATCCCCTGCACTGCCGCTGGAATAGAAAATCAAACTCCCGGCCGCCTCCCTGGCCCCAGTGGCAGCCGCTCTGATTGGATGCCTCCTGCAGCATGGCCGGGAGCATCAAGGAGCTGCGGGCCGGGGAACATGCAGAGCAGCCCTTCTTCAAGTGCGTGTCACAAGCTACCTTTAAATAGATGTAAGTGCTTTAGGTTTAACAGGCACCCCAGCTCCCCCTTGCAGCTCATTTAAGTGGGAGGAGGGGTGTACACACAGATCAATAGCCCTTTGACAAACTGTGTTTCCGTAGCTGGATTCTTAAAAAAAAAAAAGAAGAAAAAAAAAAGAATAGAAGATTTCAGAAAATGCACAGATGCTGAACCTTAAGTATGAGAAATTATCTTACTTCAGCAATCCTGTGTTTAGAGTCCTAGGTTTCTGACTGTTTGGTGTGGGAGCTGTAGATTGTTTAGTATGCACATTGCACATAAAAATTAAACAATGTCAGTGAGATCATAGTGTGTAACCTTTCGATTAACTTCTCTTCAGATAATTAATGTACTTATTCATAATGTACTTCTGTTCATGATAGAAATCTAATACTTTCTGTAACAGAGGTTGAAAAAATCAAGGTCTTGCTGATGGAGCCCAGAGGTGCTGTGTAATGTCCTCATGCAGCAATTTGCAATATATTGATATCTCAACAGCTTCTAGGTGACACCAAAATAATAGCTGCTGGTCCTGGAAACCTGTGAGTTGACTCTTGGAGCTTTAGCATTACACTGTATCCCCAAATGTTAGCTCCTTGTGCATCCCTCTTCCCCAGAGCTGGGGGGAGCCCTGGCATGCCCTGTCCTTTGGTAGAGGAAGGAAAAGGGATGCTGAGCAGAGCCCACCATTTCTCGACACTTTTGAGGGCCAGTGGAGCCTTTGGGACTGCTGTGTTTGGTGTCCCAGCTTGCCTGCAGTCTTTCTCTTCCTGGCTGGCTCCTGAGACATGTCCCTTACAAAGCAGCTGAGCAGAGCTATGTGGGGAGTCTCTGGCTGTGGAGGAGTGTGGAGAGGACAAGCAGTGCTGGGATACAGGGGCTGTGCATGAGGGAGGGACAGAGCAGGCAGGTGCCTTTCTGTTTGTGACATGGCAAGAGCTTCTAGAACAGGTTCTGACTTCACTGGTGTAGACAGCTTTGGGAAAGAAAGAGCTGGAGATGTCTACACTCATCCATTGCCCTTGAAACTTCATTAACACCTGGTTCACAGAATTAATAGTGTTGTGATGCACAGTGGCTCAAGTCCCCTGAGACTTTCAAGTACCATTTTTTTCATACCCTGATAGCAGCTGATTTTTGTGTTTTCCATTATTTTTTTGTTTGCAGCAGCTATTGGCTCTCTTGTTTTTCCTTCCACACATTTAAAACATCTTCCTCTACAGTGTTTAGCTGCTTGATGGCTTCCTAGTGAAGGGGCAGTTGCAGATAAGGGCTATACCTGTTCCTACCCTTACTTTCTCTTGTTCTGCAGCCCATAATGACATAAGCCGTTGCATTACATAAGCCATTACATTTTTTTCTTTAGATTTGATCTTAGCTTAACAAACTGCTCCAAAAGTTGATAGGGATAGGTATGTAAAATGGATAAAGCTGAAGTGTATACTTTTTGTCATTACATTTGAATGAGAAATTTTCAGAGGACACTAAGGACACTTCACAGTAATGAGAGAGTTTTGTGCCAAATTTCTTCTGTAAATGAAAAGAACTTTATATAATCTGTGATAAGGGGTATTTTTCTGACAATTTTCTAGTTCTCTTTCTAAATGTCATTAGCCTTTTTTATGAATATCATTGTGAAAGGGATAGAAATAAAAATAATTTCTTCATAATTAGAGAATGCTTTCTAGGGTTACTGCTTTTTATGCACCACTCTGCTGTGCCATAACTATCCCTGATAATACAGAGCCCATTTCTTGCCTTGGTGAAGGCCAGTCCTGCCTTCTCAACTGTAGGACTTTTGCTGTCATTTCCAGACAAAATTATTTTGCCTGCTTAAACTTTTAAAGGCTTTTTAAAAATCGGCTCTGTTAGTTGTGTCTGCTGTACCCCATTCACTGTAATCAGGCTGAGATTCCTATATCTGTCCCTGCAATTATGCAGTGTAACACATTGCTTACAACCATATCAGGAATCTTCCTGGTTTATGATGGTTCATTAAGTGCATACAATTAAGCATCTGTTCAAACTAAAATGTTAAACTTTATGGCATTTGCATTGACAACCAAGTGTGTTCAGTACAAATGCCACATTACAGTACTTGACTTTTTATTATTTTATTATGTTGTCTTGAAATTAACTTTTTACCCTTTCTTTCTTCACCCTTTTAGGTTCTGCTTCAAGAGAAATGCTGAAGCTTGTTCTTGCTTCTCCAGAACTCTTTACACTTCTGCCCTGGCCTATCTCTGTGACCTGTCAATTCTTGTTTGCCTCCTCTGTAAATTATATGAGCCTTGAGACCTTTTTCTTTTCACACTTTGCATCAAACATTATTTCTTCCTCCACATTTATTCAGCTCCATTTCAAACTGTTAAGTGTTCACTTTTATTTTTTTCACCCACAAGAGCAGCAATTAGTTCTTGGAAAGCTCACAAATCTGCAAACTGTACCCTTGCTAAGTGAACTTGTCTTGTGATCCTATTACAGTGACTCTTCCTTTTCTCAGTGTGGATCCCTCTGCCTTCCTACTGCTTGTCATGGTCTTGTCAAGCATTCAAATGGAAGCTCTTCAGGGAAGGGCTTTATGTTTAAATATGTTTCTTTATAGCTGCTGGAGTACTGTAAGAATGAATGAATGTTCAAGGTCAGACTACTAAAGTTTATTTGATGTGCCAAAACTCTTCTGCATTTTGGAGCCACAAGAATGAGCAAATTCAAAGGTTTATGTCAAAGCTTTAACTGCCAAATTATGAATGCAATGTAAAACTATTACAGCATTGTTTTGACATTTTCCTGGTGGTCACCTTACCAAAGGGCTGTTACAGCAGAAGACAACACATTTTCAGATGCATTTGGGTCACAAGCCTTACTCTGAAAGCCACAGATGGGGCTGTCTGGATCTCACCCAGTCGACCAAGACTCTGCAGCCTTTAGAGACAGAAATAATATCTTGGTCATGCATATGTGAAGCAAAGATTTGTGACAGATTGCATTGTATGCAATGGTTTGATTGTTCATAGGAGATTGTTCATAGGGTTAAGGAATCAATAGAATCAGCATGAAAAAGCTGAAAAACATTCTGATAATATATGTCATGAAAATTAGGAGCAATCTGATCTGATGACGATGTAGGCATATTCCAGTAAAATGCTAAAGCTATGTTTCAAGGATGTACCTTTGGGTCTGTTTTGTGCCAATTTGGAGCATGAAAGAAAAAAAAAAAGTACTACTGCTGGATTCAGTAGTTGAAGTCAGAAGTGAATCATGGGCCATGTATCAAAGGTGTTCAGTGGAGTGAATTCACCCAACTTCTCAAGTTGCTCGATAGCAGCTGTTTCAGTGCTAGTCTCAGTTTTGAATATTAAATACTTGTGTTCAGCTTTCTCTATCTATTACTGTACTGGCTGCAGAATAACTTTGGTTTTTTTCCATCCAAATCCATTCTAATAACAATGTATTAATTAAAATGCTGTTGCTAGTGAAAGAGACAGTCACTGTTAACATTTTTTTAACCACTTTTTTGTGTTGAGTTGACATGTGATGGAAATCAGTCTCTCAAGAAATTATACAGGAACTTTTGACCATGTTTCTAATTTAAAATCATTCTGCTCCTTACCTGGAGTTCTTGGGAGAAACAGAATATTTGTGAGTCAGAGTTAGCATAAACATTACCCTACAAAACAAGGTATTGGTCATATAGTGGAAGAACCTGAAAGATTTTGAAAACTGAGGCTAGTTCGTATAAACATCTAAAAACAAGTGCAATCCAGGTGACTTGAAACTTCTGAATATCTTTCAGAACTGTACACGGTGATGTCTGTTACTTGTTCATACAAGTCCCAGCACTTCATTGCTCTTGTTCTCTCTTTGTGTGAAAATAGCTGTGTTTACTTCTTCAGCCTTCTGGGAGACACGACTAAACAGGAGGTAAATCCTTTTCTTCCCTCCTTCTCTTATCTTTTGGATGATCGGACCATATTTCCCTTTTCTCCCTAAGAAGTTTGGTTTCTCTTTTTCCATTTTTGTCCCTCTACTCAGCTGTAGTTGTAGCCTAAGACTGAGAGTGGGTGATGCTTGTGACAGACTGTGTCTGCTTCCTCTCCCCGGTGCCTTTGGGCCACTCTGCTCCTGTTCCTCCTCCTTGGGGCTGGGCAATCCCACCTGTAGGCAAGGATTGGGCCACAGGACCAGTGGCTGCCCAGGCAAACTGCTTCACTTCCCTCCTAGATCAGCAGCCAGAAAAGTCTCTTCAGTATCAAGAAGGAAATAAAGATCTCTAACAGTGTGGCAACTCTAACAACATTTTGTGAAAGGCAGAAATTTGGAAGCATCACCACAAATTCTTAATTTGCTTTCCGTAGTTAGAGTTTCAGAGATTATCACAGAGGTATGCTAGTGTGAAATTAAATTCAAAATATCAGGGTTAAATTCAGCATCCACTAAAAGAAAATATTGCAGAAGCAGGCTAATATTTTAAAAATACCAAATTATTTGCACAAGTAGCTTTTCAGACTCCTTAATGAGTGATACATTTTGCAAACCCTTTGTATTTCTGTTGAGTCCTGTCTTAGGACTGAGGGATTTTCAGTCCTGGCACCCATTTAGAGGAATGAACTGGCATCACAACATTTGTTGTTTAGGGCTGACTTTTGTCACTGTGTTCTGGTGATGTGTGAAAGACTCTTTTCTGCATACAGGTTTTATTTAAAATCTGATGAGTCTTGAGAGCTAATCAATTGCTGTCTGAAATTTCACTGTCTGAAAAGATACTCTTGTGATTGTGTTTGTTGAAAAATATCGATGGAGCACTAGAGCAGTAGGCACCATGTAAATCAAGTGGGTGCTGCCAAACCATGTAGTCAGAGGTGCTCTTGTTTGGGATACAGTTTTTAATGCAGAATTAGGATTAGCCTGTGCAGAAGCCAGGTCTGATAAGCCCCCTGGAGTCCTCAAAGATGAAGTCACAGAATTTTTTAAATATATTGTCTATGGCACTAAACAATGAATAATGAAATAGACTTGCATTTGTTTTAACTTTAGTTTTATTTTCTTACCACTGTGTTGGCAAGCATTTGATGGACTCAAAGTCATTCTCCTGCATTTTGCAATTCTTATCTCCTTTATTTGTCTTCCATTATGGAATCTTTCTATGAAATAGGCAGTTGAGGGTCCCTGCTGCTGCTTAACCTGAGCACAGTATGTTTCTGATTGACATCAACCAGAGAGTTCCCAGTGCTGCTTACTTGGACTGAGAGAACAGGCTAAAGCCCTTCTGCACTCACAAAATCCATCCTGAGAAATTTGAATAGCTGAAATGGAAGCTCAGTTATTTTCTCGGGGAATTACTGCTCATGTATTACTGGGAAGGGGGAGAAAATAATGTAGTGAGGAAAGCCTTCAGAAAGAGAGAAAGTAGGTGATAAAAATAGGGCATTTCCCTGACTGAATTTCCAGGCTGTACAGCGAGAGGCTTCACTCCTCCTTTTTTGACCTTAAAAAAATAAAAGGGGAGGGAAGGATGTTGGTACATCAAAACAATATTGGAGGTTTCTTAATAGATTGAAGCACTGCCCAAAAAAAGGGTATTTGATTTTGCTGCTGTTGATTACACTGGAACTGCATGCAGCTGGCTTTAAAGCATTCTGTGACTCTAAGGCATGCAATGAGATAGTCCCCATCAGCTCCCACGAACCTGTAACTAGTTACAAAGCTGGCACTTTAATTATCTAGCAATAGATCCCTCTTCTTGCTACTACAACTTGATCTAAACAGGGCTTACAACGCAAAAGTAGTTCTGAGATTAATGCAGTTATTAAAAATAACTTTAAAAATCTATAACCAGTTGTATCAGTAAATTAAAAATATAGATTTTTCTTATGAGATGAAAAGTGTTTAAATATACCATGAAAATGAAAGTGCATGCAGTGGAAATATGTGTGTGTACAACATAATTTGTGTCTAATATGAAATTGTGTGATGTCCAGTGATTTCAGCTATAAGTGAGCCCCATCTGCTGGTGATGTAAAGAAACAACTAAAGTTGTATCTGCAGGGAAAAGATGCACAAAAAACTCTGAAACTCTTTCCAAAAGATCAAGGCCATAAGTATATAAATTAAATATATGCATTTAGGTGCAATCTAATCACAATGCTTCTTTAAAATACTCAGCTCTTCTGCACAAACTAATCACTATATCTTAATAAAGAATGAAAAAAAAGTATTTTTGGAAAGTTTGCCGACAGGTTGGTCTTTTGTCCTTTGTGAAGATTGATTTTTATTGCAAATTCTTGTGGTCTAACTTTTCCACATTTCTGATTCAAATAAAGACCAACCGTTTCTTCAGTTTAGAAAAACTATACTGAATTGACTTTTTTTTTTTTTTTGTGGCATCAAACACTTCCAGGAAAAAACTTAATTATCACAAGCTCCTCTGGTTTTGTTGTGCAAGGCAGTAGCAGTGCACCAGCTAATGAGAACAAGGAGAATAATTAGAAAGGAAGCCCTGACAGCCTCCTCCAATTTGAATTTCATACACATTTCATATGTGTATGAAATTCAAATTGGGCATTTCCATTATATTTCTGCTCTGGTGTTGGTCGAGGTTGATTTCCTCTCAAGGCTTGTAATGATTGTTACAGAGTTAAGGGCTGGCTCTGTTGTGATGGGACTCCAGGGACTGGGTTCTGGCAAACATTTTGGTTTCCACCTTTGCATGGACTCCCCATCTCAACAAGAGCTGGGTGAGTGCTGTTCCCAGGAGCTGTCCTGGGGCTGCACTGGGCTGAGTTAGCACAGAGCTGCTGGGGTAGCCTGGACAAAGGGGACGGCTGGGTGGCACCATGAGCCCGCTGTGCCTCTTGACACACACCCACACCAGGCTGAGTTAGGTCCCAAAGGCCTTTTCTTGCTTGTAGACTAAAACCAGGCACTCTCTCTGTAGGCAGGTTTTGGAGTGCAGCCTGCCACCTCAGCGAGGTCAGCACATTCCTGTCTTGAACCAGTGGATGAGCAAGGCTGGAATGGATATAGGAACAAACTGCAGGTGTGTGAGGTTTAGGAGTTCCTGGGCTCCAGCTTCTCTAGCTGCGCAAAGAGCTGAGATTAAGCATCCAAAATAATCAAATTCAGTTCTTTATTATTCCACTGGTAGGGGTTTAATTCTTATTCATTTCTCAAAATATGCATATTTTTATATTCTTCTTCAAGCTCAGATGTTTATAGCTCTATGCATCCTATACAGCTTTGTATGACCCACATTGGTTTTAATGCTGTCTAATGTAAAACTATTTTATTTTGTGTTTTCATAAATGCAATTGGTAAGTTTATTACAATTATGAGTGCTCCAGTATTTGTAAGCAGTTGGTTCTGTTGTGACCCGAGTCAGGGAGTGCCTGAACTGTGGCAGTATGTTCAACACTGGGATGAAGGGCAGATGCTGTAGGGGCCTTCCCCCTCCTGAATGGGACTGTGCTGTTACTCTGTTGTGCCTCTTTCACCAGGTGTAAGTTAACATTGCACTCATGGTTTTGCTTGTTTCAATATGGCATCCTTTTTTCTGAGCCTGAGTATTTCAGAGTTTTTCTTTTCTTTTGTGTTTACCCCTGATGTTTTAGAGAGATCTACAGAGGGAGAGGTGTGGCTGAATTCCTGTAGCAAAGAGGAAATGGGTGTTGTGTACTTGAGTTGTGTATAAAAAGTTTGGGAAATCTTCTGGGCATACAGTCTTAATCAGTAACGTGCTAGCTACTCCTTTTTTTAAAGATCTATTACAATTCTGTTAGTTCTTGCTAAATCACATTCTTTTCTAATTTTTGTTAATGGCTTGCATGGCTTTCAGCTTTTCAATTAATTATAACACCAATTTGAGGACCTCTTCCAGTGCACATGGTGTTCTTCTGAAAAACTTGGAAGGGGTTTTCTGTTTGAGAGCATCTTAAAAAGCCGAGAAATGGAGTTATGGCTAAGTTAAGGTTGAGTTATGGCTTTCACTCCCCCACTTGAACTAATATTTAGTCCATTTAATGCTGTCTGGTGCTGTGAATTTGCTGTGAATCTCTGCAGAGAAGCTATTTCATGAAGCTTTGTGTATGGGGATTTTATGAGATCCTTCTTTTCCCTTCAGCACTACCTTCCTGCACTGTACAAATTGTGTAAACTTAACCCTTTTCCCACTTTGCTGGAGGGCTGTGGAGGCTGTGATTTCAATTCTGACTAGGCTGAGTGAAATGATTTCACACTGCAGTACTCAGCATTTCTCACAGAGACTTGTTTCCATGTCAGTATTTACTGTTCTCTTTTGACCTTGCTATGTAAGTCCAACACAATTGCAATGAAAATGGAAGTTTTTCGGTGTTCTTTATATAATGGAATTGCTTATGAACTGTTAATTGTGGTACTTAAAGCTGTGTAGTCAAAGCTGCTGTTCATTAAGATTTTAAGCCTAAAAATAGAAATAACACCAATGTCTCTCCTAGGGGTCAAAGTTAACCACTTCTGCTTTAGACAGAAGTAAATGCATCAATGATGTATGAAGCTTTAGTTTGCCTTTAAATCAATAATTGATAACAGTTGAAATTGGAGCTGGTCTTGGTAACAGCAAAGAGCTGTGAAACACCAGGTGGTTGTAACCCATGGCGAGGAGAAAATTTGAAATTAGAAGAGGGAGGTGGACGGAAGGAATTAATGTTGCTTTGCAAAGGCAACTGCCATGTATTTAAAGTAATTTTATAGGTGGGCAGTAGTAGGGTGGGTGCCATCAAGTCTAAGAGAAGAAATAACTAATTAAATGATGGATGTTATATTAGCAGGAAAAGAACTAGACAAAGGGAAAGGGAAAGTGTGGTTTGGGAAATGTTATAAAAATACTTAAACTTGAATCACTGTGTCATCTTTCAGGCAGGATAAATTATCCTTTGATAGAATAAGATTTTTGAGAACAATGGAAATATTACAGGAGCATTAACAGTCACAGACCTCACTGATGGCTTAGAGTGGGCACTAAAGTTTGAATAAAGCACCTTCACGTAGAATAAGTCTTTGGCTTAGAGGATTTCGAGTGTCACCAGAATGAGTTTATGAAAACTTTCACAAATTCTGCAGCACTGTGTACAGAGGGATCGCTAAGTTTGGCTGTTTGTCCTTGTGTACTCCCCAGCTTTTCTGAATTGTTCCCTGCAAGATGATTTTCATCAAAACCGTATTATGTGGGAAAATACAAGCTTTATTGAAATAAAAAATTTCCACAAACCCATATATTTTTGATGGTGGTTGTTGTTTGGGTTTTTTTATAGAGGGGAAAAAAAGTATAAACAAGTCCAAATTTTTTTCTGATATCAAATTTGTTACAATTTCAAGAACTATTTTTAAATAGGTGGGGTAAATGGAAAACAATCTAAAAAAGTATTTCTAATTTTGTCTAGTTATATCCCAATCTAAATGGACATTGTCCTTTTTCAATAATTATTATAGTTTGAATACCTGTTGAAAATTTAGATTGTAAGAATAGTGTTTTCCAAATACATAATTTATCAGCTTCTTCTGGTTGAAGGAATGATTACAGAGCCCTGTAGGAATGGACTGAGCAGTAATCACTCTTAAAATAACAGAGCAATCAAAACATGAGTTTCTTTCAAGGCTCAAACGAGATGTGAATTCATTTAATATGTTGTCATAATTTCAGGTAATTAAAAGCTGGTCTAAAGACAGCAAATGCCAGTTGAGAGAATTTAAGTTCTTAGAGTCATACTAGGTATTGAGGAGAGAGAGTAGTGTTGCTAATTCTGCTCGAAGTCCATATATTTGCATTCAAGAAAATGCCATAAAGTGTCTTGCAAGTAGTTTTAAATTTTGGCTTTTCTTTTTCAAACATAGTTGTCACTAAATGGTTTCATATTGCCTCATTAGAGACATTTCTTGAGTTGTGTGCTGTAGGCACACACATCTTTAATAAAAATAATTTCAAGTTGATGACTGCCTACAGCATGCTCAGCGGTATTTGGAGAAAAAGGTAACCTATTAATATGCCTGGATTTAATTATTTGTGCTCAAAAATGCTGGTTTATATTTTAATATTATTTTAATAGGAGTATTTAGATTACCAAAAAAACCCAAAAGCCTGCAAAATTTACTAGCTGACTGAAAAAAAAAAGAGAACAAGAAAAACCCACCACAAATAAAAAGGGAAAAACATTTTGTCAACAGTATTTGGCACCTTCTTAAAAACACTCAGAAAAACTCAAAATACAATTCCTTGATTTCTCTCTAATAAATGACCTTTCTTGGCAGGTAAAAAATCCTGTACAGAGGCTCTTTAGATTTAAGACCATAGTGACAACACTATTAAGGGAAACAATTTTCAGCCATCTGGAAAGTGTTCTCACTGCATCCCACGTGTGCCCCAAGAGCACAGGGTGTGAGCAGAGGCTGGGCAAGCCCAGGGCCAGCTCTCTCTCCATGGCTCTGCTGCAGCAGGAAGCAGCACTGGCCAGGCCAGCTCCTCACTGTGCCTCCCTAAAATTCATGAGCTGAATTCAAGCATTGAGAAAGTGGTTCATTTGTTGGTTTTAGTTTAATCTTTTCAGGAGATCATGTGCTTACTCTTTGTCTGCCTGTAGATGTTCTTTAGGGTTCCATTCTAACCTAGATTATCCAATGTTTCTAAAATTGTAAAAGCTGTTACTGAAAATACAGGTGTTCTTCTGCCATAGAGGGGGAGTGGCAGAATAAGAGGACAAAAATTGCTTGAGAGATAAATTGGCACACTGTGGCGATCCTTAACTATTTGTTTGTCAGGATACTACTGTATCACATGTTTAAAGTTCCTTCATTGATAACTTAAATATTGTTATGGCCTTCTAAAGAATTAGTAGATTCCTCTTCCAGTGGTGCTGAATTTATTCCCAAAATTCAAGTTATCAAATGTAAAATTAAGTGCATGGTGTGCATCATGTGGTTTGACATCAGTCTCAAAGACCTCTCTAGATTTATAATACCAAGCAGTAGGAATATTTACTAATACTTCTGATAGTTGTAATAATTTCTCATTATCATTAATCATCATCCTGGAATGAAGTGTCTGAATGGAAGCAACCCCATATAGCTGCTGCCATTAAAAGATCATTTGCCAGCAGCAGCACATGGCACTGTGTGGGCTGGCTCCCAGGCTAACTCCAGAAGCTAAACACAGTAGCTCATGTGGCACTGTGTGCTCAGTTAGGAGCTCATGAGTTGTTAATGACCCCCCTTATACCTATTTTTTTCTCTATAAATCTTTGAGATGTTCTTATACAGAAACAGTAGTCTAATCTGCAGCTCAGTAATTCTCCAGGTCAGATTGCAGTCTTTGGTGAAATTTGTCTTCACTGCAAGCACTTTCAGAGGTAATCTTTCAGCTTTTATCAGCTGGAGATGCAGGCCTAGGAAGCTGAGGTGAGGCCAGCTTCTCTCTCATTTCTGGTAATGCTTGCAAGGAAGGAAACATTGCTGTAGCTTCCTGCTTGGATATGCTACTCTCACCCATGTTCCAACTGCTTGATGCTGATACCCATCCTGGAGGTGCAGGTGATTTGGGACACAATTTGAGAGCTGCTTGCTGGCCCACTGGAAATGCTGCCTGAAACTGGTGGTGCAGAGGAGCAGGTTGCTGTTGCAGGGGAAGAGTCACTGGAGTAATTTTGTTGTGTGTATGTGTGTAGAATAGAAATTGTAATATGTTTCTCTCTTGGTACTGTTTGTCTTTTACTTCTGTACTGACTAAATCACTTGAAATTTGTGACTATTTATTTAGTTTCATAATCCCCTTGTGTGTAATTGAGTATCCCCATTTCACAGATAAGGTACTAATTGATTTCCTTGCATTATGCAGGGAATTTGGCAGAGCAGAGAGTTGAATGCATCTCTCCAGAGCTTGAGATTCCCTCAGTACTTACTGGGCCATATTCATTTTCTCTGTGTCTCCCTTTTCCCCCTTTTGTTCCTCTCCTTTTTGTTTTTTCCCCTGCCCCTCAGTTTTCAGAAATGTGCCCTGCACTGTAGAGAGTAGACACAGATAGTCTCTGACTATAAATGTCAATTTAAAAATGTGTCTTAAATAAAAATCCAATCTGGATACACAGAGGATACCACTCCAAGGAGGAGGATGGATGGAAATGGGTGTCAAAGGACAGTGACAAAGTTTTGCATCAGTTTGCATCACTCAATAGCCTCTGGATTCCTGCTGTTAGGAAGCAGGATTGCATAATAATAAAACAAAGAACTCTAATACTGAGTCAAAGTTTTTCACCTTAAAAATGCCTGCTTGCTTTCTTGCTGTCTTTTTTCCAGAACACCTACGTAAGACAGACAAGTATTCAGTGGTTGGTATGTGGAAAAAATAAAATTGCCCTTTGTTAAGTGCTACTACTGAGTTATGTGTTCTGTGTGTATTGAAAACTCTGGAGCTTGCTGAGTGTAAATGTTAACTGTGGTCACTGATACTGTGTTCTGATAGATACCCAACTAGAGATTTTCTTTCACTGTTTTTGAACATATAAAGCAGAAGTTACTTTGCTTTACTTGCTACCTTTAAAAGGAAACAAAGTTAGGGTGAAATAATTGCTATACAGAAGCAATTCACGGTGCAAATTAGTGTCACCAACTAAATTCCTATAGATGCTATGTATGCCTTGCTTGATGTAGACTAATTTGGACTGTGTAATTTTTAAGGCTGCAATACTTTCCAATATTCCATTAGAAATCATTATTTTAGAGTTATAAAACATGTATGCTCTTTTTTCCTAAGAGGCCAAAATGGCTACAGGTCTTTCAAGTTAAATACTGTACATAATTAGATAGTTTTAAAAATGTATCTTATGTACCCAGAAGTGGTTCCAGTCTCTTGACAACATACAAATAAGACAGATAATTTTTAGAGTGTGTGTTTACAAAGCTGCGTAGCCTTTCAGTCAATATGTGGTATGATAACTTACACAAATATATGCTTTAGTACATTTAAGCTGTAACTCGCTTAAGATGCAAATATGAGTTGAGGAGCCCTCACTGGAGCTGATACTGTTTTGTATGTTCAATTAAAAATGTAGAAAACAGTTTTTGAAACCCTCAAACATATCTGTCTTAACAGCAGCTAAAATCTTTTTTACGATAACAGTATTTGCTTGGGGGCTACAGTAGCACAAACACCACCTTTTAAAACCAGTAGATCTCTGTACAGGAGTTCTCTTCTGATTTCCTTTTGGAAGGAGGTGGTTCTGTTTAACAAGGCAATGAGTCTTTCACAGGTTACCATTTCAGGACAGTCTGTCTATGGAGTTTTTACACGTATGTCAGTGCCCTGCTGAGAGGTCTGTTTTTTCTAGAGGTGCCAAGCACCATATGTGAAGTGTCCAATTGTAATTAAGTTGTCTGATGTTAATAACAGCTTAGGTGGTTTCAAACATAAATCTGTGCTAACAGGCACGGTGGCATTTGGGCTGAGGCAAGATGCAAGCTCCCAGCAAGGTTGCAAGCATAAAGCACCATTTCAGGGCATATTGAATTAGAAAATGTAGACAAGCTTGAAAAGCCAGCTTGATACAAATCCAAAGCATTTCCTGACCTCTTTCTACTGTCAATTCAAGAGGATCATATCTTACCAGGTTACAAGTGGGTGATTTGGTTCTTTAGAAAATCATGATGTGGTAGCTGCAACCTGGATTCCTCTTTGGCACCCAGCTAACATGTTAGCTTAGTAGATGGGGAGCTTGATGCAGGAGGGATGGTGTTTTCTGAACCAGAAAAATGCTTGTTAAATAAAATCATTATTCTTAGTGCCTTCAGCATACACATGACATCCCTTCCCTTGAAATTCTTTGCTGTGATCAGAGCAAGGGCAACATACACAGATTGGACAGTCAAGATGTCATGAGGTGTCAGAACATTTGTTTTGTTCTGTGTTTAAGGTTTATGTTAGGACAGCAGTAAAACTGAAAGGGTTTTTCTGTAAAGTGAAGTAGCTTTATTTCTTCCTGTCCCTGGAAGAGGAGCTGATTAACTGATTTTTTGGGAAGCCATTCTTTAATGTACAAAAACAACAGTGACTCTTCTTTGTGGGTCATTGGACTAAGAGGCATGTCCACTTACTCTTCTGGTTTGAACTCTTTGCACAGTACTTGAGAGTGCTGCTATGATTATTTTTTACTGTGCTTTGCTTGTGTTCTTCTGCCACCAGGCCATGTCAGTCAGTCATGCCACTTCAGAAACTTCAAGTTATTGTCTCAGTCACTCTGGTCCTTCCTCATTCCAAGTGCTTTGACTTCTGCTGGATGCAGGTACTTCTCTGTGTCTGCAGAATTCACAGTCTTTTTTTTGCTTTGGGGCTTCTGAATTGCCACCATTACAATTTCAGGTAGGTTGGAGGATAAGAAAATTGCCAGAGAAATTGAAGTTGGATTTGGTTGGGAACTAGCACAAGAGATGAAAATCTTGGGACGGTCTTTTCTCCTGGCAAAAAGATTTTTTTGAAAAATGGAGGAGGGAAGATTTTTGCTGTTTGAGGACATGGATATATCCTAGGGGTAGACAAGTGGCCCAAGGTTTCATTCTGTTTAACTAGTGCAATGTTGTAAGTTTTTGTTCTCCACCGAACCAAGTGGATAAATGGAAGTGGTGCTAATATTGTGATTTGAGCTTTGTTCACCCTTTGCAGAATGTGCAAAACCAGCCTTTATAACAGCACTGTAAGACCAGAAACATCGCAGGGTATAATGTGAAATAGAGCCATGGAGAAACACAATGTCCCTCCTCTGCTCACAGAAGTGGTGCTGGGTTAATGGAAGCCTCCACTCTGGAATCACTGTGTGTTTGTGAGGAGGCCTGTGGCTCCATGCAGACGGTGGGAGCTGCCCAGGTTGGGGGCTGTGGCTGATTGGAGCAGTCTCGGCTGCACCGTGTGCATGTGTGTGGGCACCGTGCCCGCGAGCCGGGGGAAGGAGAGCAATTCCTCCTCCCTGCAGTGGATTCATCCGGCACAGCGGAGGCCAGAGTGAGGAACTGTTCCCTGGAACCTACCCCGTGCTCCTGCTTCCTTAGCTCCAGGCCATTGCTCCTTGTCCTGCCATCTTCTGAGACCGGAGAATTCCCTTCCTTCATTTATATTATTACCTTGAAGGTATTTATAGACTGTGATTGAGGCCCCCTGAGTCTTCTCTCTTTGAGACACTGTAAGTTTAGCTCCCGAAGTCTCTCCTCACACATCTTACCCTCTAATTCCTCTATTGCCTCTCTGTATTTCTTCTAATATTTTAAACACTTTTCCTAAACTCCAAGCACCTGAGCCAGCTGTAGTGTATTGCTAAGCAGGGCAATGCTATTAATGCCTACTAAATATTCACTTTGCCTGTAACTCATCCAAGACCAATTCTAGTTTGCACCCTTGCTCATAGTATTATATACACCATTTTGTATTCTACTGCCAAGTGGTAAATTCTTCTTCTGCTTTTGTGGGTATCTTAGACAGCAAAGTGCCAGTGCTGTTTAGTTCTACTTTTATAGTTACATTTCTTGCTTTATTCTTTGAGCATTTTTTTTTCTTACTGGTCTCAGTTTTCTTTTTATACAATTTTGTTTATTTTTAAAATATTTTTAGTTGACCTTAACCATCAGTGTTTTAGGCCATCTTGTGCCTGCCTAAATGTGGACAATATGTAGGATCCACTGTGTACACAGATAGTGAAAGATGACCTGTATAATGACTAATACACACCACTTTTCTCAAAAACAAAACCAATTTTATCAAAAATATCAAACGTGGTACCTAAGAATTCACCTGCCAAATCACTGCTTTGATCACAGGTTTGATAAGTTGAGGAGCAGATTCAATGTAAAGACCTGCTTTTCTGTGATACTGGTGGGTCTTGGAGTCTTTCTTCCACCAGGATATTAAAAAATATCCTGCTGGTATTGATCAGACAGTACTGTGGATCAGCTGCTGCAGGAGAACTGACCCGTGTAAGAGGAATGATAGTGAGCACTGTGCTGGGAGATCTTTTACTGATATTTGCCAGGTTTCCAAAAAGGAGCGTCCTAAAGGATGCCTCCATGTACAAAGGAACATCATTCCATGAGGGTGGAGGAAACCATTATTCTTGGCTGCTACAAACAATCTCCAAAGACAATGAGAATGTGGATTGACAAACATTTATGGTACCAGTTTTGTCACCTCACCAGTCTGCTGCTCTGTTGTACTTAGACACTGATTGCAGTGGTTGGTATAGCAGGAATTTCAATTACTGGATTAAAAAAATATGCTTTCACTAAATGCTTTTTTTCACCTTAATATTTGTCTGTCAGCATGAGCTCATTATCTCCTGGCAAGGTTCTGTTCCATTGACATTATCTCTTAATTATATTAAAATGAAAGACAGAATTTTACTGTTCAAGAATAATTTCTAAAACTATAATTTAGATTTAGACAACTGTGTCAATAAAGCAGAGGGAGCATGCTCTTCAGATTCAGTGTAATTGGATTGGGTCAGTCTGGTAAATCAATTCTCATAAATATGGCATGAGTGTTGTGATCTCCCCTGTCTGAACCTGCCCCTTTGGTGGCTGCAGCAAGCTGACCAAGCTGGGCACATGGTCCCTGAAGTGGCTTCACTGGAACTTCCCTGGGGCCAGGTATGGTGGTTTGGCCTCTTGATTCACAAAGGAGGCACCTTGCATTACTTTCCACTGCCAACACAAGTCAGAGGAATACACTGACTTTTTTTAAAGGCTAACCAGTTTCCAGCAGTTCCTACAATTACAAACTAAGTATTTGGGATAGCTATTCCAAGGAATTTAAATATCAAATAGGAAATAAATAGAACAAAATTTGGAATTAATTACTTTGTCAAAGTACAGACCTCTCCTGTAGTTTTAACTACAGGGCAGTTGCGATGAAATTGATTTTTTCCTTATTCCTGTGTTTTAAATCCTGCTCATTACTGGCAGTGTCTGAATGTAGTAACCATTTTAGTTGCTGTTAAGTGCAAACAGAAAGGAGTTTGCATTCATTTCTTTGAAGAAACAAATACTACAAGGGTGTACTTGAATCAGGGGTGGGAGAAAATGTATTATTTAAGAGCTGGTCATGGTCTCATAATTAGGAATTAATTGAGTTTTACATGTAAATTGAGGTTGACCAATCTCTCTTTTAGTTTTGAATAATACTGTGTTTTCATAATTCCAAAACACACCCTTTAAACTAGAGACTTAATTCAGATTACAGATTTAAAATTAGTTAAGTGCACATTTTTCAAAACATTTAGTTCCCCAAGTCAAATGGTTTTCTCTCCTCACAGACTAGATCTTAGCTCTAAGGACAGAAGCCTGTAGTCTGTTTTGTGTAAAATAGTATTTATAAGCTCTGCAGGGAACAAAGGACATAACTTTGGATTGCCCCAATAAGTGAAGATTTCATCTTCTGCACAGTTTTAATTACTAGAATTCATTTCTCAGATAATTTTATATAAAAATACTTTCCTCTAAACTCTGTGCTCTCTCCTTCTGGTCGGGTCTGAAAAATGAGTGAGGATGAAAAAGTTTTGGGTGGTGGTTTATTTTTGGGTTTTTTTTTTTTGTTTTTAACAGAAACCATTTTTCAAAACAGCTACCAACTCTGTTTCAACACTAGTGACTCCAAAATTTTAACCCACACTATTGGACTTACTTAATACTCTCTGTGAGTCAAGCCACTTAATTTCCATGCTGGTAAAGGCTGTTTATTTGTAAGTTTAAGATTAATTCTGCAGTTTGGGTGTTTATAGCACTAGGAGTTCTTGCAGTGATTTCCAGCACATCCCTAATAATTTTAGTCTAATATTGATGTATCTTTACATTTATTGGAAATGTCTTCTTAGTGTTTAGCAGAGGCAGGCCCTATGTAACTAAACATCCTCTCTAGGTGCCAGAAGTCAAGGGGTCCTGAGACAAGTCTGTGATGTGGGGTAGGAATTTATGGTGTGTGAAGCACGGGGAGAGAGGGAGGAAATTGTGGTCTTTAGTAGCCATTTGCTGCAGGTATTCATCATTTGGGGTATCCAGAGTCGTCAAGCTGGAATGGTTTGAGTGGTCATAATGTTTATAAAGTTTAAGTGACTTTTGAAATACTTTAAATATATTATAACACTTAGCATCTTGCTATTATCAGCTGAGATAAACACAAATATAAGATATAATCCCTAGGTATTTCCAACCAAAAGCAAAGTGAATAGGCTGTCCACCTATAGTGCTGCTGTTTACATCAGCAAAAGGAGGGCAAATACACTCGTTTCATTGGATTTTTTTTCCTTTTTTTTTAAATTAACTCCTTCATGAATAAATGCCAGGGTGTGCAATTGTTTCCCAAGGAATGCAGATCTGCTACTTAAGGAAAGCAGAACACAGCCCCCAAACATCCTCACCCATGAATGAAATCACCTCTGCCTCAGACAATCTTTTAGTTAAAGGTGTTTATTCTTCTGCATTTGTGTTTTGATTCCACTCACAATTTTCTTGTGAAATTTTATCCTTGTAAAAATGAATCAAAAATCTAGAGCAATGGACTACAACTCATACCCCAGTCAAACTTTAAGAAGCCTGAATTCCCTAGTTTTTACTTTCCTCAGACATAGGAAACCTGTCCCTAAAGCTTTGGAGTCTGAGATATTAATGGATTTAGAAGAGGGAGAGATTCTCTGAGGAAGTTGTTGAAGGACTGGCTCTTTTAAAAATGGGCACTACAGAAAGTAAATGGTTGTGGTTTATACTGGAATATACTCTTCACAGTTTATCCCTGCTCCAAGTGAGACTCAGCTGAGACCCAGAAGTTACTGCTCACCCTTGATATTTCTTAGGACTTAGGAACTGGGGTAAAAGGAGGCATGGTGGAAGTTCAGGCTGGTTCCCAATGGGAAGGGTTTTTAAAATAATAGCCTGTGTTTTGCCCTACTACACTTGTGAAAACTGCACTTGTGATAGTCTGTCCTTAAGAAAACATGCAAGGCAGCAAATTTTTTTGTCAATGTCAATCAAGGTAAATGTTTGCTTGGTTTTTAAGGAATCATTTCATTTTTCTTCCCTTCTTTTTATCAGCTTGTCGTTCAAGTTCCTTAACAGTGTCAAAGACTCAGTTACATTTTCTTAAACTAAATGCTAACAAGTGTTAACTTTTAGCTAAGTAAACATTCTTCAATTACTTGTGGTAGTCTATGTATGTTTGTGAGAAGTAATAAAGATTTATCTGTTATTTAGGTAGCTGAAGGTACAACCAGTGTCATTTCTGTGACTAAGACAATTCCAAATGTATTATGGCTAGTTAGATTTTCTCTTCCATTAGATCTTATGTATATGAGAAATGTAGTTAATTCTTTTTTTTCTCTCCTCCCCTCTTTTCCCTCCAGTTTATATATTGAAAAGATAAAGTACCCATTTTTTTCTCACTCTATGCTTGGAAAAACTCACTGGTATTGAAGAATCTCCATACTTTAGCACTTTTACTGTCCAGCTGGCATGTAACATTGCTGACAACACTATTGCAGCTCCTGCCAGCCAGATTTCATAGAGATGAGAAGAAAAGGTGCTGCTTCCAAAGGCAGCTGGGCTGCTGAGGCCAACAAGTCCTGGTGCTGCTGGTGCCTGGAAACTGAACTGTGGTGATTCTACCTAATGGTAACATTGTTATCTCAAATTTAGTATTAGCAGTCCCATATTAAACTGTCTAAATGTGGTTGGTTCTGGAGAGGGTGTTGGATAGTTACAGGATTAAGAAACACATTGGCTGTTACTGTGCTGTGCCCCAGAGCCATGTCCTGGCAACCAGACAGAGAGTATGAACTGAGCAGTGCCACTGTATCAGGACAAGGCCAGCTTGCTCCAACTGGGGCAGTAGCTTAACTATTAAATCAAGCTTAATTAAATTGAGGGCAATTGTAAAACTGTTTACTGTAGAAAAGCATTTTGAACAGGGGAATGATTTAATCAGCTACATTTCTGTTTGTGTTGTCTCATAAAGGTTCCCAGTGTGTGTTCTCCACACTGAAAACTTGAGGAGCTATAAAAGCCTTCAGTGAACATACTAGATTATAAAACTTTTTTCAAAACAAATTTATATTGCAAATGCTTTTTATACTTTGAATCCTTTCTGGAAAGAAATTTTGCACTCTTTATACTGACAGATAAATGTATTATCTCCTTATCTGCAGCTGAATCACCATAAACCGGCATTTTGATGGGAGAATTTCACTACCATGGGGTACGTAACGGATTTTTTTCCTGCCTGTGGTTTGGTGTTTAGAAAATAGCATGTGGCTGCTGGCCATGATTAAAGGGACATTTTCTTCATTTTTAGAGTCCTGTTTTCAGGGAGGTCTTAAAAATTGCACAAATGAAAAGTTTTCAGATGTTGAGAGTGATTTATATTTAATCTCTGTTCAGAGTGGACTACAAATGGCAGGCTTTGGAGACTTGTTATGAATATGACTGGGACCAAAGGCACAGCACAGGTAATCTTTGTGTCAGAACTGAACCCCCACCGACTAGAGGAGAAAAAATGGCTAAATTTTAGGTGTGGAAGATGTATAGTATAATATTCCTCTCTTCTGAAAGCAGAAGGTGGAGCTTCTTTCATCTTCAGTCTGTGAAGCTTTTCTTTAAGCAGCCACAGATTTTCTGGGCTTCCAGTACCTTATTGCTCTCATAAGTGAAGAATTTCTTCTTTATATCTATCTTGCCTAAACCTGCCAGTTTTCAGTTTGAAAGCCATTCTCCCTTGTCCTGTGATTTCATGCTCTTCCCTCTGGGTCTTTCCTGTAGGCCTCCTTTAGCACTGGAAGGTGCTGCAAAGTCTCCCTGAAGCCTTCTGCAGGCTGAGCAGGCCCAGCTGTCTCAGCCTGTGTCCATGGGAGAGGTGCTCCAGCCCTGTGATCCTTCTCATGGATCTCCTCTGGACCCACTCCAACTCCAACAGCTCCACGTTCCTCTTGTGCTGGGGGTCCCAGAGCTGGGTGCAGCACTGCAGGTGGGGTGGCAAATGGGAATCTGTTTGCAGAAATGCATTCAATTAAACCAATATATCTTTTGACAGAGTAGAAGAATTATTCGCCTACAACCATCTCTCGGAAGGTGGAATGTCAGAAATAAAACACTCACACAAAAGTCTAGATTCACTAATCTGGTGCTCCCAGGGACTTCAGGTCATCTAATAGCTTGATGAAACAGAGTAGCTCAAAGAAAAGTGCTTCCTCTGGGATGGAGATATCTATAGCAATGGACTTTTCACAGAACTATTGGAAGATCAAAAAACTAACAATTGTGGGATATGATGTACTGAGAGCAGCTTTGTGGGACAGACTTGTGGCTTTTAATGATGATAGGATATGCTAGATATCAGACTGGAGAGATTAAATAATATATTTGTTATTAAATGAGAACTTAACCCACACTGCTAGAGGGAGGCAGTATTTTTATGATCTTACATGGTATAGATTCCTCTTAACACTTCACAAGAAGACCTAGGAGTGAATGTGTGAAGTTTTGGTTGAGGTGACCTTTAAGTACAAGAGAGGATGACAGGTGGGAAAGCACACTATAAACAAGCTTCAGTATGAAGATTTTTCCATGTTTGTCTCTGGTTTAAAGTAAAACATTCTGTAAAAGCCACATGAGGGGAAAAAAAACCACAAAATACAGCTTTTCATGTAATTGACAGTTTGCTGACAGGAATACAAATCAAAGCCTTGGCACCTTAATTTTCTCTTTTAATTTGTAATTGTAGTCTGCTTGAGTTGTATGTATTGGGCATTTCAGATGCAACTTCTCCTGGAGGAAAGCAGCCCTTTCCTTTCAGGCAGTCACTGATGTGAAGGGCAGTGTGTGGCCCCAGAGAGCAGGAATGGGCAGGGTGTTCCCTCCAGCCCCTGGGAAAGCTGTGGCTCAGTAGCCGCTGTCCAGCCTGGCTTGCCACCAGAGCTGGGCTGGGTAGAGGAAAGTGAGCCCAAGATATTCCCCAAGTTCATGATTTTGCTGCTGTTCAGGGGAAATGGAAGGATGGAAGCAAGCAGGGTGGGATGAGATAGCTGTCAGCACAAGCCTCTGTGTCTTGGGAGAAGAATGGGTTCTGCATCTTGTGGAGATGAGATGAGAAGAGGAAGAGGGGCTAAAGGAATTGTACCTTTCTTTCTGAGAAGAGGGTGGAAGTGTGGAGGATTGGACTGAGAGTCACAGGCATCTCTTTGGGCACTGGTGGTGGAAGAGAAAAAGGAAACCCCTGAAGGGATTGAGGATCATGTCCTCACATCCCAGGTACAGGGCAGCGTGGTTCCTGCCTAGACACCTTTTAACCCTCCTCCCTGGGCTTTGAATTTCTCATGGTTGGTGTCCTTTGCAGCGAGAGGAAGCAGCTTGGAGCTATAAGAGAGCTGACAACTCCCTCTGGAGCTTTGCTGCTGCATGGCCTCCCAGGTTCCTACACACTTGTGTGGAGTTTTACTGCTGTCAGTAGTAAATACAAAATATATTATTTTGTACCTCATCTTTTAGGAGGGGAAATTAACTTCCGTCTGTGGTGCTGGAAAGCTCTGAGCAGCACATGACATAGAACCTTCTAAGTTAATAAAAGGAAATAAGTGTTTTTAGTCCCCAAAATGCTACACCCAGAGATCTGTGAGCCTCTAACAATGTAGTTAAAGCTGAATGACCACCAGCAAAAAATGACTTTCAGGGACTGTAAATAATGTGATGGTTGGAACTAATCTTTAGTCTTGCTGCAATTCTTATATGGGACTTCAGCCATTTGAACAGCTACAAGATCATGTCCAGATTAGGGTATCAGTATCTGACCTACTCCCCAACTCTGTCCCTCAACGTTGTCCCCCACTTTTTCTTAGAAGAAGAAACAGGAGCAGATGAAATATTGCTTCTGTAGTTAATGTACTTGGCTACAAAAATGGCACTAGCCTATTATTTAATTTAGGAAAATTAGAAGCCTATTTCTGACCCAGCAACATAAGAAATTGAAGTCTATTTGTCACCTGCAAACACAGAGCTCAGCAGCAAAAGTGCAAACTTCTTCATATTGGTCCCTAGTGTGATACTAATGTTATCTGGGAGGAACAGAATTCATTTTGTGAATCTGCTTTAGAGCAAAGATTACCTATCGTGCTTAATTGTGTGCCTGCTTAGGAGGATGTGGTATGGCTGGGAACAGTGCTGAAGGTGCTACACCTGTGATCCCAGGGTAGAGCTTCAGCTTGCTTTCAGGATGAAGAAACAGCACTCATAGTTCTTGCAGAAAATGAGAATAAATACAACAAACCCTCTCCCAGGATGCACTTGCTTGCAGTCAAAGATTTAGAGTTGTGCAGTCTTCAAGTGTGATGTTAGTGTGTACAACCAAACCAGTATGGACATTTCACATGCTACATTGTAACTGATTTATAATAAAGTACCAAGATGTTATTTGCTCCTTAAGAATGTATTGAGAAGATAATTCATTTATCAATATACTTTTTCACGTACTCAAATTATATTTATTTACTAGAAATTGGCATACATTATTACTTGCACTTTCCAAATTCAGGTTCAGAGAGACACTGTTTCACTAGGAATTCAATACAGCCATTGCAGTTTGTAGTTGTGGTTAAGAGCATGTTAAATTGTCAAGTACTACATTGTTGTGCAGTGTATTTTGTTGGTAAAATTGTGGATGCGTTTTTCTGATTTGCAGATGTAATTCATTTATCTTTCAAAAAAATCTGCAATAGAATTCTTTGAAACTCTGTCCTTCTCCAGATACTGGCACTGTGCACTGGGGCTGTCCCATTCCTGGGAGTGTTCAAGGCTCTGTTGGACAGGGCTTTATGCAATCTGGTCTAGCAGAAAGTACACATGGCAGGGGGTTGGAATGAGATGATACTGAAGGTCCCTTCCAGCCCAAGCCATTCTGTGAGCTGTGACTCCAACTGCTGGCCCTGTAACAAACTGTTGTGCTTTACAGTTTTTAGGCCTGTAGGCTGCTGTCATTCAGGAATACCAGCATCTGTGGAATCTCTTGGAATCTGTCAGCTCAGGCTTTGGTATTTTTAAGGATTTGTACTCGCTCATGCTTCAACTCAGCTTTGAGTGTTTCAAATTGTTTTAAGCACAGACTGATTCAAATAATTTCAAACTGGGACTGTATTGATTCCATAGAGTTTTGTGGTGACATAAACAAAGAAAAGGATTGCATCTCATTGGCATGGTGGGAAACATGGCCTGCGTGTTGTGCCAATGATTCAACTTTCTTGGAACAAAGCTCTTCTGAATTTCTTGGAGTTTGGGTGATACAGACAAACAGTTACAACAGTTGGCTGTTGTAAGCCAGAGTGTTGTCCAGTTTGGAATGAGCTGTAACTGGCCTTGTGTTTCTATTTGGATAAATGCAAAAGCGTTCACCAACTTTTTCATTGCAACTGCGTGAATTGCTGAAGTAGTAATTAGGCTGAGGTTGGATCCCGTTCTCTGACTTATAGCATTGCCTCACAGAGAAGGCAGCAAGGGAATTATTTACCTTTTAATTGTAGTTCTCTGAAGGTGGGAGTCTCTATGGATTGATGCTCAGGGGGTCTCAGCTGTTGTGACCTTGGGTACTGAATGACTAGATTAAATGGTAAAGTTTAGAACTGGTCATAATGAGTTAGTACAAAAAGATGCCTTGAGGGGTCTATATGGCATATCATAGCCCCTAACTCCCAAATCCTTTTCAGACTAATTATAATAATTAGAACTTAAATAGGAATAAAACCCCATCTCTCAGGGGGAAGTGGGAGGATGAGTGTGGCTCTAATAGCGGACACCATGCTCAGAGAACTCAATTATAAGCAAGTAATTTTCTTCTCTCCAAAAGGTAATTGGCCTCTTCCACATCTCTTTTCTCACAGATGATGGGGGAGAATTGTGTGGAGAGGGTGCGTGCTGCCAATAGGAGCCAGGATTGCTGGTTAATGTGTGGAAAAGAAACCCAGCAATGGCCTTAATATTCTGCACTAAAAAGGAAATGTCCTGGACACTAAAAATGCCCAGTAGGATAAATATGGGAAAAAATGCAGGAGTTCAATAGGTGGGTGTATTGAAAGTTGTCTTCACCACCCTGGAGTTAGATGACTTTCATACAGACCCAGAACAGGAGCAACTCTCAAAGCTTGCAGTTGCATGTCAATATCCCATTGTTAAGATCACCCCACACAAAGTATTATAACTTGGCTTTAAGTATTCCTCTGAGACTGCCAGTAGTGGCCAGTTAGTTCAAATGTGGCAACAAACTTCTGACAAGCAGTATGTATACCAAAGGTTTTGCATTTTTAACGTGCCTGTTTAAATTGCCCTTTTTAATAGCTTTTGTTAAGGAGTTTCACTATGAAGTATTGCCAAAAAAAGAAGCTTCAAGGGAAAGTCTGTACACCCCTCTCTTGCTCCTGTTCTTCATTTTCATACCAGGGCCACCCCAAGCAGCTCTTCAGCCTGGCAGAGAATACAACTAAAGGATCTTAAGTGACTTGAGGTTTGCTACTGCAAAATTAAAAATACTCTGCTGGTATTCAGTCAAGCTTAAGAGGGGTTTCTGGGCCTTAAGAATGCTTATGACCCCTTATAATTCAGGAAATCTGATTTACTGGAAATGTTGATTACAAGCCTCTGCTGTACTGGTTGTGGACAAAGCCAGCTGAACAAACCTGTGATTAAAGTTAGGAAATTGTACAATGTCCTGCAGAGGACAGGTTGCTGGCCAGGTTGATATCTTTAATTTGACAGCTTTCTAGTACCGCTGAGATTTGCTTGCAGTTAGTAAAATGCATAAAATTCCAGAAGAGTAGCATGTGGCTTTTAGTTTTAAAACATTTTGTAACTGACTGATTTCATCTGACAGTAGTTTCAGAACTGATAGCAATTGTTTACAAAACCAGATGTTTTTATCTCATATTCTATAATTCTTTGCAGTCAGGAGGGAAAATAAATAATCCACTTTCCCAGAGATATGTCTTCATATAATAACAGGCTGTCTTCACAGTCTGTGTGGTCTGTGGTCTGAGAGCATTAAAACTCCAGACGTTCAAATCTCTGCATTTTTAGGCATGAAGTGGGAGTCCTTATCTTCCAGCTGCCCCCAAATTACAAAGTTAGTGTTCAGGTGTCTTTCTATTTGCTGTGGCATATAAGGATACATCTAAAAGTGCAATTACCCCAGGAGCTCCTTGGCTGGAAGGTATAACTGACTGTTCTCAGATTTCTAGTTATGGGTAGAGAACTGCACAACGCTGTGCATCTGCAGGGGACTCTCTGTTGCTACTTGCATGAAATCTTGGCAAACTTTTAACTAAAAAACCTCTAAATGGTGTTTTTAACCTCTCTGGCATTCAGCATCTGTAAAAGCTGTGGTTGCCATAGTTGCAAGTTGTTGCCTGAGCACTAGTGTTCTTATGATGTCATCAGAAAATAGCCTGTTCCCAGGAATACCTTGAACTCCATATAGAAGAGTGCTGCCCTCAGTGTAGTTCAGTATGGAAACAATTAGAAATGCATGTTTTTATATTGTTATGAAATACTTCTTTTCTATGTGCTGGCACATCTTGACATCTGTGGTGGAATTTTTGAAGAAAACAGAATTGCTTTGAACTTGTTGAAGAAGAGTTATTATGTAAAATGTGTATCTGATGGTGAGTGGTTTTTACATTAACCATAGTGGCTACGTGCCTTTCTGCTATAGACTGGCTATTGTTTAACTGGAGTGTTTTATTCTATGTCACAAAGTTCATTCCAGTTTCTTAGCTCTGTTCCTGAAAGAACTACAAGTTTAAAGCTTAGTGATGGTATTCTTCTCTGTTCTCAGCACTTGACAAAGAGTGGCCTTTTCCTTGACATATATTTCTGTATAGAAATAATTGGCACTCTGTGAATTCTACCTTTTTTCTTGCTTGGATTAGTACGTGATAAGTAACAGCTCTGAGATGGTGCGCACTGCTGTGGGAGTGGCAGCAAGGAAAGTTGTTGTTTTTTGTGCTCTATCCTGCACACTGGGTTTCTGCATGTCTCATCCTAAGAAGTTTTGAGTAGAACAAGCCACATAACCCCTCTTACAGCTTTTCCCAGTGCATTGCCATGAATCCAGGAGCCTCTGCATGGCCCACGCACATGCAGAGTGACCAAGCATCTCACCTGGACCAGAGTGTTTGCTGAGACTGTTGCTTTCTGGCAGGCTGAACGAGCTCCAGCAGGGATAATGGAGCTGGCACAGCTATTTCTCATGCCATAAAACACCTGCTCTGTTGTTAGCCTGGTGGGTCTGTTTGTTCTTCTGTGGGCCACAGCTCTTGAGGGCTCCAGCCCTCTGTGCCTACCTAGGGTGGGGAACCCAGCAAATTCTTAGTCTGAAACTGCTAATCCTGTGTCACACAACCTGGGCCCCACCTGATCCAAGTGTCTGCCCTTATTTCATTTTGTGCCATCAAATGGCCCCAGTCATCCTCTGATCTTGTTTGACCTGGTTTTCAACAGATTCACAGAACCAGCAGAAGCTGCCCTGCCTACTGCCATGCTCATTGTGTGGTCTTCTCAAATGTTGTTGGTTTTTTTTCCTATCTCCTTTAAAACAGAATCTGCTATGAAAGATATTTTGCAATCTAATTTTTATCCCCAGTATATGCTGGAAAGGTTTCATCTTAGGAAGAAATTATTTGCTTAACTGTGAAGATGATGGGGCACTGGCACAGGATGCCCAGAGAAGTTGTGGCTTCACCATCCCTGGAAGTGTTCAAGGCCAGGTTGGATGGGGCCTGGAGCAACCTGGGATAAGGAAAAGTGTCCCTGCCCATGGCAGGGAGGTTGGAACAAGAGGATCTTTTAGATCCCTTTCAACTCAAGCCATTCTAGGATTCATTTAAAAATACTCTTAAAAATAAGATTTTGAAGCCAACAGAAGTTGAGCTACGTAGATGGAGAAAAGTGTTTGTAAGGCAATGTTTACACACTGTGTATCTTTTGCACACTCAAAGTCAAATGAAATATTTTGCAGAATCTGTTGTATTTATTCTCAGCCTCACTGAGAGATCTTATAAAATAGAAAGGATTATATTCTGCAGTAAAAGATTAGTGGTTAGGGGTTTTTAAATGGATATTTGTTAAAATTATGTGATGACACTGAAGAGGAAAAATGCTGTTCCAGTCTCTTCTTTTTTCCAGAAAAAATGCTAATTGGCCTGTTCTGCTTTTTAATAGTGGTGTTTATTACCTATTGAGGCAAATAAATTTGTTTAATTCCCATTTACTTTTATTCCCTTGGAAAGATAGTTAATTTATATTTCATTTCATGTAGGACACTCTGGACTTGAGCTGTGTTGTAGCAAAGAGAGCTGGAGAATGGAGCAACAACCGTATTATTGAAGAGCTCCATAGCCACAGACTGGGAAAAGCATGATCGGATGTGATTTTCAGAACAGATGCCCAAGCAGAGTTGGCAGTTAATTAAAAGCACTATGTACTTAATGATTAACTAATCACAGCGTGATGGCATTCAACGGAGATGCAAGAAACTTCTCTGCTGGATTCAACAGAGAAACTCCTAATGTCTGCCTTCAGGGTACCGTACTTACAGCCGTTTGCTTTTGCATTACCAGCAGAGACAACAGGAGCAGTTAGGCTGGCAAATTTCATTAAGCATTGCTTAGTTAAAACTTTAAAAACAGAAAAGATGGGCTTAGTCAACTCTGTATCTGCTGTACATATAACACAGTGTGTCTTTAGCAATGGTATTTCACAGCCATGTTGTCAAGCAAGTGATGGCAAAGCACTGTGAACGTTTAATCAAACTTCATGAGGAAGGTGCAGTAAGTATTATTTCCATTCTACCATGAGTAAATAAGGGAGAGAGAGATTACACATCATAAGTGACATATCTGTAAATAACAGTCTGGAATGTTCTAGATATTCACCAACTGATGGTGTTTCTTTCTGAGTTTTTTGCAATAGAATTACAGAGTCATGCTTACATTGTAACACCTATTCATTTCAAGTGATTTTATTTTCTTTACCTCTTTTTCCAATATTTTATTCTTTTTAATTTTACCCTCAAGTATTCAATTCTTTTGCACAGGAGCTGTCTTTTTGCCTGGATTTATGTACAACACCTAGTACTATAAGTTCCAGTGATGTGACAACACAAATAATCATGATAGTGCATTTCTGCATTTCATAGATTGTGATCACAGAAAATCTAGTTATGTGCAAAATTCAATGCAGGAAGCTGAGGCATTTTCAACCCAATTAGAAAGCAAATTTCTGAGAAATCTCTGGGGTGATTGCTTTCTTGTCACAATTCTGCTTCATGGTGTGGATGCAGTCCAGATAATTAGAGCTAGAAAGAAGAATGACAGTGTATTAAAAAAAAAATTACCATTTCAATTCAGTGATGATACTGAAGAGAACATTTTAAAATTATTGTTAGAGATTGCCAAAGATAATTGTTCCTGTGTGATCATGTTTGGCAATATAAACCTGCTACTTTCGCCAGTAGTGAAGTGCTGGCTGTGAGGATGCCTGGGTCCTGCTCCTGACTCACACAGACTGCAAGTGCAGGATACTCAGCCTCTATCTCCTTGCTCTTCAGATTTGTGGGTAGCAGAATCCAACATGGGAAGAGATGCTTGGATTAATTTTGCACATACACTATGCACAAGAGATCCTTGGCTGGACCAGGGTATCTCACCCAACACCAAGGCAAACTGGGGCTTGTTCTCTTGATACGTGGTTTTCTTCCTTGCAGTTAGGTCTAATTCAGGGAAAAAAACAGTGTTTATTACCTTCAGCTTTTGCCATGGCCAACTGGTGTGCATGTTCTGTTTTGGTGCAAAATTGGCGTTTCCCAAAGTGAAGCCTTTGGAAACATAAGCAACCAGCTTTTCTTTTTCAGGCAGTAGGTGGAACAATAAGACTGGCTGGTGCCTCTGTGGTGGCAGCAGCCATTCAGCCCACATTCCCATCAGAGAGGGTCTCTGGGTCCCTCCATCACCCTGATAACCCTTTCTGCTGTCTTTTCCCAGTCCTGCAGTCCTGCTCCAGCAGTCAGATGAGCTGTGAGCTGCAGACCAGGCACAGGAGGTAAAGGTGTCAAGTAGAGGTCCAGTCCCTTGGTGTCTGGGTAAAGCCCAGATATCCTTCTGTGTCCTCATGGCACTGCTGCAGTTTTCTGGTGCTACCACAGACAGGACAAATTTGTTTTGCTCTGCATGTCACCTTGTGGCTGCTAGCATGTAACTCTGCAGAGCTGAGACCTTGTCCCAGGGATTTGCATGTGCTCACTGGAACATATGGACAGGGCACCCAAGGGTTGTTGGCCAGTATCCAGAAGCCCAAAAAGATAAAACACCTGTCAAAATCCCTGATTTTTCAGTTTCAGGTTCCTGGCTGCACTATAGAGGATCCAATACAAAGTGCCTAAGCTAATGATGATTCCAGGACAGTCATTGCCAAAGTAAAGCTGCTTCCAGACCCTGCTAGAAAAGGGGAGTCCCCATGGTTGCAAGGCCATGGGGTGGCTATGTGTCTTTGGAGTGGGAATGTTGCTGGACTTCTGTTGAAGTGTATGGTTGGTGCATGTATCTCCAGATTTGGGCACCCCTTTTTTGAAAGGAATAGTACCTGTTTTTCTCCATCCAAGTAATAGTGAAGAAAGACATCAGAGGAGATGGACCTGTCAACAAGCTTGCCAAGAGAAGTTGTCTATGTGTTAAGAAAGCAAAGTAATAGTGACTGACCAAGTTAGAGGAAAGAAGGAAACCAAATAATAGCACAAACTGATCTGACAGTACATCTCCTTTGCTGCTCTGAACAGAAAAAAACATTAAGCAGAAGTGTTGCTAAAGTGAATGTGCTCAGTGCTTTCCACGTATAGAAGAATGTTCTGGCCTTGTTTTCAAGGCAGAAAAACAAAGAGAGGAAGTACAACATGAGCAAAGCCTGAAGTGGCTCCTCTCCATGGTAACGTGTTGCATGAATATCATCTTTTTGGTGATAAGGCAAGTAGGAAGCTCTTGAGCCCCACAGGAAAAAAATGTCTTGATCGTCTCTCTGTGCCTTCTCTGGAATAAATAAGCACACCATGGATGAGAGATACTTAAAATTGTATTTGGGTTCTGTGGTGTTACTTTGGCATCATAATGGGCTGGTGCCAACATATCAGAATTTCCCACGGTCTTTCTACTTTAAAAAAAAAATGGCATTTAAAAAAATTGTTACTTTTCAAAAGGCAGCTCATTGAAAAGACCACTGTTTTAATGGGAAGTTCCAGTGTTGAAGTGCCTATTACAGTATCCTGGGTGTAGGGGAGGCTGACCTTTCTCACAGGATGGCAATATAAAACTGAGACCAGTGGGAAAAGCCATGAAAGGAAAATATTTCTTTTTTTTCAGATTTCTCTGTTAAGATTCTCTAGGTTTTCAGTCACTTCAGGACAAAAGCCCAGGAAAGAGATGCCAAGAAACAACAAGAGCAGAAAGCATCACTAGTGGTGGCTGGAGCACTGAGTTGCTCTGTGGAAGGAGCCAGCTCCAGTCACACTGATGCCAGGATGAGTTTTTTGCCTTTTCTTTTATATACCTTTTATACAACTTTTATGTATCCTCAGTACTCTTAGCATGCATACTTGTAATTCCTTAAGTCTGATAATTTAGCATAGTCCCAGTTCTCTGTTAGGCCAGGAGACCAAACATCCTAAAGGCCTCCTAGCAGGAGGCTAGAAAGCCCCAAGCTATCTTGGGAAACCAAGGTGCCCTCTCGAACATCTCCTGTAAACTGGAGATTTGGCCCATCCTGTGGGGAATTTCTCAGATGGGGGGATATCACACCATCCATCCAGGCCTCCCGTTGGGGCACCCTTGTTAGATCTGCTAATTTGTAAGGTCTATAAATTGTACACATGACCTATTGGGGGTGTGTGTTGTGGCACATCCCACCTTGGCCAAACAGTGCACCACAAGGATCCTTATTAAAACACCAAGGTAAAAACCCCTTGTCCCTTAACTGTGCCTGGCTCTCAAGTTTTGAAAACCAGGGAGAGGCATCAACATGAGCTCAGCTATGGAGCCCTGATGTTTGCTGGCACAGCAGTGGTGGGCCATCAGGAGGAGACTTCTGATGCTGTTTTATGCCCCCTTCCCTTGTTATTTACTTGACATTGTCTCTTCCAAGACAAACAAGCTGTCAGGAGGAGAGGGTCAGAGACAGAGGGAGTGGTGGTCTTGCTGATCAGTGTCTGTATGTGCACCCATGTGAGGGTGAGCTCTTCTCTCTGTCACTTCCACAGCAGCTGGCCCATGCTCTGACTTGCAGCATTGATGAAAAATCAATGCTTGCCAAATGGAGACATTAGAAAAGTCACAGCAACAACATTAAATCAACAACAATAAATTAAAAATCAACAGTAACAACAAAAATGTTGAAGTTAGTATCTTCAGGTCATGGAAAATAAGCAAACTTGCAAAAATATTTGGTTTTTTTTTTTTGTTGTTTTTTGTTTTTTTTAATGCCAGAGACTGGTATGAAAAGATTGCTTATAGTGAGAGCACTGAGCTGGGGTGCAGGGAGCTGATTTCCATTACCTCTGGAGAAAGGCTTCTTTGTATAATTGTTAAAATGAGAAAAATCATGGAGATCTGAGATTTAACCTACAACCCTTACTCACTAAGTTGTTTTTTAAATGTTGTGGACTATTGAATGATAAAAGTAATTTTTCATTATGTTTGTCTCATTTCTATGTTACACTGACTTTAGAAAAATGTCAGCTCTTTCTTTTAACATAGGAAGGATTTAAGAATGAAACTTTTTATCAGTATTAATGCCTGTTCTGTAAAGCAAGTTGATAACTATATGTTAGGGTACTGGATTTCACATTTCATATGAAGCAGGTATTCTTCTTCTGGGAAAATTAGTGGAAATACTAAATAAATACATTTTTAAAATCCTAATCCTGTATTATTTTAACTTTAAGGATTTTCTACTTTTGCTAAAAATAGTGTAGAACTTGCAAATCAGGATAGTGGGGTAGATCTGTGAGAGATATACACACTTTTCCATTTGTCATGTCTGATGCATTGTAGTTTTTTTAGTTCCTTACAAAAGAAAAAGCATCATATTTTTGAATAGGTATGCATTAGTTACTGAAACATTTCAGAAAGTCTGTCTCAGAGCAATACAATACCACTCCCTTCTATTTTTATACAATCAAAACTGATTTACAAAGAAAGACATGCTACCTGGAAAACAAACCCTGAAATCAATTGGTGGATTCTGCTGATTGCCATGTAAACTTCTTGCTTCATTTTCAGCATACAGAAGCTTAGAGGATGAATTGACCTTGTACAAACTTAGCCAACCTCAGCAATCTCCTGCCAGATGTGTGCTTCATTATTTAAGTGATACCACACTGTCAGACTCCTCCTGAAATGAAGTGGACATGCCAATGCAGCGTCTGGCCCTCAGATCCTCAGTTCCTGTAAGTAGAAAACCCTGTACAGACGGAGAGCTGATTCCATGGGCCCCAGGGAGGCTCACGTGGGTTTGAAATGTTAATCAATGCAGTTCAGACTGCTCTGAAAGTGCTGTCCTGAAAGTGGTAGAACTTTAAAACTTCTGAGCTTCGTGTCTCCATTATAGTGTGTGTTTATAATGTTTCAAAATTCATTATTTCTAGTGTTTAGGTAGATTTGTTTACTGACAATTGCTAATGATTTCCTTTTTTAGAATACAGGTTGAAAAATACTTGATTTTAGGTAAAATCAGGCTCTGTGCATTTCTATTTGCAAGAAATTGTGTGCTGTTATATAAATTAGACTACTTTTCCTTTCCTTCTGTGGGTATATTTGGGGGATTGTTTTGGGGTTTGCTTTGGCTCCTTTGTGTTTGGTTATTGTTCCAAAGAATTGGCATCACTGTCACAGTGAACACCTGTGAGCCACCCTCCCAAGGGGGCAAACTGAGCAAGTGAGTCCCCAGGACTCAGCATTTGTTCCCTTGATTAGCAGGCTCAGGCTGTAGGGAGGAGGAAAGGCTTTGACGAGCTGAGGCTCCCTCTGTAAATTGTCCTGGTTAGGACGCAGGTACTGGCCCTGTCACAAAAAGCCTGGTGGCAGCTGCTAAAAGGAACTGGGTGGAGTGACCAGTAAAATGTGACACTTTCTATTTCCAGAGTGGGCAATACAAAAGGCACAGCAGGGTCTGGGGATGCACAAAGCAGCAGAAGTCAGCACTGGCACTGTGGAGAGCAGCCTGCTCCAGGAAGGGAATGAGCAGGAATGGCTCAGCTGAATCAGTGCAAGCCATGCCATGAGTGCATTTCATAAGCACAGTTTACAAAGCATACTGGGACTCTTGCAGGGAGCAAGGGGGACTTGTGGCAACATTTATTTTTCACTTAACTTGATGGTTTTGGGGAGTTTTATTTTCTAAATAAGTATGTGCTTGGAGGCAACAAGGATGGCCATCCCTATCTGAACCTGATGACTTCTTTTTCAGGAGACAATTTAAGAGTTTCACACCTCACTTAATGCCAAATTTAATTTAATACTTTTTCATAAAGATTACTTGCAGTGTGGAGGCATTTGGTTTAAGCAAGGCTTGAAAGATTCTGAGCATTTAGAAGTGTGCAGCAGAGCATGCCAAATTAAGCTGGTTTTCTAAGCAGAGACAGTTTCTTTGATTTTCATTTATTTTTTCACATGTAATTATTTAAAATTACACATGAAGCTAAAAGAAAATTCTCTGAATTCATGGCAAAAAAAGCCATTTAAGGATGCACAATACTGTGACAGCTGAATGAGAGTTCTTCTAATGATGTGAGGGCTATTTTATGCATTCCTTTATGCATTACTTTTGGAGGGGAGGAGTTTCCTTCATTAATTGGTGATATTTAAAGCCTTCGGCGTTTCTTTCTTTGAACATTCTGTAATCCATTCAGCCATCATGTCAAGCAGCTTCACTCCTGTACATTTTTGTATATCTGAGGTGGTCTTTAGGTTTCAGGTAAAAGGTTTGTATTGTGCAAGATGTTTTACTGCTATTGGATAAAAGATTTTGGTTCATGGGTCTGCAATCCAAATAGATGAATAAGAAAGGAAGGAAGTGGATGGTGTCTGAGGCATCTGTTCAACAGGTGAGAGCAGGGAAACAAATCAAAATTTATGACTACATACAACCTTCCACACAGGACCAGCACTGCCTGTACCCTTGGTGCAAGCCCTTCTTGGTTTTGCAGGAACATTTCCAAACTTTCATCAAATCTACCACTCTTTTTTCTTTAATCAAGTAATGTTATAATGTAAATACAAATTGCTCATACAAAAGTGTATTCATGCACATTCACAAATCAGGTTTACTGTTGAAGGTATGGACAAATTAAACATTAGCTACAAAATGGAGCTGGTGTAATGTGTTACTGCAGTGGAGATCCTCCAGAGAGAGAGGTTTTGCAGTTAACCCTTTCACCATGCATGAATAGTGTGTTCACACTCAGAGATGCAAGCGGTTTGGGTTTCCCTTGGGCCTGGACACAGCAGTCAGGAGCTGTCCTCAGAGGAGAAAGGAGGCAGTGGAAGAGTGCTGCCATCAGTCTTCAGCTTTCTTTGTCCAGGCAAGAAACAGTACAAAGGGAAATTATCAACAGCTCTCAGCTTAATCTCCTCTGCTGTTTTTGAAGAAATACATCGTATTGCTTGTAATACTACAGAGCAGTCTGAAAATACTTGAAGAACAAGGAGGCACTGCAGTCAACTGAAGTGACTGCTGGAAGGCTGAGTGAGAGCTTTCCCAGAGGCTTCCCATGGCACCTGGATCCATCCTTGAATTTGGCTGTACTTCCCTTCCACGTGTCAAATGGGGAATTCTCCTTTACCATGTTGCAAAGGCAAGGTATATCACTTGTGTACAGGTAAGTCCAAAAGGTCTCTTGAACCCTGTCCTGCTTGAGTAAAAGCTGCCTATGATTTGTCCAGGCTTGCAGAAGGTGTAAGCCATGGTCAGCTTGTCCAGCTTAACACTCTGCTCTCTCAACTATTTGTTGGGACTGGTTTAGGAGTGCAGTAACACGGCTTTGTTGCTTCATTTTACACAGAGCATAGCAGACCTGGCAGTCGTGTCAGCCGTGAAGGTCAGTGGACGTATCTGTGAGGATGTGGATGGAGGTACTTGAGGAGAGAGCACCAAAACCACTTCTCCCTGCGTGTACATCTATATCCAGAGGTGAGTCAGGCTACTGGCATGAGGAGAAGGGAGTGGGAAGCACAAGATTCTTGCCTTAATAGCACTGTCAAAAACTTTCAGTCTTCTTTCTTCAAAAGCATTTGAGAACCAGAGGGGACAGCTTAAGAGAAAAGTTGCTCTAATGGAGAGAGATGTGGAGGCAGGTCATCCTGAAACTGCACTTTAACTGTATCACTATGGATCATTCCCCATCTGACACACGCTCTGAGCTCTTTAAAAATCCAAGCACAAGATGTTTAGCTTAAAATTATTTAACAATATTTTTATTGTGCTAAGATCCACTTTTTTCCCCCAGTGTTGCTAAGTCTGGCCTTGAGCCAGTGCTGCTGGTGCTGTGGTGCTGGAATACGCAGATTGTTTTAGGGAAACCTGTTTGATGCATGTGTCAAATATTAGAAGTTTTGAATGTATTTTGCCCTAAAAGCTTTTTTTTTTTGGCAGTCAATTCTGTTGTAGACCTGTTAAAAACTAGTTCTTTATTACTCAGGAAAGCAAAACCCACATTTTGAACAGGTCAGTGAAATTATTCAGCCATAGGTTTACTCTAGCAAGTGAAACCAAAAGCATCATTATGCTTATTTAAGATTTTGAGGGGAAACGCACTCACACACAAAAGGAATTAAAAATGTATGTTTAAAAAAAAACCCCAAGCGTTTGAGACAGTGACTAAGATTCATCTCTAGAAATATCATTTATTCTGTATTACAAGTAGCCCTTTTCCAGGGCTGTTCAAGGAGCTGCATCAAGGTAATACTTGACTCTAGTAAAATTCATCGATTAGGAAATGTATCACTGAACACCTCAGCAAACTAATGTTTAATAGCTCTAGACCATGCGAAGGCCAAGCATTCAATTTCACTCTAAATGCATTGCAATCATAAATATATTTTGAATAACAAGGTAATTGAGCATGAAAATTGTTAGTTACATATGCAAACGGATTGCTACACTCTGGATTAAGAATTGTCTGGGCTACTTCTGTATCCTCATGGTTAATTGCCCTTATTCAAAATTCTATTAACAAAACATCCCCAAATTCAAGTAGTATTTCTTTGTGAATAATGTCCATTTATCAGCCCTTTCTAAAGGTTAGTTTGCCATGGAGGCAGTTTTAGAGCAGCTTATTATTTGCCTGACTTGAGCTGCACACAGTTCTTAATCGTCTTTGACAACCAATACTCAACTCCCTCTGCATTCAGTGCTGTCAGCATTTGTGTGTGTAGTGCACCTATGCAGCAGCTCTGCAGTTCTGATCAGCAGGGTTAGAAACAGGTGTTACCTGTCCAAACACACAGCACTGCTGGAGAAAAGATACCAGTGAAAAGCAGAATCAGATTGAGGATGTGTTGGTACAAGCAGCAGCACAGTAAATTTGTCTCATTTTTTACATGCAAGATATTTATCAATGGAAGTTTTAGTTCTAATTAAAAGTGGCATTTTGCTGAACTGTCCAATTTGAAGATGAAAGATAATTTATTCAGGTGTGCACAGAAAGGGCTTTGCTCATTGCAGTAGGGCACAGTGAGTGAATTTAGTTCATGATGAAAACTTTGGGCCAGTGTTCAGAGCCCAGCCCTGATCTCAGAGTGCCTCTCCTGCAGGGCAGAGACAAACAGCACCACAGGCTTTGTGCAGAGAACACATTAGAAATGTTTTTCTCAAGAAGTCAGTGGACTCCAGTTTTTCATTTCCAGGAGCCCCCTGGTGCTGAGAGGGATGAAGAGCCTGTCCCTAAGTCACAACAGGAATTTTGCAAGTTAAAACCACTTTTCTTACACAAGTTCCAGCAATGTTGCTTTGCACAGGCCAACTCTAAGGCCAATATGCTATTAAGAGTACTAACTGTAGATGGTGATGGGTGTTGTTTTGCCTTTGCTGCTGCTCTTGGCTGCCTGTGGTAACAGTCATTGTTGCTGCAACTGAACCCTCAAAGCTGCAAACTTAAAATCAGAGCTTCAAAAATTTGCTTTCTATCAAATGCATTAAGGAAATTAATTTAGCAGTCTTCTGTGGTCATTGAAAGACAAGTGACAACCCATTTTTTCTTCTAAGAGTTTCTGCTGTTGCAGTATTTGTCTGCTTTTTGAGGAGATTGGATTGATTTTGGAGTTACTAAAATGTGGTCCCTCATCCTTCAGAAACCAGAGAGAAAGGATATTATTATGAATAATCCTTGGCTGCTATCATGGAATTCCATAGGTATAATTATACCAGGGATATAGATAGTAGAAGAATTGAGAAATCTGGAATAGAACAAAACAAGGAGAATGATTAAAGTGCATTATCCCCTACAAAGACGTTTCCAGGCTGTGTGACTTTATCTTGTGTGACATTAGGAGGGTTTGGTTGTTCAAATAAACAAAAGTGTAAAAAGCCACTTAGAAAAACTTAGAATATCATTGTATTTCCAGAACGTTATCATGTGTGAATGCGTATATGTAAAAAAGATTCTTCCTCTATCAGTGTTTTAACAGTTCTCATAAAAAAAAAAAAGAGAAAATTCAACATTAATATAGGAAGAAGGGAGAGAATAAAATTCAAGTAAATGCATGCTTTTATGTTTATATTCGTGCATTTCTTCAAATATTTCATCAGATGGTCCTTGGCCAGTTCCTGACCTAATGTAAGTAATGTTTGAAACCCTCAAGGGAAAAGAGAAGGTTGTGTCCTGCCCTGTTTGTTCCCCTTCCCTGCAGGCCTGGGGTGGTCTCTGCTGAGGTGTGACAAGGGGTGGCTGTGCTTTGTTCACCTGTGAGTGCAGGCTGCAACTTCGTGCGAGCAGAGTTTAAATGTGAAAGCCACAGGGAGCTTGATTAATATGTCCACATAGTGATCTTTTGGGATCTATTCACAACACAACTGCTGTTGCGTCTTTCATAGTTTTGGGGGTTCATTTTTTTGTTTGTTTTATTTTAATTTTCTGATAGGTTTAGTAGTAAAAAATGGGATAAGAGCCTTACCTAATTCCTAATGCTATTTTCCCAGTCTTTTGAATGATTTCTGCTTCAATTCAGTGTATATTTATTATTTCTTCTCAAAACCTTGATCTGGAGGTTTTTAATCAACAAAAATGTTTTCCTGCTTATCATGTATTTGAAGTTGCTATGCATCATCCTGTGATTTTATTTATTTATTTATTTCCTGCCTGCCACTACTTCCCACTGCCCTGTGTAGATGCTAGAGCCACTTATTTTTAGTGCCAATAGTTTGATCAAATGAGCAGCCATCAGAAATTATCTAATATATTTGCTATTCCTTTTGTTATAGTAGAGACCTAAAGCACAAAAGCACTGTATCAAACACAAACCAGGATTATTTAGGTATTTTGTTACTTAGGTCTTCAAAGTATTCAAGTGCATTTTTAAAACTATTAGTAAAATGTAATTTTTAGAAAATGTTCAGTGCCCAGAGTTTCACCCACCTGAGAAATCCCTGGAGTAGTTACTCTCTTCTTTTGAGTATTGACTCTGCTGGCCTCATTCTGCTGCACTGTCGATCACTGAGGCTGCTTTTGTTGGCCTGTCATTCTGCAGAGATCAAAAGCACTGAGACTCAAACCTTTTGTTAGCACACGAAAGCTTTGCCACCTGGAAAAGTGTGTCAGCTTTTTTGATTTATTTGTTCAGAATTTTTCACTTATTGCCTTCTGGGTCAAATGACAAGTATTTGGAGGCAGAGTGTAGCTTCAAAGTCCCCTTTTTTAAGGAACCAAATTATGTAGCTCACCTCAGTAGAAAAAATATTTCTAATCAAGACAGTTTGCTGCATCAGGTTTCTCAAAGGATAAACCTACTGCATCTCTAAGCTGTTTTTCTTCACTTGCCTGATTCATCTAGTGAAAATGGGGGGAGGCAAGTAGAGTTATCAGGGCCCAAAGGCAGGGGATGAAAGCAGAAAAACTGGCTTCTCTCTTCATGACCCTCTCTTTGGGAAACAGCTTTTGCTTATCTGAAGAAAAAAAAAAAGATAGTTATTTTCTTTATTAACTTCTGAACAAGTATGTAACTTTACACTCAAATCTATGCTCAGTGACATGTTTTCTTCCTAGCTTTCCTCTAATACTTTTGACACTCTCCATTAAGCCAAATATATTTTAACATTCTCTTCTAGAAATCAATCTGTAGCAGCAGCTAGCCTGGGCTACTACTTTAGGAAAACACAGATATTTAAAATTTCTTAATGTTTGCCTTTAGAAATATTATAATTGGGAAATAGGTGGAAATTTTCCTTAGATGTGCATATGCCAGACCTGCTTGCTTTTGAAGAGCTATGACTGTCAGAGGTCCAAAATGGGCCAAGTCAAATTAGCACTAATTAGCACTTCAGCAGCATCATTTGTGCTGTAAATGAATGCTGAATTCACCACAACTTACTACTGCCTCATCGTGGCAGCCTGTGAATAAATCCTTAAGTGCCTCACAGATGCTTCGGTGTTTAGAGGGCATAAACCTTGCCACAGCTAGGGAGTGTGGTAGTCCACATTTATGGGAATCTGATATGTTCAAAATGAAAAAAAAACCACTTCTTCCTGTTGCCAAGGTGAGAGTCACTCATTAATACTGAGACAGTGTTTTCATATGGTACAGGATTAATTACCTTATTTTTGTAAAGCATTGTTCAAAATTTCCCTGAATTCTATCTGGTAGTTGCACTAGTAATCTACTTTGTAAACTAAAATCTGGGAGATTTATTTATAAGAAAGGGCTTTTTACACAGGCATCTGCCTGCCTGCTTGCCTAATTCCCCTCTCCCATTTAGAAATCCAAGAGTGAAGGTGGCTGCCTCTGAAACAAATAATGCAGAGGGTCCCTTAACAAAGCGAGGGGCTGCACTTGCTCTTCTCCTGCAAAATTCAGTGGTGCTGCTCCCTGGCTGGATGAACAGCTGTGGCAGCAGCCCTGAGCAGGAGGAAAAAGAGTGGGGACAGTGGCAGATGAGATGGAGCAGGAGAGGAAGGCAGCATTTGGTTGAGCAGTTGGGTAGAGATGAATTTTAAGCAAGGGAGTGTTGGCAAGAGGTTTTTGAAAATGGTCAAAACATGGAACAGAGCTCATAGTATGTCCCATGATGCTGAAGAGATCACTGAGAGATGGGCTGGAAAGAGTTGCATGAGGACACCTAAATACATTTGATTTGAGCAATGTTGCTAATGCTGATGAGACTGGACATGCTTTATGGGACTACTTGAAGCACTTTTGTATTTTAATCATACTAAACTTTGTGACAGTAAGAAAACAAAGGAACTGTCTCTACTTCTTCCCTGAAAATGTGACTCAGAAGCAAACTTTTTCTATCTCTGCCTTAGAAACCTAGTAATGCTCAAATGTTTTAAAACACAAACACAAAAAAACCGAAACCTTGTTTAATGCATCTTCATGAAGAACTGACTGCATCTTTTTTTAACTGAGTGCCTCATCCAAGGCAATGAAACATTTTAGCAGTAAAAGAAGAAACTGCCTTGGAATGGATGTTTTCATTGGTCATCCATCTACTGCACTGTAAAACAGTAAATGATCTTTTTGATGTCTCCTCCCAGCAAACATCAGTTCTCGTTTTCAGGGTTTCTCTCTGGCAATTGTTTACATTAGGGGATGCTGCTTAAAAGAGATAAAACATGCTATGGATGTGATACTATAAAATTAATATATAATGCCACTGAAGAAGCATACGTTAAATGCTTCTCCCAGGGCTAAGCAGGGTATTTAATCACCAAAGTTTTGGTCTTTGGCCTTTTAAAATGCTTGACTGCATTCATTCAGGAGTCCTGGCCTCCAGGGTGTTACACAGAAGTTTGGAAAGGTTGAGGTTTGATAACAGAACACTGCTTGCATTGATTTCTTCTGGTATTCACTAAAACTTACAAAAAATTTAAGCAGCACATTTTGTTTCTATAATCTCTGTAACAATAAGCACAGGGAAATGGACTGTTTTAATCTCTGAATTGTAATTGTGAAAATGATGTTATGAGAGCTTATGATTCAATATTGTATTTTCACATCTTAACTGTTAAGAGTAGTCATGTTTGCCTTAGAGTTTGAATTAAAAAATACATTGTATCTGGTATATTATTATTATTATTATTATTATTATTATTATTATTATTATTATTATTATTACTCCTGCATTCTCATGCAAGCCATAAAACCATTTTAGCATAAATTCCTTACTTAAATGCTATTATTAAGTGCTATCAGGGTTGAACACCAGTCATTAAATCCTTCTGAGCAGTAACAACTGGGAGAGTTTAATGGAGCCCTCATCAAAGATGAACATGGAAGAAGATGGAGAGAAGCTTCTGTGCATGCTGCCTGTAGCCTGGAGGGGAACAGAGCAAGGAGAACCTCTATAATTTACTGTGCTTCTCTGTTGTAGGGAAAAAAAGAATTAAAACATGTAACCTAAACCAAAGCCCAGTAAAGCCTGTGGGAAGCTTTCTGTTAACTTCAATGTGCACTAGATCTGGTTGATAGATTTCTAAAATACAAAGCGTTTCACATGGTGTGTTGAAGAGGTTTTTCCATGCAATGGACACACATAATGAGATCTTTCATTCTCTCCTTTTCCCAGATTTGGCCTTGAAGAAAACCCTAGAGCTGAATTTTGCTGAACTTTGGGCAGAGTTAGATTCTGACCTGAATATTGAGGACAGAGTCCTTGTGTATTTTTGTTTGTTGCTGTTAAAGTTCTTTATCCTTTGCTGCTCTGTTCTTTATCATCTGCAGGGTAAAGGATTCTGAACCAGAAATAGATTTGCACATGGAGATCTGGGCTGTGGGAGCAATAGCTCTTCTTTCACCCCACCAACAGGGCTGGTTGCTTCCCTCCTGCAGCACTGTCTCCATGAGAGGTGGAGGGTTACCTCTACACGTAGATAATGGTAAGTGTCTCTTTTCCTCAGCAGGCATGCACAAGGTAGAATATCTTGTAGAAATTCAAGATTTGCCTTTCATGCAGTTGGATATGAGCACACCAGCATGCCATTGTATCCTCCTAGTTGATTTTGTCATCTGATATTTAGTTTCTTGAGTGGCTTTTTGCACCAGCCACCTACACATCCCAAGTATCAGAAATCTTTTTTTTTTTATTAAAGGGTTGGTTTCCTTTTCTCTGAGATTCTTGACAATGTGATTCATGGGAGCAATGAGGGATTCTTTTCCTGCACAAAATTATTCATTGTTCAGGGAGAAAATAGTAGTGCCCTCTTTGTATCTGGAAAAGAGAGATCATTGCAGAGAAATCATCCATTATTTCTCATTTCGCACTTGAATATTGACTCTAGAAGTGTTGCAGTTGCTTTTTGGATTGGGCATCTATTTTCCAGGATTTGGAGTGCTGCAGATTCCAAAGGCCATCTCCTGCTTATATATATTACCATAGGTTTTCCCAGAAGCACAACTGTTTTAGGTGGCTGTTTAAGTCACTGGCAAGCCTTGAGGAGAGAGGACACGAGGCTCCAGCTGAACAGTAGTTCTCTATATTTTCTGTTCCTTTCCATCAGAAGATTGGGATGGAGGTGCTGTGTGCTATTTGGGAGGGCTGTATACTTACTTCATGAGCAGGAGTGAGTGGAGTGTCCCCTGTGGGCAGCTTGGGACAGGGAACATGTTTGGAGAGAAGTCATCCACTGCATTTTCTCAGCAGTGTTTGACTGAAGCATTCATTTTGCTGTCCCCAGCCAAGCTCTCAGTTCAGTTCCTACAGACAGAGTGCTGCTGTCACCAGGGAGTCCTGGCAGGAGAGCCAGAGCAAACCCCAGGACCTGCAGCAGGCTGCCCCATGAAGTGTCCCCAGCTCTACTCCTGGCTCCTTCAATTTTCCAACAGCAATTTTTCATTTGGCTAATTTTAGGACTTCCCTGCATGAAAGAGATGGGGCAAGGAGGGGAAGGTGACTTTGCCATTATTTTAGATTAATTTATTATTTTTTAGAAATTAGTTTGAAAGGTCCAGGAACAGATATAGAGTGAGGGAAAGAAGTGCCTGTGTCACCAAAGTGACATCACTGTGCAATTATGTAAAGTTTGTCTTTCCCTTTGCAACTGAAAGTAATGACACATCAAAGCTGCTGCCTCCAGTTGCTGGTTGCCTGTAAGAGTTTCAGGTTTCTGTGTTTTATCCCAAGATCATGTGGACACCTCACAGTTAGTACCCAGCACACAAGGCAAAGACAGAGCACCTGCTCATGCTCAGTTTAATTCCTTTAAGTTCTCTCGTAGCTGTCTAACTATACAAGCAGCACAATGGAGACTGACTTGTTTGCATTGCAGAGCCCTTTTTGAAATTCAATATCCCAAATTATTTTAGTGAGTAGATATGATGAGAGCTTTATAGAACTGCAAACAGTCCATGAAGATAATACCCTGGGGTGGCTCATTTGCCTAACACAGAGCATATACTCAACAGGTATAACACAGTACAAATATTTACTAAAATCAGTTTTTGGTGTTTACCTTGGAGTAGGAGAGCACATTCTGAACAATTATTCTCTTTTGTGCCCAGCTAAGCAATGCAGAACATATTCAGCAGAATCCTGTAGTCAAGCCATGGATGCACACACAGTGAGCTAAGTTAAAATGTATCCTGTTTTGTTATGCTGACCACAGGAGAAATAAAAGGTACAACTAGGCTCAGGATTCTATATCAAAAATTATATGTTTAAGCACAATTATGACTTTTTTAGTATATTTACTCATAATTATGAAGAGTCAGGTCAGAAAGGCCCTTGAAAAGTTTACTGTGGCATTTCCAGTGTCTTGCCTAAATAATGAAGTGGATGTCTTTGACAAATGCTTATCAGCCCTGAATATGTGGGTTGTACAGAAAAGCAGCAAGCTGTTCCTCATGGTAGGCAAAGCCTGGGCTCCTGGGCAGCACTGTCAAGGTCTCTCAGAGAAGTGTTTGTGCTTTTGTGTCCCACTGAAGGCTGTTGGTGCCACTGCAGCTGTGGCAAGGCGCTGCTGCTGTCAGCGGGGCAGGTGCAGTGTGCTACCAGACACAAAGAGCTACAGATGTGACTCCTCTTGCTGTGCTGCATTGCTAATATGGTCACATTCTGCTTTTCATCCACTCCTTTAAGCACTTCTTCAGTTTCTGGCTTCGTTGAAATTGAAAGAGATGAGTTTGGAAAGATGCAGATGAAAATAGTCCATGGAAAGAAATTTTCAATGAGGCCACTTCGCTGTTTTATGAGATGAGGAGGAGCTTAAGGAGAACGGTTCAGGCTTGCTAAGAATGAAGATTTCTGATAAAAGGTAGAGATTCTCAAACATTCATCAAACAGTTTATACCCGGGATGTCATGTTTTTCAAATACAGTACCATGTTTTTGTGTTGTAGACATAAATCATAAATTGAAATGAGGTGACTTAACAGTTAATATATGTACTAATTAGAGTGAGGATAGACCTGCAGTATCACAAAATTCTAATAGGGTCAGGGATGAAGTACTACAAGAAATGCTTTTTTTTTCTTCTTTGTCTGGGAGCCATTATCTATTTTAATTCCTCTCTATTGAAATATGAATCATGTGAATCCTACCTTTAATTTGTTTCTTTATCAGTGCTTTGTTGACTTCATAGTTTATACAAAACACAGCAGGGGAGAGCTGTGAGACTATGTGTCAAGCATTATAATGCATTAGAGTAATCACTTTGCTCTCTAACACATCAGATTTTGTCATCAAGTTTTATGAGTATAGGCATTATTTTTCTCACAATCTCCTGAAACTATTCATCTTAATTAACAGTGGTATAAGCTTCTTCATAAAGTTGGAATACATTTTATCATAAAGAAATTTCATAGGCACCTGCTTATTATTTCTAAAAAATTGCTATAGTTCAGAAAGCTTTATTTTTAAAATTAACTTGAAAATGTTAGTGCAAGGTTAGAAGTTGCAGTATTTTCCTCTCAAGGGACCAGATGGTGAACTCTGCTTTGTGGTTCACAGACCTCTGAGAGTTCCTGAGCCCCATCCTCACACCTGGCAGACACTAGTATGTGCTGGTATAGTGTCAGCTTCCCAAGGTATTCAGGCAGTTGTTGTTGTTTTTGTTCTTGCTGTGATGTGACAGGTTTTCCTATCATCCTGTAGGTATTTGTAAGTATTTTTTGTCTTTTGACCCTTATCCAAAAATGCTTTTTAACCAGGGGTCAGCAAATGCACCACAGTTTCAAAAGACAAACAATTCAAAGATACAATCCAGCTGTTGATGGCCAATGCTATGAGTGAATTTCTTAAGTGCCTGCTCAGCTACTGCTCACCAAATTTTCAAGGTAAAATAAAATTTGAGCCAGATAGTTCCTGTCCCCTGAGCAGTGCATGGTGGCAATCTGGGGTACCAGTTCACAAGCAGCAGCTCCCAGTAAGCTGGCACTGGCCTTGAGAATAATTTTTAACAGTGTTATTTCTAGTGCCAGTCTTTTTCCTGTAATTTTTTTTTCAGATTGATGAATAGAAGACCCTGAATGAAGAGGTTTGGCATTTGTTTTCTTATGTGGCAAACAAAGAACAGCATGGTCATAGCAATTTTCAAGGCCTCCTTATTCATCAGCAGCCTTAAAGTATCTGTGCCATGTCATTATGAAACACTGTGGGTATTTTTTTTCATCAGTTGCAAAGTAGAATTTGACAAGGGAAGTGCTCAAAGAATGATAAACAGCTGGAGACATCTTGTACATTTGAATACAGCATTTATAGATTATTTCTATTATCACTTTTTTCTATGTGGTGGTTCACTCTTTAAAACCCTCAGCATTATTCCAAGATATCCTTACAAGATTTACCTTTGGGTGAGCATATCCCCTTCACCTCTGAGTTCTTTATGACCTCATGCTGGGGTCTGTGGGGCTTCTTGTGTTTAGGAGTAGAGGCTGATTGTCAGAGAGCAGGAGCAGGTTTGGCACTGTGAGGCTCCAGGATATCGCCTGCCCTGCTGGGGCTGGGCAGGAGCCAGCAGACGTGCTGAGCCTGCTCTGCCATGGCAGGATTCTGTCCTGCTGGGGGCAGCTCATGTGCAGAGTGGCTCTGGCTGTGCAAGGCTGCTTCATGGCTGCTGGCTGAGCACCCTGCATTTCCCTTTTCTATGGAGATCCAGCTGAACTAGCATGTTTTTGTCTGGGTATTGCAGTCTTACTGTATAAAAAGATTATTTGAACTCAGAGAGCAAGGCGCTTTGAATTATTTTTCCCCTAATGATGTTTTGTTTTCCAGTGTTGGATTGAGGACGTGAATTTGGGTGTCAAAACATGTATCTCAGGTTCTGTAAAGGTGAGGAAGTCTGTGTATTTGCAGTCAGGATCACAGCCTTGTGCAGACTGTGAGCACTCTATCTAGTGCTGGGCAAGACGGGTTTTAGCAGGTGCTGGCATTTATGGAGAAGCAGTTTGTCTGTTCATGTCACTCTGTGCAACAGCTGCATCTGAAATTTGTTGCCCTTTGTTTATAGACTGATCCTGGTATTTGGAGCACTTTGAGTGTTTCATTGCTCAGGTGTCCAGAGTTTGAAACAAAATCAATTATAACTGCTATAGGCAAGGGCGTTTATGGTCATAATGTTCAAATGACAGTGTCAGGGGAAAGCATCAGGAGCTTCCAGCTAATGTTTATTTGCAGACATCTCTACACAGTCTTAAAATAGTGGTAATTGGTACAGGAAAAGCAGGTACAGCATGATCTCTGTCCCTACAGAAAAGTAACAATATAGATAGGTAATATAATGTTAGAAATAGAAAAATAAGATGTGATAAAAAATTGCAAGTCATGCTCTAGATGGAAGCTAGTTGGTTTCACTGCACCGGCTTCTAATGGCAATCTCTTTGCAGGATACTTCAGAAATGATGGATTGAGGCACACACATAATGACCTGTTCCAGTCAGGAGCTGAGACAGCCTCAAAGGGAGTTGCCGATGAGATCTATGGAATGGGGCATGTGAGTGTATACAAGAGCAGTGCTGGTACAGTTTTGCATTTATATCTTCCTGCCAAAAAGTTTAAAGAAAAAAGTCAAGACTGCACATTTTGGAGGATTAATCATCTGAGATTTTTCTCTAATTTATCACCAGCAGGAGTAATGTTCTCTTTGTTTCTGCTTTACAGGGACACCCACATAGCCTTTAAAAAGCATAAATAAAATTGCATCCACGCAGGCTGTGGGTCTGTGCAGCAGCTGTTCACATGACACTGTATTTTATCTGCATACATTTAATCCTTTTTTCCTGAGCAACTGTCTCAATCTGTCAAAATATTTGTAAATAGATTCAGTTTCCAGTGAAATTTGCTTTCACTAGCACAATACAGAGACAGGGAAGACTTATGCCCAGTGGGAAGAAAAAAATAGAATTGTTTTCCATTGCAGGTTGAACAGCTCAGTCCTAAGGCATTTGCCTTGATGACTGTGTGAAGCCAGTGCTCTCACTTAGCAGCTACCTCATTTCTGGGATGAGATGTTTCATTTCAGCAGACAGATTTCTCCCCAACTGAACAAGCACCAAAGAGAATGGTAGGTAATAGAGGACAGCTCTGTATTTCAGTAGAGAAGGAATACACCTGGAAAGAAGGAATATTTGGCATTTGTTCCTTTTTTTCACCCTTAACTCCCTGTGTCCTTCTCTTGTGTCCCTCCTCTATGTAATGTGTTAATGTTCCCTTCCTATCTTTCAAACCTCCACAGTCTGAGGGTGCCTGGGAGTTTAGTGACAATTTACTACAACAGCTCAACAAATGAGCTGGTCACTACCTTCCAGTGCTTCAGCAAATTCAGTCTGTGCCCAGCCTCTTTGTGAGTGACCCTCTGGGTGCACAGGTGTGGGAAGATCACTTGAGCCTCTTGTCCTTCCAAGTCCATCCTATTTGTGAGATAACACAGATCCCTATTGGACTCATCAGACAGGGAGAAACAATGCTTCCTGACAAAGTGGGAATGAGGGCAGATACCATCATGATGTATAATCACTTTCCAGAACCATCCTGGAGAAAGTTTGTTAAAGCACAGCATGCAGGACCACTTTCAGAAGTGGAAACACACAGATAGGCCAGCACTGCCCACCAACATGGTCTGTCAGTCTATTCTGCATCAGATGCCTGTGGGCTTCCACAACAGCTTCTGTAGCTGCAGTCAGACCAAAGCTGTGCACTTGGAGCTGTGGAAATCCACATGCTTTGATTGCACCCTGAAGGAAATAAGCCTTCAGCTCCTATCAATATATTGAAATTTACCTCTGTTGAATAAACGAGAAAATCCAGATATCAAGCCTTAATCTGTAGCAATGAAAGTGAGAGATTGATGTGTTTGCTAAAGCAAGGGGATTTCAATGTGCACAGGATTACCTGAGGCCTTACAGAAGGGTTGGCAGGGGGAAGCAGCTGGTTCAGTTGGTTGTGTAGTTTGGTGGATGTCTCAGTCTGGGCAGGAGTTGCTTTTAGGGTGACAAGAGCAAAGAATGTCACTGCCTTACCAGCAGCACCAAGCATTAGCCACACCATTTTAGCACAGTCTTGAGCCCATCTTTAAGCCTCTGGATTAGGTCAAAGGTACCTTGTTTCAAAGCAGAACAGCTGACAGCCACCCAGTCTCAGCTGAGGGGGTTGTTCTGCCTCCCAGCTGGGAGCACTGATGCTCTTGATGCTTCCAGCTGGCCTAAGGCAGGCACTGGGACAAGGCCCCAGCAGCTCCAGGCTGGTTCAAGGTGCTCCTGCATTTCCCAGACTCATATAAACACCATATAAACAGTATGACCCAGCCGGGCAGTATGAGGGTTTTTTTTTTCCTTTATGAAAAGACATACTTGTTTTTTCATCAAGGCTCTTTGTTGTGTTCTGACAGCTACCAAGAATGTTAAAATGCATTTTAGACTAAGATCATACAGTCTGTTGATGTCAGAGCTGTGTGCAGGGTCTTTAGTACAGAAGTGAATTAGGCCACTGATTATTTTGCTTATGGCTCCTTTGGTGCTCTGGACTTGATACTCAATGATTAAGTGGCCAGATGTCCTGAAGCCATTGCATACAGCTGGACAATAAACTGTCCGCTACAGAGAAATAGCAAAGGCCTTCCTCCTTTATTAGGGTAAAACTGACAGTTTTATTGACTGGCTTTTTGCCTTGATCATATTTACAGTGTTCCACTAGATCTATTTAAATCATTTCAGTAGCAAGCTGAATACTCTCTGAAAGCAGTCTTGATTCCATTCTGAAGAATAGGTAATGTTTAATGGATACAATGAGCTGCCATTTTAAATGAGCCACATTTTAACATGAAAAATAATTATTCCTCTGTAACAGCTCACAGTTTGTTTGGCTGTGGGTAAAATACAGTTTTGATAAAGTACATTGCCAGAATGAACCCAAATATTTTGAGAAATACATTGCACTAGTAGATCAGTACACAGATCATACCTGTGTACAAGGTATGATTTTGTTTTTATATAAAAAATAATGTACTACAGATGTTAGGAGAACAAGATAAATTAAAAAAAAAAAGCCAAAAAAACTCCCAAAACTTCAACAACAACAACAACAATAATAAAAAAGAGCAAAAAGAGCAATGCAAAGAGCAAGTAATGGCCCCCATCAAATAATTTGATATATGAATATTTGATATATGAAATATATATTTGATATATGAAATATATGATATATGAAAGATCCCTGCAGCTTCATCTGTGGGGCTGTCTCTCAGGTTCTGCTCTTGTGGACCACCACTGCTCTGTAAGCCATCAGAAGGACTACTATCAAACAGTGGTGAAGAGAAAAAAAGAACTCCTCTTAAAAAAAAACCCTAAACACATTCTCACTAATACAAGCAAGCAAATTGTGTATATGCATGTGAAATTAACAGTGAATGCGGCTTAATTGGTTGTAAATTAAACTATTGACAGAACGTGACCTTGGAAGATGAGTTATTCCTTTAAAGACAAGATTTAGAAACGATGTTGAAGGAAATGCAGTTACACATTTGTAAATTTGCTGTCCTTCTCTGCTGCCCTACCTGTACCACAACCCTACCCCCCCAAGACACTCAAACAGAAGTGTTCGGGGTGTTTCTGGGGAGCAAGCTGACAGCCTCCACTTCAGTGTTTACCTTAGTGGCTGCACTTAATCAGAGTCGTACCAGGCTTTCTCCTTTGTTGGTTTTATCCTTTTCCACTGCTGTGGAGAAAGCAAGGATTTTACAACCACTCTGCTGGAAAATGTCACGTAAATGTTACTGACCCGCGCGGCCAGCAGGAGCTTTGCAGGGTACGCTGAGGGATCAGCCTGTCCCCCTATTAAAAAAAAAAATTAAAAAAAAAGAAAGAAAAAGAAAAAAAGGTACAATAAAATAAAACATTTTCTTGCTGTTATTTGGACACTTGGGTGAGAAACTCCGGCGCGGGGCGGGCACGGCGGCGGCCGGAGCAGCGCCGGGAAGGGACAGCAGGTGGCGCTGCTGCTGCAGGAACCGCCGCGCCCGGCCCGCAGAGCGCTGCACCGGGACACAGCGGGAACGGGGATCCCCGGGCTGCCTATTGCACCGGGACACAGCGGGAACGGGGATCCCCGGGCTGCCTATTGCACCGGGACACAGCGCGAACGGGGAACGGGGATCCCCGGGCTGCCTATTGCACCGGGACACAGCGGGAACGGGGATCCCCGGGCTGCCTATTGCACCGGGACACAGCGGGAACGGGAAACGGGGATCCCCGGGCTGCCTATTGCACCCAGCCCCGGGACAGAGTGGGGAAAGGGGAAAGGAGGGATCCCCCAGTCAGGAGGAAAAGGGATCTTCCAGCCTGGGGATCCCCCAGCCGGGGAAAAAAAGGGGCATTTCTCAGGCTGCCTGTTAGCATTGGTTCATGCAAAACAGGTGGCAAAACCAAGAGTATTTCTAAGGACTCGTTTCTCTGGCTGTTAGTCTCGTTTAGGGAAAAAGAAAGTGTGCAATATTAAGAACCACTCAAAACTAGCAGACTGTGCGCCTAAGAGTTTGCCTAAGCCCACCCCCATAAGGGTGTGCTCTCTTTGTTTTCAAATAACTAAGCAGAAAATGACAAATAAAGAGCAAAAGGAAATAAACCCAAACAAATAAACAAACCCCTGCCGCGAATCCAACCAATCAACAAAAGTTCTCCCACCCTCTCCCTCGCAAAAAAAAGCCATGAAAAAAACAAACAAACAAACAAACTCCCTTGTCTAAGACCTGCATGACAATCCTGAAAGACTTGGGAATGTCTCCATCCTCATCTGACTGCAGGAGTGCTGGAAAAGTGTGTATGTGTGTGTGTATATATATATATACGTGATGATAGGCACAGCCAAAGACTAATACACGTAAAATAGTTTCGGAAGAGAAGACAAGTTTGGAAAGAAAAAAGTATTGTGACGTATTTCAGTGCTCAGAATGTGACAGCAAACTAAAGGGAATTGTATAGATACTGTAGAAGAAAGTTTATTCAGATTCTTTCTCCTGTACCAAGAATAGAACATGATCCCATTGTACATGTCTATTATCTCATCCTGTCTATGGCTTTGCACAGCCAAATCCTTAGCTGCTATCTAGGTTGTTATGTCTCACCTGGCTTCAAGAAGTGATGGCAATATATACTAGCTGTGTCTCATTACATATTCCCCTCCATTCCTGCCAATTCTTTGACCTTTTTGGGAAACCCCCCTTTGTTTGACCAGTTCTTCTCTCTTGCAATGGTCTTATGAAGATTTGCCATCCTTTCCAGTCTCATGAACTTTGCTGTTCATAGTCCTGGTGGTTGGTTCCTACAGTCAACTTTCCATTAACCTTAAAATCTTTTACCTGTGTTTGTTGATTCTATTTAGGTACTTAAGCATCTTTCTCTAATTTAATTCTCTGTATTCTAATATCTAACTTAAAAGAAAGGTGACTGTTCATTAAATAAACATTGTATGGAACTCCTTTGCTGCCCACAGTGTGTTGCTGAAAAGGCTCATATAAAAATTAGAGAATATTCCACATGGTGATTTCATTGATTTTCCTTCTGACTAGAATAAACATATTTTTAGTAGCCTTAAACGTCTTTGAGTATATTATAGCTTACAAATTGAATATGATCTATTCACTAGTTTGCCATGTCAAATGCATTTCTGAATAAGAATGAAAGAAATCTGAACTACTTAAGCACTGAAGTGAGCCAGATTTTCAGCATAACTTTGCAACTATTTGCAGTGAGAAAACTACTGTGGGGGCCACCAAGTTCTTTGCTATTTAAGAATATCACAATGGTATTTACTATTTAAAAAATCTGGACCTAAGTAGATGTGTAGTGGGGTTTTTTTTTAAGTAAAAGCTTATATCTGTTGCTGCTAAAAAATGGAAACACTGTAAACCAGTGTCTGGGGAATTGTAGAGGGTACATGTGCTGCCTGAGCTGCTATGTATTAGCATAAATCTATGGGTTAAATCATTATTTGTAATTTGAAATTTGCCTTCTTAAAGAAGAAAAACCTTCTTAAGTGAGACTAGGAAGAAGATGCACAATTATTTTTGTTTTGCATAATGAGCCTGGCTAAGTAGAAGGTCACCTCAAAGTAGAATTTTTCAAGGATACCAACATTTCCTCATCCTCTACTGTGTGTCTGATAAAATAGCTGGGTCTTGAGATGTCTGCTTCAGTAATTGAAGGTCATATTAGCATGAATGGGTCTAGCCTTGGCTGATAGCTACCACTGCAATTTAGCATTGGTTTTCTTATAGAGTAGAAATATGGTTTTTTCTACAAGAGTAACCCTTCCTAATGCAATCTCATCAAGTCTAATGTAGAATGGTACATTTACATATATCAATAATTTAATCCTTCCCATTTAAAATAATTAGCATAAATGAGTAGAAATAAAATCGAAGTGATAGCAAAGATGTAATGTCATGTGTGCATGTATACAAAATATCACACAACACGGTTCCTGCAGTGAATTAAGGCTTTGCTGATCTTAAGCAATAAAAAAATCAATTGGATTATAACACACAGCTTCAGTGAGGGTTTTCAGGATCTTAGAAATTAATGCAGTGTTCATGAATATGGAAAAGGTTTCCTTGTGGGAGTCAGAAATGAAGTGACAGTGCAGCAGCTGGCCAACAAATCCGTGTGACTATTGGTACAAGGGAATAAATATCACCCACTGCTGCAAGCACAAGTTAAAGATGTGGCATAGACAATCAGTTTTTAAGTTGTCTCCTGTGCAAAAGAACTGTTGACTCAATCAAGAAACACAAAAATAAAATCTATTGCTAAGGCTTTATTGTGGGGCCAGAGCATTCCTTTGAAGCTGCTGCTGCCAGGAGCAGGACATTTGCCTCAATGATTCATTGCCCCTAATCAGGTCAGGTGTTCCTTATAAACCTAAAACCAGCACTTTACCAGATACTTAGGTTTTATTTTAGCATTGAGAAGTGCTCTGAGAAAGGAGTATGACTCAGGTTCCTAGCAGCTGTAGTTTCTATTCCAGCAGTGAGAAGTGAGGTGCATCTTCAAAGTATTTAGAGCTAATGGAAAACAGAGTCTTTTGAAATTCATCTCAGCTGATAGAACCATGATCCTAAATCAAAGTTCTCTGTAACTGTGCAAATTCTGTCCAGCATAATTGGCTAGAATTGCTATCTAGGTGTTAAAAATATCAGTCACCTCAGATAAGCTGTTATCAGGTGTGCAAATTAGTTTGCAGATAAAATAGCTCTTGACAGGTGCCAAAATTAAAACTGCCTGGTTTCATGTGGGTTTATTTAGCCCTACTCCACCAGAGACCCTCCACCTGAAAGTTTTTCTTTACTAATTTGGGACATAATGGAGAATTAGATTAATGACAGCTGGGATAGTAGCATTGATATAGCACGTTAGGAAGAGGAGACATTACAGCTCATGGGTATCACTACACGGTTCTGGGAGGGGCTTGTGTCACAAGCTGGATTTCTTGTGAAAACTTGTCAGTACAATTGGTATTCTCAATCAAGGGCTTGGGCTTGGGTTTTTTTCTTATATTTGAATGAGAATAAATGATGACAGTATATTTAGCATTTGTTTAGGGAGAAGGATTTGTGGTCCTACTGGAGAATGCTGAGCAAGGAGATGACTCTGAAGGTATGCCTCTCTATTTTTGAGTAATTGGGTAGCAGCCTCCTAAGGCAATTTGTTTCTTATAGAATCTTCCTTCTGAAACTCTTTACTGAAATATGTGGATACCTGAGATGTGTCACCCTGAGAAAAATCAACATAGGATTTCCTTCAATTTAATTTTGTGCACATCAACACATTTCTTGATTAGACTTCAAGCTTTCAAAAAAGATGTCAGTGTTTTCCTGCAGTAAAATTAGGACTTAAATCTTCAGTTGCTTTTTTTCACAGCACGGCTCTCTGTGGACAGAAGCAGACAACGTGCACGTGCTTTGTTCTCTATCCACATCCCTGGCATATGTTCAGTGATATTGTATAGGCCAAAACATTTGTGCAAGCTCTGGTTTCCTAAATGCTGTCAGGTCAGAAAAATGATTGACCAAGTTCAGGTGGCTTATTTTTCATATTGTTGGATTTGGGGTTATTGTTATTGTTTTGGTTTTTTTAAATAATTGGTTAAAACAAGAAAAGCTTCATTACAATCACAATAGTTGACAAGCATAAACCTTAATTTACAGCTGTGGGGAAACACTGTGTTCTGGATTACCTGTCAGTGGGAGCAAGCACCAATCACTTCAGAATTACAACAAAGGAGAAATGGAAGGCTGCCTTCTCTGCTCCCAGGTACTGTTCTATTCTGCAGTGTCATGGTGAAATATTAATTACCTTTATCAGAACAGGATTAAACGTGGAACGAATGATTAATTATTTGACACTGGGATAGATTAAAGTTTTGTTCAGGGTTTATGTATTCATTAATTACTTGTTAAATCAAAGGGAGGAGGAGCAGTCTTTTCAGCTGCGTTAGTGCAGTGATTTGTGCAATTTATTTGGTATTTGAAGGTGCTTTCTTTAACAAAGTAATTGTCATGATAATATATTCTACTTAGTGTGTAGTGCAGAGTTTACTTCCTTGCAGGTCTTAGCCTTTTACTTTCTTCTTGTATGATGTTTTGAAAGGTCATTGACATAAGGGTTAATGTAACACATCCTTGGTGAATTTTTGCTATCAGAGCAGAAGCAGTTGGCTCATGCTCCTATCAAAGGGACCTGCTATCAAGAGAGCAGGTGAGAGTGAGCCTGGATGGTTCCCTGCCCAGTGCCCCACTGGTGTGGTCATCCTGTGCCACAGTGTTGTCATACAGGTTGTGTGTATTCTCCACCAGGATGTGGCAGCAGGAGGCTCACATTCATAACTGTGTCTAGAATGTGTATCTTAGAGTTTTTCTGAGCTGACAAGATTTTCCAAGAAAATTCTTAGAAGGTTCCACTTTCATGTTGATGGTGCTCTCTGCCTGGACATGGTGCCTTGTGGTATTTTCACTTAATTTTTACTGGGCTGATGTCAAGATTCACTAGTTACTGCTGGGATTGCTCGCCTTTGATAGCACTTTATGCATACAGGTGCATTGACTGAAGATTTCCATAGAGGTTCAGCTTTGCCCTGTCCTGCCTCCCTTAACAGGAGGTGGCCACACTGTTCTTCCTCACTGCTGATATTAAATAGCTGTTGTGTTGTCCTGAATTGGGAGAGAAGGGGACTTTGTAGCCATATGTGCCATTCAAGCCTTAGCTGATACTTTGTGAGTGACAGAAGGCATCATGTGCTTGCATTTGTTTTCTTTGTACAAGGAATTCCTCCTTTCTTCCCAAAAGACTTGTTTTAATTATATTCAGCATTTAAAAAAGGGAATCAGGGCAAAGTTTCCCCTTTGTGACTGAAGATTTACTAATATAGCCAGGTAAATATTTATCCTTCAGTGTTCACACTGCACATTGAGAGCACAGAATCACAAGGTGTAAGATCTGAGTGTTTATAAGAGGTGCAGAGGTTGATTAAGACCAGATTCTGACTGGGTCTTATGGATGTTACCATGTGAAGAGAAGATAACATAACTGATCAGAAGCCCAGGTACTTCTAGAAATTTAAAATGGAGAAAAAGACTGAAAACATGTGAACATATTTGATAAGATCACACTCCCCCAAACACAGCCCCCAGCCCTGCCCCAGAGAGCTCAGCTGGTTTGGGCATTGCAAGGCTGCAACTGCAGTGACATGGTTATTGCTTTAGGCAAGCCCTAAAATTCCAGGCTTTGAGAGAAAATATAACCAATGTAGTACTGCTGAGAGATGCTAAAGAAGGTGTCACACTGAAGATGAGATACACCACACTGGATCAATAAATAGCCCTCTGACTAACTGGAAACAGTGGTGCTGATTCTCATTCCTGCCTCATTTAAATAAACCCTTCAGTATCAGGGATCAAGTTGTGTGTCCCAGTGGCACTGTAGTACGAAAGGATATTCACTAGCCTAAGTGTGGGGGACGTTTTGGGGCAACATGCCTTTTCTGCAAAGCATTTTCCAGGTTTTGGAGGCTGCTGGATTTGTGATTTGTCATATTTATTAGTCAATTCCCATTCCTCACCATCATTATTAAAAATGACACCACCAGTTTTTTTATCCTGGACTGTGTTATATTGGTCCTAGTAATAACATTCTTTATTTTTAAGTTGAGAGTGTTTTGTTTATGTTCTCTATCCACCAGGGAAAATATACTTCTGCTATTGCTGCAACGCACAAGGGACAGTTAAATCTAATAACTTAATCTAGACTTCTAGAAACAAAATTAAATTTTCAAATAAAGGCAAACTGACAGCTAAGGCATAAATCTTTTATTTAAAATAGAAAATAACTCTGTTCAAATGCAATCAGAGAAGACAGATGTAGGTAAAAAACAAGTAGAGATAGGATATATGGTGCATAAATTTGCTATGTCTGTGTGATAGATCAAACAAGGTGACCTTAAAAATGTTCTTAAAACATCAGCTAAAATAGGAAATTTGCATATATTTAAATACTGCTTGTTAATGAAAGATGGACTGGAAAGAATGTTAATAGTGAGAGAAAAATATAGCATGGGTGTAGTGTGCAACAGAAAGGTCACATTAGCTATCAGTGGCTGAAACGTAAATATTTACTAGTTTGAAGCTGGCAGGAAGTACTAGAAATAAGAAATATTATCTTCTAGTACTTAATTTATCTTCTTAGATAAAATATTTAGCTGGAAAAAAAAAGATCTTGAGTCAGCAAAGTTCCTAATTAACCAAATGCTAAAAGTCAGCCATCCTCTTAGATCCAAATTACCTTAATGGGACTACTCACAGATGCAGTTTTACTAGAGACAAGGGCAGGCCCCTGTGATGAAGCATGTTATCAAGATCACAGAGGTTGCTATGAAATTTTATCTACCTTTGCATTGGTAAAAAGAGATGTTTATACTCAGATTTCTCAAGTGAATTTCATTCTTTTCTTGGGTGCAATTCTGTGGAAGATGCTTGGGTTTGTTTAAGTTGGAGATCAGATTGCTCCCTGGCATTATATGGCATTTATTTCCAACTCGGCAGAGAAAATGTAGCTCGTCAAGAGGCCCTGATATTAAATCACGAGGAGCTCTTTTCTGTAAATAGTCTCCTTGGACAAAAATCTGCCTGGGGCATCTTCATTCCTGCTACATTCTTTCCTGGAAACCTTTTCCTCTGTCCCCCTGCCCTCAGAGCAGCAGGTGAGCCATGCTGCTGGCCTAGGATGTGTTTAGACTCCTTCTGCCCAGGTGTCTGCAGTGAGCCTCCAGCTTTTTCACCACATCCTCACAATGGGAATTTCTCCAGCTATGTAGGCAATAGCATTGGCACCTCTTGTTCAGCTCCACTGCCCTTAAAGAGTTTAAGACTGTCTTGTCCATCTGGTCATCCCTAGAAGTACATTGTAATTATCTCCAGGTTCTTAATAAATCTGTGTTTTCTAGAGATTTCCACTGTAATTGGATCAGTCATTAATGTAGCCCAGATTTCCCACTGTATTCTGCTGAGATTAAATCTGTTCCCATACAGTGACCCAGTTAGAGGCAAGACACCTGTGTGACTGTGACAAAGGAAACCTATTTGTAAAATGTTATAAATATTTTTATGTACAATATCATAATAAAAGATATGTAGTTAGTGCAGGCAGCATCACCCAGGGCCTGGAAACAGCAGATGGATGTGCCAGTGGCTTCCCAGCACTCCAGACATGGAGACTGATAGGCACAGGGGATTTATCCTTTCAATTTCCTTGTTTGATGTTTTCTATCTGTTGTTTTGCTAGCTCATTAATGTTCTTTTGTGTAGGTTTTATGAATTATTTGCTTTTAAAGTCGAATAATTCTGAAAGGTCTTTTTTTTGTATTCATTGCTAGGAAGAGTGTAAGTCATTGATTAGTGACAAATGCCATCTTTTGAGAAGTTCTCTTAATCTTTGGGATGTCTGTTTTGAAGGTCACTTCCATTTATTAAAGAATTGCAACTGTACACCTGAATATTTCATGAATTGCCAGTATTGTTTCTGGCCTTTGCAATACTTCTGCATAGGAAAGGAGACAGATAACAGAAAGATTTTTAACATGTTACCCAGAAAGCTACATACTGACCTAATATTATGTTGTCATTGGCCAAGATGGATAGTTTCTGTCACATTTCTGTTAGATAAAGCAGGACAAATCAAAGTCTGAGGTGGTGCATATAATGGGAATCCTGTCCTCACACTGAGTGTTGGCTACGTGAGGCTGTTCCACTTGTAGCATAAACCTCTGCTAGCAGCTGCAGCATATGGGGTGAAAATACAAAACCAGACAGCGATAGAAAATAGCCGGAGGGGCTTGCAATAAAATTGTGTAGATTAATCACAGGATTCCCTTGAATGAGTGGCATGCCATAGATCTGGGGCCCTTTTCTTTGGCCTCAGTTGCTGAGGAATGTCGTTCTCTCAATAAGGCAGGATTTGGTGCATCATAAAATGCACAAATCACTGTTTCTTGATGAGGGTTCTTGCTGCCCATGGCAGGGGCCTGTCATTCAATAAAAAGGTCTTAGACTCAGTGTCTACTGGTGAATTGTGTTTAGGTGTGTTCCATTTGTACTGTCTCACCTTATGGGCAAGGGCTGTCGAAGACAAGGCCCTTCTCACTGTGGATCATTAAATCCAGGTCATCTAGAAAAGATTTGATCTGTGAAAGAAACTTTTCTATGTGCTGTTATAATAAAACATGCCTTGGTAGGAGACATTTTAGAAATGCTACTTTCAGGACTGCATTAGTGCAAAATTTTAAATTTGCTCTGTACTCTGAGCACTCTGGAAATTCAGTTTCCAGGATTACATAAACTTTATTCACATACCGTTTTCTTTAAACTTGAAAATTCTGGCCGCCTTGTAGACAAATTTAGGTTATAGAATCATTAGAGCTTTCTCATTTAGGAAAATTAGGTTTATTTGTTTGCAAGAGGCATGTTCAAAAAATGATACACTGTTCCATTGTGTTCTTTCCTATGGATTAGCCACAATGGGGTATGTGTATTGGGGCAGCCAAAATACAAGGAGACAATTAGCTTTTCTACCAGAGACTAGTTTTGTTAACATTCCCTTGATTTGACAGCTGGAATAGATGAATGTCATTACTGACCTTTTCAGTTTTACAGCTTCTTCACTTTCATAATTCCAACTCCTGCAGCTGCAGCATGGAAATGAACCTTAATAATGTTCCCCAAACTCTTGAAAATGCATTACTTACCAGTTACATTTTACAATACTCTAAACAGTCAGAACCTTTCATATCACTGCTTTTGAAACCATAGACTAAATGCAATTAGCATTAGCAATTATATGGTAGAAATTTCTTGACTGCTTTTGTGGAGCAGATCTGGATAATCAGGCATTAGGTATCCACATTTCAATGTGATGGAAAAATGAACATTTTCAATGATGATAGAAAAAGATTTTCCTGAGTTTTAATTATTGCTGGAAGATATTCTCTAGGTTCTGCTATTAATGCCTTTCATTTAATGTTACGGGGTCAAATACTGCTCACTTTAGCAAAGTGAGTAATTCTACTGAAGCTAATATAAGTAACTATAAAGAGCAAAACCAGTTATAGAATGTAAATTGCAAAGGTACAATTGTGTAAGCTAAGGTGTCCCACTGAAATCAAAGTAATGACAAGATGCTGTTCTAGATGAGACTGATGTTGTTCTTAGTGCAGTTAATTACAGTCTGCATTTATTTTAATTAAGTTCTAGTTAAAAAAGAGAAAGGGTTGGAAGGGATTTCATCGCTATGGAGAATGTGAGGTTAAGTAACTTAAAACTGTTTGTGGGAGGTGGTGGTGTTTGTTTTATATACAAAGTAAGACTAGTCCAGATTTGACTATCCAGATCAGGTAAAACCATAGGACTCATAATTAGAGTGGAATTGTACAGAATAGCAAACTTAACCTTAGAAACAGGAATCCAAATTGTTAGTGATGTTACTTGGTGGGCTCAGGGGGTGGCTGTGGGGCTTACAGAGAAGCTCACCAGCAATAACCTCTTGCTCTTCCTCCTGCCAGACAGCCTGGTTAAATCCACAGTGTATTAACCACCTTTTAACATGTTTTTACAGTCCTTTTGAAAGGCTTTTTTTCCAAGCTCTTATGTAGCTAATGGGTTGAGTCTCTTCTGGGAGTTCAAATATCCTAATGAGATTAACTCATTAAATAACTGCCCATCAATTTGTTCTGATACTCTCTTTTATTTGTGGCACTGGAAGGGAGAGCTGTCTGAAAATGTTAGCACTGCTTGGAGACGATTTCTCTTTGAATCTTTTTAGTTTATTACATTTCCCACCCTAGATAAGTCAGCATCCTTTCCCTGTCACACAAATGGATTGGTCAATGTGGTAACAGTCTTCATCCCTTCAGGCTGGTCAGGCAAAGGTGACAGGTTCTGCCCTGACATTGCGTCCTTCCTTAAGGAACAAGACTTAAATCTCCCTGTGACTAATTAGTTGTCGCTCAAAGGATAGATTTTGGTGCTCACACAAACAGAATAGCACTGTTGCCTTCCACAGATCCCAAGAAGGAAAAAACAAAGGGACTTCACTTCAAATTTTACAAATTAGCAACAGTCCCCCCCCCCCCCCCCCGCAAAGAAAAAATACAACCAACTCCCAAATAAAATATACATATGAATATTTATGAAACAGCAAACACCACAGCAGAAAACACAGAATAGCACTGAACTGCATACTGGTGTCAGGTGGCATTGCCTCCTTTTAACAGAGGCAGTCCAAGTCTCATTTCTGCTGCCTTATTTATGCCCCAGTGGTCAGGAGAAGTTTATGAGTGAGTGGCTCCTTGGGGCAAGGCCAGAAAGGGGTTTTGTTTTGGAATGCCTCCTGCAGGGAGCAGATGAGCCTTGGCTTGGGAAGAGGTGGCAGAGGTGCCAGGAAGGAGTCCAGGCAGTGAGACCTGGTTTGGCTCTGGAGTTGTGCTGGTTGCTCCAGTTTCAAGAAACAAATGTTCTGTCCCTGGACAAAGAACTCGAGTAGTGCCAAGCCTGTGAGATTCCTTTGAGGAGCTGGCTGGCTGCTTGGGTTGCTGGCACACTTTATCTCTAACGAGCCTGGGAGTTTCCCAGCACGGTTCTCAAGGGGGGCTCCAGAGAAACAAGGAGCTGCTGCAGTGACCTTGCACGTCCACATGTGCAGGAACATGTGTGCTTACAGGAGCAGCCTTTGGGAAAATAGCAGAGCAAAGCTCTAATTTGAGAAATCCCCACAGCACCATCAGCACACAGCCCCACTGTTTAAGGCATGGTCTGAAGAAGTTCGATCTTTCTGTCCAGTTAATGGGCCCACACTTGAAAATGAGATGTGCTGTCATGATGCCTGATTAAGACCATACTGCTATTGTGATGACACTAGTGTAAAACCAATAATTTTATTTATAGTTCTTAAGGATATAAAACAGAATTACATGTAATGTTCAAAAGGCATAAGGTATTTTTCTTATAGGCTATGCTGCTCAAGTGTTTTTCTACGCACAGTCTTTCTGTTGTTTCTAAATAAAGCTCTGCTTTCTTCATAGTCATCTGTCCAGGAAACTTGAAGGGTGCTCTGTTTGCTCCAGTGATGAAATCTGTTGACTCAGAAGTTTGATTAATATTTAAAGTAAGACAGCACATTGATGCTGATTTAAAAGTGAATGTACACAGTTATCTCCTGTGCTTTTCACAGATATCAACGATGATAGATTTCAATATCACATTCAGAATTACTCTGGGAAAGGATGTGCTCAGCCCAGGATGCAGTCCATGGTGCAAGGTGTGCTCTGGAAATGCAAAGTAATAACAGCTTATGTTAGTAGCATAAAGCATTGATTATATGTGCTTTGATGTGAAGAGCCACACCACTGACTGAACTTGGAGCAGCTGTCAGGGACTGAGTCACCATGTGATTGTTTTTAGTCAAGCAGTTTCTGAATCATGGGCCTATAATTGCTTCAGATTCCTGTTATTGATCTCTTATGTCAAAATAATTGAACTTTATGGCTGACTTCTGATGCTTATTGAGAAATCATATAATTACTTCCAACTAGCTGAGAGTCAATAGCAGTTGAGTACATACCACTATTCAGAGTGCTTGATATATAAATTTTCTTCCAAATAAAACCAAGACCTACAATATATTAATAAATCTAGCAGTCTGGATGTGTGGTCCTAAGTTACATAATTACATCACCTAATATTTGTAGCACCTGGAATATCTGTTATGTGTTTGCATATAAAATATACCAACTCCAGTCCCAGCCCTCCAAGCTCTGAGCCTCTGTGCCTGCAGAGCCTGGCAGGGTCTGCATGGATGCAGCAGCTGGACACACAGAGCACAGCTCGAGGTCTTGCTGGCCCAGCAAATGCTGGGAAATGCTGGGAGCCAGCACATTTTATTGTGCTGAGGCTGGTGGGAACATGTCCTATAAAACACAAAAAAAAACTCTTCTCTTTCCATTTGAAGTTGACACCAGTCTAGAAAATCCTGTCCTGTATATCACTTTCTCTTTTTAGCTTTGCCTTTGCTCCTTTGCTTATACCAATAAACTGTCTGGAGCCTTATTTACAAATCCTTGTATCCAGCACACAGACATCCTTGTCCTCCTTCAGAGTAGACATAAATGCACAGTCTCTTCTTCAAAAAGCTCATACTCCTACATTTCCACAAAAACCTATCATTTTTGTTGACTACAGGTGGTGACAAATAAACAGTTGCAATCCTTTTGAACAGGCAGTTTAAAAAAGCTCCCCAAAATGCTGAGACTCTGTTCTAGAATGATTTAAAGCTGAGAATTTTTGCACCCCACTGCTGGTGGGGAATAGACTCTATACACACACAGAGCAGGAAAGAGACTTAGGAGATAAAAGATGTTTTACTTGAAGGTAATGAAGACTTCATGTGGCCTCATTGAATAGCTTTATCCCTCAATTTTTAGATCAAATCTTACCTAAAAAGCCCATTGGCTTTACTGAGTCTTCTTTCCCATGTAATCACTCTGCTGCTAGTACAGGTTTTATTCACATCTGCATTTCTTTAAGTACTGTTTTACTAATTCTCTTTCCTTAAGAGGAATGAAGCAATAATCAGCCAGTACATTTAGTACCAACTCACATTAATATCTAGACAATGCAGTGATTTGGAATTCTTTACACCTTTTTGCAGGTTTTTCATTATATTTCTTAGTGTCTTGAGGATGCCTTTCCTCATGACATTTTACAATAAACCTTTGCAAAATGAATAGCTTTCATTATGAAATCAATGATATTCCCTCTAAACTTCAGGGGCAATGTCAAAGAAAAGCTACTATAATTGCTAATGCTGAGCAGTTTTTTATGACCAAACTCTACTTTCCAGATGTCACAGCAATACAGTCATCACCTTCCTCAGCACTTTTGCCCTCCCTTGTCACTATAGCTCTCTCAAGAAAGTGATTGTCAGCCATGTCTTTTTCTGTTGTTATGTCTTTACTCTGTTTTCTGCTTGAATTAAGCCTTAAAGCTACCCTTTTAAGCAGAAATGGTGATGATACCTGTGACTCTGCACAGCAGGAACCTCTGACCCCTGCCTCACCTGAAACATGATATAAGGATGAATTTTAATTCAGAAGAAAAAATGCAGTTATTAAGAACTTGGTGTATCAGTTTTAATCCCTGTTTCTTGTTTCCAAAGATCTGCTATCCAGACACTGAGTACTGCCTGTGACCAGTCCACTCTTCTGAGTACTATCTCAGGTGTTAGAGATTTTAATTTGAGGTAGAGTCCATAGTAGCACTCTTAAGGAGCCAAATCCAGTGTGTTTATTAGCACACTGGGGTGCTTGCTGCATGCCCTGGCTGGCCCCAGGTGTGGCACTACCCAGGTCCCTCCCTGTCTGTGCAGAGGCCTTCCCAGGACTGCTGTGTCAGCTGTGGACACGTAAGTTCCTCAAAATTCTGATCAAAAATAAATGAGGCACATTTTTCTCTTAAAGTGGACCTTTGATCTTATGTGTTTATGTATTCCAGCAACAGAGGGAATGCAAACTAATAGGCTTGGGTAAAGCCTTAGGAACTCAGCAGCTGTTCATTAAATCAGATACTGCGGCTGTTCCCCTTCTCAACATCTTTCCAAGGTGCAAAACTGCATCAGCTTGTTCTCTCTCAGAGAGACATGGTTTCTCCCACTTCCATTTTATAAGGTTCACAAGAAAATGCAATTGAAATCCTAACAGTTTTTTAGCATCTTGGTACTCTCTTGATTAGTATTCCCTTGATTATAAACCGTTTAATGTGTCTTCCTATTTTTAGTGCAGAAATAGACATCTGAGTCATTAATTTGTTTTTCTTCTTTGAGGCCATTGAGATGTGGAAAAGATGAGTTAGCTGCCCCTGGCTACAGTGGGGGCTATAATGGACATGGTGACAGGCAGACTTACAGCAGGACCATGCTGCCAGACATTGCAGCTACAGTTCACTCAGGGAAGTTACTTTGACTTCTTTAAGCAGCAGCTGTAGTTAAACAATTCTTTAAAGCCTGTATTTAGTTGGTTGCATTTTTGTCATAACCAGGGCAGCATACCATTGGTTTTCTTGATGCTCTGTTTCACTTCAAAGGCTTACAATTGTCTTATCTCATTTCCTGCCTTAATTGCTTTAAATGTACTGACAAGCACAACTGACCAATTATTAGTACTTTTTCTCATCCTGTCTCATTTGTTATCCATGATGCTCTTCCATGTTGTAATTACTCTTCAATTTTTCATTACTCAAAATGGGAGGTGTACATAATGAATATAAATAGCAAATTGATTAAATGTAATATGCATTGTAGCACCAGTGAGATTGTCATTTGTTATTAATGAGAAAGATTTGTCAGGTGCTTGTGAATAGGCTTGTGATGCACAGCAGTCCAAACCTAACAGTGCAAGGCTGTGACCGACTTTCTGCAGTGTTATTGTGACCCAACACAAAAGGAAGCTGTGCATGATTTTCAAGATGGATTTATATTCCTCTGGTTTGGTGCCATATTAACTTTTTGGGCTTTAATAGCAAAACATGCAGGTCAGGTTAACTGGGAATATTCCAATGAATGGTGTGTCACTTTAAGGCACCAAATTTCAAAGCCTGAGTGCTTTTGTAGGAGTTAAAATACTGATTTTTACTGAAATGCTGAAATTAAATGAGGCCTTGGCCTGCACTGGGGTCCAGCAGAACAGTAGTCAGGCAGCTCATGCAAGAAATTCAGGAGCCTTCTGTTCAGATCTCTGTGCCAGATTAACCAGGCACACAAATACCTGAGTTTGCATCCTTACCAAGGCACCAGCCAGCAGCACTGCCCTGCTCCAGAGCTGTGTTCTGCTGCTCCTGCTCTACCTGCTTCATTTACAGAGATAAATAACCATTGAGAACTGCTCTTCTGTGAATGACAGGGAAGTTCTGCTGTTAGAGTTGGTGGCTTTGAGAGGTCTCTTCCATATCAATGTCTGACAAGAAGTTTATTTGATAGCTAAAATTTTCTTTTGTGGAATGAGGAAGGTTTTCTTCATTGTATTGCAGTGAAACAGATAGAAAGGCTTAAGAAAGAAAATGGCCATGCAGGAAATTACTTCCAAACCTTGAGCCTTAAGCCTTAAAAGCCAAACAGCTGAATCCTTGTCCCCTCCATGAAACTACCTAATTTCACTCTGCATTAACAAAGATTTGGTGTTTTTCAGAGTCAGAGCCTTGATAGTACTTTAGTTCTTTGTTGATGTTCATTGCTTTTCTGCATTAACTTCAAAAATATTTGCACCAGGTGAAGATGTGACTGATGGTCAGTTTGTCCCAGCCATGGACCGTACTCAGTTAAGAACAACAAAAAGTGGTTTTGCTTCCAAATTATATTTTACAGTGTGAACATCAGTATTTTTTTACCTGAATCTAACAAATTAACTGAAGATTAAACCTTTTTACTTAATTATTTCAGCTTCTGCTTTCATAAGCGAACGTAGGGACTTTATTAGCATTATTTAAAACAAAAATTTTGATCATACAGCCTTTGAAGAACTAAATTTTGATGCTATCCAGTTGTTATGCACCACAAGAAGAAAAGAATCTCTGAAATTTACTCTGAAATTAGAAATTTTAATCTGCATAATTTATACACTGGGTACTCATAAAAAGGACTACAATTGAAACTCACCTGTCATCAAAAGTAAAAGGATGGAAACAATAGCTAAGACTGAGGCAGGGAAATGGTATTATGGATGTTATTTCCTAAATATTTGCTAAGGAATGGTTTCTCCCAGTTACTGAGGAAATTAAGGGAAAGTGACAAAGCAACAATCATTTCCAAGTAATAGTTCTTTTTTCTTTTCATTATCTGAGCTGTCTGCCTCAGATCTGCTGCATTGTTCAGATTTAAAAACATTTCCTGCTGTAATAGACAAGGCAGGGACTGTCCAGCCGGGCAGGGAGGAGGGCTGGGCTCCTGCAGGGCAGCTCCCCCAGGCTGGGCTCTGCTGCCTCCACCCTGGCTGTGCCCAGCTGGGCAAGGCTCAGAGCTTGATTAAACCAGTCAAAACTGGGGTATAATTTAAAAAAATTAAGATGGACTTCCCTCATTCTGCTTACATTTTTTTCCCTGCCTCCTAACCCCCCAGAGGGACTAGATTGCTTTTTCTTGCCTTTGGAAACACTTTTGGCTCTTCAGGGTTTTTGCTCCTTGCCCTGCTCCTGGCAGAGGTTATCCTAGCAGTGCCTGTTTCATCTCCAGAAGGGATCTCATTGCTAAACAAGAGTCCTGGGCAGGATTTACACCCTTCCTCTGGAAACACCAGAAGCTTGTGTCAATTTCTGCTCTTTCATATTCCTGTCAGCTTGTCAGGGACTATCATTCATAAAAAATTTAACAGAGGAAACCTGACAGGATTGGTCTCTTGGTGCTACAACAAAATAAATATTTAATAATGACATGATGATACATTTCCACTAAACAGCTGACATTCTGTGCTTCAGCACAATGGGCTAATAGTTCTCTTTATGACTGTGCTCCCAGTAAAGTACTTCTGCAACAGGTTGATGGACCAAAGCCCAGTGAACAATGCAGAGGCAACATCTTAGAACTGAAGGGGCAGTAATCCCCAGTGATTTTGTCACAAAATATGACTTGAATTTCAGTGCTCTTGGCTCGGAATTTTTAGGTATGTTTGCCCATATCCACTGTTCATCCAAGGGTGTGCCATCCACTTGCTGGAACTACTACATCATGTCTCCAGACCTTGCAGTGATTCCAGGTGCTTGTTCCAGATGTGTTATTAACAATTTAGTGACAGCTGTAGCCATACTCTTCAATAAATTGTTTTATTAATTCTGAATTCTAAATTTTGAAATATTGTGCTGTTACTACTGAAGTCCATGAATTGTTCTTCTGGCAGCTTGGGGCACTGTGTGGAGCAGCAAATTAGCAAGCTTTATCACCCTTTCTCTTCCATTTATTCACTTTTTCTCGTGTATAAAGCCATGTGGGATAGTTTTACTTGAGAGAGGAACAAGGTATTTTTGCCTCTAAAAATGTGCATTTTGATGAACCTATCTAATTAGTTTTCTCTAGCCTTCCAAAGTATTTCTTGAACATTACCATTTGAAATTGGACTTGGTTCATAACTGGAAAATTATTTTAAAATATTTTTCTTCTCCTGGCCCTTTCCCCTGTGTTTGAAATGATGTAAATAAAAAAACCAGCCAACAATATTTAACAGTCTGATCAAACTTACTGCTTCTTCACTACTTGTACTTTTACTTTGTTCAATAACTCATGACAACTGACCAGTTTGAGGTAAGTTAGAACACAGTGGTTATTTGTCCAATTAAATACAGCTCTTCTCTGCACCCATGACTGAAAAATCTGTGTCCCTCAGTCAAGTGGGGGTGAAGGCCAGGCAGTGTGAGCAGCACAGTGCTCTCCATCCCACCTGTGGTGATGCTGGACTGGTTCAGCCTGAAAAAAGCAGATTGTACTGAGTATGGGTAGGTTGATAGACCTGACACAAGACCTGCTAAATTCTCCCTCTGAGCTACTTTCAAATGTGGGGCCTCCAGGCTGAGCTTCAGCTAGCACCTGATTTATGTGCAAACATAGGAATCTTTCCCTGCCTTTCTTTTCAACTCACAGAAATATTCTAATTAGTTATCTCAGGTGGGAGAAGGGAAAGGAATTTGAAGTGGGGCAAATGTGCAACTGTTGATTTTGCAGTAGTTCTGTCAAAAAAATATATTCTACTTTTAATACACGCCATTTGGAAAGCAAAGCCCCTTTTAAAATGCTTCAGAACTCATGTCCTTTTTAATTGCCTGGAATTCATGGTGGCTGTGTGAGAAAGCCATAAACATATACAATCATAAAAACACATTTAGACAACCCAAACAGAATCAGTGCCATATTATTTTAGTTTATTATTCCTAGTGGAGTACAGATTGGTCTTCCTACTTTGATATTTATTTATACCAAGGAACTACAAGAACATAAATGCCACTCTTGGGATAATCCTAATGCTGGGGCCGAACAGAATACACATTGCATCTGTCTCATTTGCAGTAAAATGAAGGAGTGTTTAGGTGTAATCCTGCTAATGAAGGACAAAGTTGAAGGTCAAATGTAGCCTTCAGAATTAATGTGTCACTGTGAAGCTGAGAGAACTGTAATTCTGCATTAAAAAGTTTTCTTAAAATATCAAATAACTAAGATGCAAAAAAAAAAAGAAAATGTAGCTCTTTGGTTTTATTATTCTCTCTTCTTTGAGGATTGTGTTCAAAATTTAAGTGCTCATATGAAAAATTAATGATGGGTTTTTGCTAGACAGAAAGCCTTTTTATTTTGCACATGATTAACAAAGAAAACTCAATGCAAAAGTGAGATGCTCAGCAGGGGGTGGTTCTTTCAGAGTCCAGCTCACAGCTTCACACCATAACATTTATTGACATGGGAAAATACCCACTTTTATCCAAAGACAGTTAAACACATAGGATATGTGCAGGGCTGTATGTCCTGAATAACAAGGAACAGATTCTCCACAAAGGAAAATGTCAAGCAAAATAAACAAACAGCCTAGCAGCAGGCTGGCCCTGCTGCCTCTGGGCTGCTTCGAGTCTACTGCAGAGCCCAGTGCAGCGTTAGTCTTTTGCTGGTTATTGTCAGGAAGTAGATTATGGGCTGCAAGGCTGCAGGGTGACTTCAGACAGCCTGCCTGCAGCAGAAGAGAAGCCAAGGACGTGTAGGCAGGCTAGAATATAAAGCAGAGCTGCACTCTGCTCACAGGCTGGTTTGAATTCACGTTCCTCACCTACAAAGTTCTCATTTGGGGGGGTCTGGGTACTTTTCCCACAGGTCTTTTCTAACAGTGTAAAATCACAGAGTAAGCTGGTATGAGCTTGTGCAGCTGAAAACTTTAACCCTGTCATTTCTCTGCCCACCCCTCAGTTTTTGTAACATCTTGTTTTGATCTAGTCAGCCAACTCTGTGCATTTTCTGGAATTCAGAAGGGCCATCTGCTACCCTCACATTCAAGAAGAAAGCCACACAAAAAAGGTATGACTTTTACAAATTATAATGGAATTATGAGTCTTACTTATTTCAAGCTTAAGAAAAGACTAACATCTGTTACTAATGTGTATTTATGATTTGTCCCTAAATAGAGGAGACTTATTTATAAATAACTGTTAAATGTAACAATACACTGCAAAGAGCTGAGTAGGCTTATAAATCTCAGGCCAGACTTGGTGTTTTGGTGTCAAACAAGAATGAAGCAAGTCACTCTGGACAAACTGGACCAGAAAACTTTCTTTTCTTCTTATACTAAAAAATGGAGAATGGCATTCACTCCTCTCTCCCACCCACCAAATACCATTATGAACTACAAGCTCTATTTGCATGTAGGTTCCAAGAGGATTTTTGAAAACACTAGGATAAGTACTCATTAAAGATACAAGTATCAAACAACAGAAGTCTTTCATGTAGAACCTTGTTTTCCTTAAAACTGCATTCCCAGCAAGGGTGATGGTTTCCCATCCAAGCTGAAGTGACTCTCAGTTTTGAGTTAAGGAAACCTGAAGAACATTTAAATTGGTAAGAACTGACCTGCAGGAGGACACAAGGCAGACTGTCTAAGTTACATTTCAAAGTGATAAGGAATCAGTTGCACTGCATAGAAAAAGCCAAAACCACAAGTACAGCACCTAATAGCAGTTATGAGCCTTTCCAAAAGATTTCATTCTTGTCTGATTTAGTTATAATTTGTTTGCTTGAAGACCTCTTTTGAAGTTATCTATGGTGGTGGCACTGAGGTGCAGTGACTGCTATACAATTATAGAACCAGGTTGGCAGCATGATTGAACTGGCTAGCTGCCATTTTCACAGCAACTGGTTTTTTTCTTGTGGATTTTTAGATCAGTTCCCTGCAGGAACAGATTGAGTGGAGTTTTTATATTGTTATTATGGCTGTTTTGATATTGCAGTAATGATTTTTTGATATTTGATAATAAAGCCTTGAGATAATAGCAGTGGAAGCCTCAGCATAGCTTTCATAATCTATTGATTTTGTGGCTTTTTTCAGGGTGAATTTTTTTCTTTGTTATCATTGGTGGTTTGGTTTTTTAATTATTTTTGTAGGGATTTCTCTCAGTGCTTTTTCATACCACACAGTGCTGCTTCTTATGAAGTATATACAAAGAATGTGCTTATTTCATCCTGTCTAGTGCTACTAACCAAATACAAATACAGCCCAAGTTTGGTCCTGCATCACTAAACTCAGTGATTGCTTTACTTCAGGTACATAAAAAGCTGGATTGAACACTATCTGAGAATTTCTGGATGATTTTGATACCATGTGATTATATTCTAGTCTCTTAACTCAAAATTTAGGCAGGCAGTAGGTTTTAGGAATGACCATAATTTATATCCCTAAATTATAATCTCTCTAGAACATGAATGGTATCACTGTGTGTAATCTGCAAAACACTCTGACTATTTTGGCAGGGAAGGCAGAATTTGATGACAGATTTGTAATTACCTCTGTGAAGCACAGAATTAGAGATGTGCCTGTGAGGGAGAGGTGCCCTGTGCTCCTGGAGCCTTCCACTCCTGGGAGCAGCTGGACCCACCATCACAGCCTCTCCAGCCAAGAAGCTGTTCCTGCCCTGCCTTGCCCAAATTTAGCCTCGTGCTGGTGAGTGGCCAGCCCTGGTTTGTCCATTGCTGCTGCCAAGCAGATGGCACTGGCTGAGTTCTCCTCACCTTTGCTCAGCAAGAGCTCTAATTTGTGTGTCCTTCTGCTCCCCAGTCAAAACTGGGCATGAAGTCTTACAGGCATGGATTTATTCTTGAGACTTACAAAGCTTTTTTTACTCTGACTAGGGTTGACTGACAGACTCAAGAGTTCCTGTAAGGCAATATGACAGAAAAATAAGAACAGACAGACAGACAGTAATGGCATGACCCTCATTTCCTTAGGAAACCAGGCTAAAAATGAAAATGTGACCTCATACCCTTTGCTGAGGGCTTCCCCTTTGAAAGCCAGGATGAGAAAGATATATCCTGGATCAGAAAGACATGTGGAGATTACTGGAGTCTTGTGACTATATTAAAGGAGTCAAGAAAAAAACTAATTCTGAATAAATTCTAAGTCCCTCTAAATCACCATTATTATTAAAATTATTAATAATAATATTATTGTATTTACTTTTCAAAGGAAAAAAAATGGTGTCATGGTACTGTTAGAACCAGAGAGGGATGCTCTGGGGACAGAATGCAGAGGATTCCCCTGTCCCAGGGACAGACTGAGGTGAGGGCTGCTGTCCCACACTGGGCTGAAACCATGCAGCAGGTAAAAACAACTGAGAAAACTGGCTGGAGTCACTGTCCCTTCCCTAGGCAAGGAATGCAGAGAGAGTCCCATTTTTGCCTCAAGTAACAGAAGGGGTGTGGAGTGAGCTCAGGAGAGAAAAGCTCCATGTCCTACCCAGACTCCCCTCACCTACACATTGGAGTAGCTCACAGGCAGTTTGTAACCACTTAGGTGGGTGTTCTGTATCTGCATGACTTTAAAGCTTTATTGAAGCTCTTCAGTCCATCCAGTAGTGACCTTGAGAGATCCTCTCAGATGTGCTGGCAGCTGTGAAGTTGACGCATTTCCATACAAGGCACTAAACCCTTACACATTGGAAAAGTCATTCAAGTCAGAACTTGCATGGAAAAATACAAATATTTCATAAGGACAAGTGGGCAGATTATTCTCAGGGTATTGATTCCACATTTTGGACCTGCTGCTAAATAGACCTTCCTACTGGAGAGGCAGAGCAAGGTGGCCATTTCAGAGAGAGGCTCTGGGCATTTATTGATTGCACATGAAAACACTAATCATGAAATAGCAAAGATTGAGCATGCTGTTGCCACTACCACTTGCATAAAAAAGTAACACTTCAGAGTTGGGAAGCCAGGACATTGCAGAACATTAAGAGTAGCTGTTCCTCACCACATCCAGCAGGGCAGCAAGTCCCTCAGGCTTCTCATTTTCCTTCATCTAGGAACTGGGACAACACACACATAATATTGTCTATATTCTTGTCTATAACAAGTAAGTTAGCAAATTTATTTGCCATAATAGATAGACACTGAAAATGAAATTCCTATCTCCAGCAAACCTACTGAGTAATGTTTTCTTTCTCTACTGCCCACTGACAGGAAAACAGCATCACTTTGGGAATTTGAAATGGCTAATTGCTTTTCTATTTGATTCTTGTCATCAATTGAACTTAATTCAATTAATTTCAATCAATTTTTAAAATCAAATTCTTGTAAACTCTCCTTCCTCCTGACATACTACTTTTGTCAGCTGCAGTTCTCAGTTCCTGGCAGATGGGATTCAACAAGGGATCTCAAGCAGCAGTGGCTCCATGAAGTACTTTACCCAACAGGGTCCTGAAACACAACAGACCCTTAAATGCCAGTTTGGCCTGCTGAGAGAGCAGTGAATTCACTCCACATCTGATGAGAGGATTCAAATGATCTGTTCAGTGGGAGAATCTTTCTGTTGTGGGGATGAAAAGCTCAGGGGACCTCACTCATGCTCAGTGGTCTTGTAATTAAATGTTACACACTTGATGAGCATTGCATTGCAAGCCTCAAGGCTAATTTACATGCTACCACCAAAATGTCTTATTTGATTTTGCTTGTAAAAATACTATACAGGCATCATTGCATGTCATTGCAAATGGTTTGTATCAATGATGCTTGGGTGACTCTCAAAATTACTAAAAGCTGTACATAATTACTGCTAAAAAGCCCTGTACAGAACCAGTAATGCTTCCTCTACAATAGCTATTTTATGACTAAGATGGCTTTCCTGATGTGACTGACAATGTTAGGAAGCATTATGTAGGATAAACAAGCAGCCTGCCAGCAAATAAAGAATAGCTTTTTGGGGAAACAAAGTACTTTGATTCAATTATAGTATTACATGTATCATTAAAGGGTGTCGCTTTTCTGAGAGGTACCCATAATTCACAACAGGAAGGCAGAGTTGGAGAAAAGAGAGAAAAATTAAAGTGAATAGGAGCTCATTGTAAGCATGGTGAGAGATATGATGCCAATATGAGGTATTTACTGGCACATTTAAATGCTTTATGTTGTAAAAGTTGTTTTTTGGTTTGGGACACATGACTCATGGCACTCTTTACTCAAGACAAGTAAAAAGAGAAGAAGCTTGTCAGGGCTCTGGGATCCATGTAGCACATATGCCTTTATCAGTTTCATGTTCTGAGGAGGTTATCCCACAAAAAGCATTTCCATGCAAGCATATCAGATGGACTTAACTACCTTTTCTTCCAATTCTTTCTTTCTTTAATACTCTTTAATACTGACTTCAAAGCAATGCTAGAGCACTGCAACACCACTTTATTGGAATATAGTAATAATAATAAATTACAGTTTCATTCACTGAATTCCAGTTCTTAGAAGAATAAACAACCTTCCGCAGATGCAGAAGAAAGGCAGAGAAATATTAGATGACTTACCCACAGTCTGCAGCAGGTGAGTGAAAGAATTAGCTACAGAACCTCTGGCCTTTCTTCCAAATAATCTTGCCTGTGTTTGTGCCACAGTAAAATGATTTTGCATATGTCCTGTCTCAGAAATATGAAAAATATATGCAATATGCAAAGCAGCCAATTGGACTGCCTTTTGGAATATATCATCATTTATGAACAGTGCATCTTGAAACCTAAACAGATTGTGTGCAATTAATTGCAAACTGTCAAAGAGGCTACAGCACTTTACTGCCAATTTGTAAATAAGCCCTAGGATGCAAAAGGACTGAGGCAAGTGAGGTGAGTTCCTGTGGATGGAGGGGAGGCAATGCGCAAATGCAGTGCAACACAATTTTTACACTTCAGCCTTTAAGAATTTTGCTGACCCTGGAAGAAAATGGTATGGTGCAGAGTCATTCAGTGCAGCTAGGTTTCTCTGTAAGTAGATATTTTACATAATCTAAATGAAGAACTCCCAGTTTACTTGAGATGCAAAAATAATAAAGAAGTTATGCACAGAAAGAAAAATGTACTTTTAATTAAAACCTTAGAAAATACATGTGCATTTTGTACTTTAAAAATGTGCTGAACAATGGTGATGGTGATGTGCAAACAAAGCAGATTCCCTTTATGTCCTGATTATGACCCTCAAATGATCTTTGTTACAAATATGCTCATGCTGGTGGCTGGCCAATACCTGACTGGATTCCTTGTCCCTTTGTATCACTGCTGTTCCCATCCTACCTCTCATTGTTTCCCTCATAGATTCAATAAATACAATATGTTTGGTGCCACTGCTGATCTGCTGAGCCAGTCAGTGGCCAGCCCACTGACTCGGACTTGGTCTCAGCTTCAAAAGAAAAATGATGATGTCTGTCTTTCTAGGTTTGAACCCCTCTGGTGAGCAGCATCACAAATGTGGTACAGACCTTCAGTAATTACTGAAGCAGCAGTTTGTCACAAGCTGCCTGCAGCACTGATGGACAATCTGCTGGTGGCTATAGTTAGAGGAAGGAATATATAAGATATGATATTTGTGACAGGCTTAACTTGGATTTTTTGTTTCAGGGGATGAAATGTACCTGTGGAGGCAGCGTTGATGAAGAACTAGGTACCCATATTCATTAACTATTCTTTCCACCACTGCTGTATTTAATATAGATGCAAAAATTACTCCACTGTAAATAAGAATTTGGCCCAAGTAGCACTGACAATTAGATGAAGTGCAACTTTTATCTCCTCAAAAGTTCATCTATATGAGCAGTTTCCAAAACAACTAGATTTAGCCCTTGAGGTAGAGGAGTTCTCCCTACATATCCCGGTCACCCTTCACACTGGTCATGGAGGGGGCAGTTGCAATGCTCAGCAAATAAAAAAATCTCTTCCCCATTCCCCTGAGCCTTGTACCAGGTCTGGAGCTTACTGCAACCTACAGACACTTTCCTGTGCTCTGTGAACCTGAAAAAAACCTGCAATATAAAAGTCCTCCTCATCCGAAACAATTCCCTTTATTCTTTTTCTGCCCTAATCTTGTAGCACAATTGCAGTTCCAGAAATGACACAAAACACTCAAGTCCGTGGATGGTAAGGTAAGTTCAAGGTTGAGAGAAGATGAAAGAAAAAAATGGACTGTCAAGCCTGATAGGCTTTGGATGGAACTTTACAGGGAATCAGCACACCAAAGGATGCTGTTGTGGGGGGTACCACTAGCCCAGCTGTCTGCAAAATTAGAAATCTAGAATTGAGAGGTAAGAATTCACTGCTTAACCCCAGGGAAATTAATAGCGACTTTTTTTTTCACTGCTTAATATTTAAATAACGTTGCTCCAATTAGTCAATGGAAGACATTTTGTTTTCTGTGAGATACCTTCTTTCCTCATCAAGTCAAAGTGGTTTGCTTCCAGGATTTTTTTTCTTTTTTAAACTAGATTGCTCTTGCCTCTAGGGATAGCGGGTTTCCTTCAGAAATGGCACGAACAGTTATGCTCCTCCAGCCTTTACCAACTCCATCTTTTAAAATCCGCGTGCCCACATCCCCAGTTTGTTATTTTGTTGGTTGCACTAAAAGGCCCTCCAGGCTGCAGCTCTCGGATTTCCCCTGGAGCGGCCGTGCCGAGGTGGCAGCAGAGGCGCAGTGGCCCGGCCGCAGCGCCCGGAGCCCGCAGCTGCGGGGCACGCACGGGCTGAGCTCACACACGGGCTGGGCTCACACACGGGCTGAGCTCACACACGGGCTGAGCTGAGCTCACACACGGGCTGGGCTGGGCTCACACACGGGCTGAGCTGAGCTCACACACGGGCTGGGCTGGGCTCACACACGGGCTGGGCTGGGCTCACACACGGGCTGGGCTCACACACGGGCTGGGCTGAGCTCACACACGGGCTGGGCTGAGCTCACACACGGGCTGGGCTGAGCTCACACACGGGCTGGGCTGAGCTCACACACGGGCTGGGCTGAGCTCACACACGGGCTGAGCTGGGCTCACACACGGGCTGGGCTCACACACGGGCTGAGCTCACACACGGGCTGGGCTCACACACGGGCTGGGCTGAGCTCACACACGGGCTGGGCTGAGCTCACACACGGGCTGAGCTGGGCTCACACACGGGCTGGGCTGAGCTCACACACGGGCTGAGCTCACACACGGGCTGGGCTGGGCTCACACACGGGCTGAGCTGAGCTCACACACGGGCTGAGCTGAGCTCACACACGGGCTGAGCTGTGCTCACACACGGGCTGAGCTCACACACGGGCTGGGCTCACACACGGGCTGAGCTGAGCTCACACACGGGCTGAGCTCACACACGGGCTGCGCTCACACACGGGCTGGGCTGTGCTCACACACGGGCTGGGCTGTGCTCACACACGGGCTGGGCTGAGCTCACACACGGGCTGGGCTGAGCTCACACACGGGCTGAGCTCACACACGGGCTGGGCTGTGCTCACACACGGGCTGGGCTGAGCTCACACACGGGCTGGGCTGTGCTCACACACGGGCTGCGCTCACACACGGGCTGGGCTGAGCTCACACACGGGCTGAGCTCACACACGGGCTGGTCTGGGCTCACACACGGGCTGAGCTCACACACGGGCTGCGCTCACACACGGGCTGGGCTGAGCTCACACACGGGCTGCGATCCCCGCACGGGCTGAGCTCACACACGGGCTGAGCTCCTGCATGGGCTGTGCTCACACACGGGCTGCGCTCACACACGGGCTGCGCTCACACACGGGCTGGGCTCACACACGGGCTGAGCTCACACACGGGCTGAGCTCACACACGGGCTGTGCTCACACACAGGCTGAGCTCCTGCATGGGCTGCTCTCTCTGCAGCCCCTCTGCACTGTGCTGCGGTGGCTGCGGGGCTGGGCTGTCTTTCAAAGCCACTGACAACTCTAAAATACGCCAAGTGCTCAGATGATGGAAATGTGCTGTGTTATGGTTTGAGCAAGCAGCGGATGAGCCCCCCCTTTCTGAACAAACCCATCCTGAACAATCCAACCTTAGCCCCTGACCATGCTCATTAGAGTTATTGTGATGCCCCGTGATGAGTGCAGAAATCACTGTCCGTGACAAGCAGAGTTCAGTAAGCAGCATGGCACAGTGTCCATGTGCTGGCTAACACGTTTAACCCACAATTACTAGGCTAGGGGTTTTCAGATGAAAATCAGGAGAAATTACTTGGTATTCAAGGTTTTGCCCCCCCCCCCTTTCCCCTCTTTGCCACTGAAGTAATAATTTTCAGTTGAATATTTTTATTTTTATCTTGTCTTTAAGAGTTCAACCCATTCCTCTTGCCTCTGCCCCTGCAGGTGCTCATGGAAATTGAGGTGACCCGCACCAGCCGTGTCTGTTGCCAGCAGGACGCTGCAGTGTCCCCAGCTCTGCTGAGGTACCAGTGTGTGGTGAGGCACAGAGATGGTATCCTGAGATGCTAATGTGTATGTCGTGTAGTGCTTGTATGCCACAAATATTTTGGAGGGTAGAATAGGGAGAATTTATTATTTTCTTTAGAAACAACTTTTCTCTTCCATCGTCCCTTGAGATCTGCTCCTCACAACAAGCTTGGGGTGCAGCATGCACTTCTCTCCCTTACACACAAAGGCTCTGCTCCTTTTCAGAAAGGCTTCCAGAAGGATACTGACAGTACTGAATCCCACTCAGTCTGCTTGCTTTTAGCAGCCCTACTCGCCTGCCCTGCAAGAACAGAGAGGAAATTTTCCCTGCTCTCTGGAGTAAGGTCCTCCATCACCATGTCACAAAAGAAAACAGGCTGCTTGGTAGCTAAGGAAAACTGCTGACTTTAAACCTGAAATAAGGCCCTATCATTTACACTAATGAGCTCACTGGTGGGGACTTTGTAAAATTTTATGATAAAAAAGTAGCTGTAGTCAGAGTTTGATAGAATTTACTATTTTACTTTTTTTGCTGAAGATAGACATAACTACTAATCATTTTCCCATTCAAACCTAAAGAGAAATAAGCGCAGGAAGAACTGCCCCAGAAGAAATTCAAAGATCTTGTAAGTAATCCATTATTATTAATTTTTTCAACCATAGGTTGGTCTAAATTCTTCTGGGAAAGGCTATAGACATTTTTAACTGGTTGAATAGCAAATAAGTTACTCAGAAGAACTCCTTAATGAAATACTAATATTTCAAGATTTTAATTGTTTGTGACTTATGGTTACAAGTTAACCTCCTAGATCTGATATTTCTGTCAGGTTTGATTTCTGATGGAAGAGTGCCCTGGGATGCACCCTGGGGTAGCCCTGTGATAGTTTCTGAGCCAGGATTCCACGTATGCCCAATATGTGCAGTGAATAAGGGGAGGTATCTAACAGGCTTTGTTATTGTAGACTGTCAGAGCAGTAAATGACAAGGGCTAAGGAAATCTCTCAGCTCCTGTAGGTTGCAAAGACCTAAACCACTCAGTTCTGAGCCAGAATAATTGAGTCTGGCTGGAGAGAGCAATTCTGCTATAAAACTTGCAAAAATGGAAGAAAACAAAGGGGTGAAAGCAAGCAAAGAGGAATAAAGATGTGTCCAGCTAAAGGACTGGAAAACTAACCAAGGTTGGCATCCATGTGAGTGATGAATGAAGTTACAGCAGGTTTTTTTCTCCCTCTCTGTCTTTAGTTTTTTTTTTCTCCCTGCCTACTCCATTTGAGGTGTTTAGCCTCCACACAGTCACTGGTTCAACACTTGGAAAAGGTGAGCAGAGATATATACAGTGCATGGGCTTCACTGCCTGCGAGCACTCACTGCTGCATGCAGACCAGAAATAAGTCCTAATGAAATATTGCACGTGGTGGTTGTCCCCCTGCAGCCTTGTTTTCTACCTGGGCCAGCTGTGTTTCTGCAGTGATGTCTCAGCCACCTCAGCCTCTGAACAGTTGTGGATTTATGGCTTCAACTCATTCCTTTAACCACAATTTGGGAAGGGGAGCTGGGGTGTGTGATAGGCACTAACCCCAGAGCAGGAACAGCCCAAAGGACCCGGTGAACATGGACACTTGGCTGTAGGTTTAATGCTGCCAAAAAGAAAAGGACAGACAAAAGGAGGAAAATATTTAGCAAACAGGAGAAAAGGGTGTGGAATGGATACATGGGGGACAACTGGTCTATGGGCTGTCACTGAGGTATTTTCCAACTCCATGAGTCCTGCAAGCACTGGGAATATGACTGACTGACAAAAAGGATCAATGTGAGAGACTATGAAGTGGCTGAGAAGCCGACCTTGCATGCAACTGATCAAAATTATTATAACACTTCAAGAACACTTTACATTTTCCATGAAAAGGTAGTCAAATCCATGGTTTTTTTATCTTTGTCTTCTATGGCTCATCATTCGACTTTAATATCCTGGTATCTAAAAGTTTGTCTGTCTCCTTTCCTCCATCCTGCCATCCCTTTGTCCCCAATACAGAAGTGCAGAAGTGTTGCTCTTGCTACTTTTCCCTGAGAAGAGCAGCCACTAGAGGGAAAGATGCACGCGAAAAATTCCCCTCAGCACCTCTGGGGCTTCCTTCGTAAGTAAAAACAAAAAAAAAAAATCAGAATATTACCCAGCATTTGTAAGGTGGTCTGATTTATCCTTTCAGATAAAGTATATTGAATGAGATTATTTTTAGTATTGCAGTTGCATTGTACATCATGAAACACAGCCAAAATTAAGGGCCAGGAAAAAAAAATCATTGGCTAAATTACACAGAGGAGATTGAATTACCTGTTCAAACAGAGCTCTTAATTCTGTGTATAGATAGAATCCACAAATACAAGTGCATTGCAGTAGAAAATAAAGCCAGCCAACAGCCCCTAATAACCCTTAATTATTAGGAGTTTCAGTTAACATTTGGACAGCTTTGGTCTTAATTCTTCTAAGTTTGAAGAGGCAGCATGACCAAGGTGGTCCCATTTACAATTACAGTGAGCACACACGCTGCTCCAGCCCGTGCTGGCTTCAGCTGAGCCTTCTCTGGCAGCTTGGGCTGGGATTTTGCCCTGTTAAAATACAATTACCTATATGAATGGCAGCTAATTTCCAGTTTGAGATATTCATTTGTAACAATGCACTTGTTTTGACAGAAGTCCATGACAAGAAAAACAAATTGAGCTCCTGACCTTGGCATCATTGCTCACTTTGGAAATTTTTGTACCTGAAAGAAAATCTGCTGATATTCCACGTGAGTAATAAATTATCTCACATCATCAGTCAATACAGCAACAGAGATCTGTTGCTGTGAATGCCATAAGGAAATGCAGCTGTAAAACAGACATCTCAAGGTAAGACTGAAATCCAATGTTACTTAAAAAAAAAAAAAGCTTGATAGTGCTATTCTACACATGGACATTTACAACTGTATAAACCAGAATATTTAATATTTGTCTCAGGGATGGGGTTTTCAAATGCCCTTAGCAGTGAGTTAATACTCTTTCCCATTTCTAAAGTTGTCCTATGTAACCTATGTAATACATATGTGAAATCAGAAGTCAAACACTGTATTGCAGGCAGGCAGTAAAATTCAGCAGATGAAATTTATTATTAAATTATTTTAATGAGCTGTGTTGTTCTTCAAAATATACAAGCCCAGTATAGGGCCTGTGTAGCCCAAGGATCCTTCAAGGTAGATAATTTGACATTAATTTGCTGCTGCAATCCTCACTTGGTTAAGACTGTGTAACTCTTTCCCCTTTGACCTTCTGTTTGTAACTACTTCTGTTTGTAACTACCTGAGACTCAGGTTTGCCAAAAATGTGAACTGCAAGAGTTGAATTCTTATTTCAACATTTTATCAATTTTCTTAACATTACAAAACACGTGAAGGCACAGAGAAAACACTAAGCTTATATTGTTTGATATTCTCTATCCAGAAGCAATATCTAAAAGTGAAAATCAGAACTATTTTTCTATAGAAAAAAAGTGAATGATTTATGTTGGGAAACAACCTGGTTTCATTTGATCAAATAAAATTACAGAAGGTTGAGACAGGAATATACACAAATGATCACCTGGCTGTTGTCAGGCACACACCTCAGAAAGCACAGGCACTCTCTGGTGCCCATCCCTGGCCTGGTGCTGCCTGGCCCCAAACCTGTCTGTGCCATTTTATGGATTTCCTCTGCTGAGTACAACCTGCACAGGCAGGCAAGAGGCACAGCAAATCCTGGGCCTTTTTTATTCTACAGTGGAGCATTGCAGATAATTCTGCTGGACGGCACCCTAGCAGTGCATCTGCTCCTGCTGCGCACTCTCAGTGAACTCAGCCTGCTCCTGAGACACCTCACTTGCTTGCTGTGGAAGCTGAAGGTGACACTGTAAGCAAATCACCATAAATACATGCAAACCTCTCTTACAACAGCAAATCAGATTGTTCTAGATAGAGCACAGTATGGATCAGCAAGAGCTGGTTCACTCTAAATCTCATTTTCACACATCTTCAGACTTTGTACAGAATCCCAGCAGATGCTTGGGAAGACAAGTATCTTAAGTTTATGTGGGCATATATAAACTCTTGAATTGCTTTTTGCTGCTTATAGTTCATAAACTAATATAGCAGTGAACAAACTGCATTTTCAGAATTGTGAACAAACTGCATTTCATATAAGTTATCCAGTTATGGACCAGACCTTGCATTTCTTATTCAAGAAGGATTAAATCAAAAGGGAAGTAGTCTGTGAAAAGATGAATTTATACAGAGCAAGCTAAACTCTTGCTAAATTATTCTCTTGAAGGAAATAGAAAGGTTTCCAGTAGATTTCTCTGTACATGTTTTCAGAGAAGCTTATGCTTGTTCCCCTTAGAGACTTTCTTCATGAGTGAAGCTGAAATTAGATGTGTATTGAGACTGAGTTTTAACGATGATTTTCCTAAAATAGGATTAAGGCTCACTGACACTGTAATGGAGGGCAGGAAATGCTGCTGCTGCTTATTGGCTAAACTATATTTTGGTTTCTACGTATAAAAGTTCAGTTCCTAGGAGCTTTAAGCTTGCTTCTTAAGAGGTAAAAAAAATGGTTATTTTGGTATCTCCATAGTTTTTTTCTGGTACAAAATAAGCAACCCTCTCATGATCAGAGCAGGATAGTGACCAGTCCTGAAGTGGTGCTTCAGGGACTTAACTAGGATCATTCAATTATTTTTTTTTTCCATCCAGATTATTTCCAAGTTGTTTGTTTGGGGGTTTTGGTGTTTTTGTTTTGTTTGTTTGTTTTTGTTTCTTTAACCTTGGGTGAAACATTAGGGGAGTTTTATAAACTCATAGTCTGCAGTCAATTTGTCAATATTGAGGTCAGGGTGAGTTACCACACAATGGACAGTTCACACATTTTTACCACATCCACAACAGTTTTTTCTTAAAAGCAAACACCAAAGAGCTCTGCTTGACCAATATATCCATTTCAGACTAACATCTACAACATCTATTACAGTTTGTTAATACCTTGACACCATTTCCAGTGTATCTCAATGACCATTGCCCTCTTGGATCTCAATGACATTAACTAACAAAGCAGTTTGTAATTAGATGGGGTAACTTAATTCCTGGCCCTCTGTAAGATCTGGATTTCAAATTTCCACTCCTAGATGGGGAGCTCTTTGCCACACATCACCAATTACGCCATGTGCTTATGTATCAGTCCCTACACCCTCCTGCCGAGCCCCTCTTCTTTGTGCTCAGTACGAGTCAGAGACTGTTGTCAACACAGAGACATCAACACAACTGCCTAGTCAGCTGCATGTGACATTTAATGAAAATGAAGTCAGGGCTTATTTGCATGGCAGGTGTTACTTTATTACAGCAGAGCTGCAGAAGCTGGGTGCTACAGTGCTAGTCAGGTGTGCAGGAATGAAAGTCACTGACAACAAGGGTGTCTGGCACAGGAATGCTGGCACCCCCTTGTCTGCCTGCCCACCTCCTGTGTGAGGTAAAGTGACACATTTGTTCATTTTTCCAGGTGCCCCTGTTCTGGCTCTTTCTGCTAACTCCATCCACAGAGTCATTGGAGTACTCAAAGAGTTTGGGGGTAGGAGGCCCACCCAGCCTCCTGCCACGGGGTCCCCACACCAAACAACTTCCAGCTCTGGCAGACCCTCCTGGACTCAAATGCACAAGCTGCACCTAAAGAGCTCTATAGCACAAGATAATTGATTTCTGTCATGCACAAGAAGTGTCTTACAAGAGAAATACATGAATATTTTTTATGAGTCATGTGTGTTGAAAGAACATGTATGTTTCTTTGAGTCAAGTGCTCAAAAAAATTAAAAAGGCAGCATCATCCTCCTTCCGTTTCCATTTCCCCAAGTCATTTCACCAAAATGACAAGAATGAAAAATGCTCATTTTCACTAATTTTTATTTGGTTTAGCCTTATTAGTACCCCTTAGAAATATAAATTTCATTTTACAGTTTCTGATTCTGATTTCAGATTCAGTTAAGACTGTCAGCAGCAATAATACATTGTAAATCTTAACCTCACGTCTTGAAGTAAAACATAACACACCTTCTAACAGGCTGTGGCTCCACCCACTCACTTTCTGCTCCTCAGGAGAATTTTTATTTCTATTTTATTATCTCCCCAACTCCTTTCTGACTACTGTTCTTCCCCTAGAATCATCTTGCCACTACATCGGTTTCCAGACTGCTTCGCTGCTGAACATCTAAAGCGCGGGTTATTCTGACCCTCCCTGGGAGGCTCCCGATGCCATTGGTTCCCGCTACATCCCGTCCCCTCAGAGCCAGCCAGTACCAACCCACGGGCAGACTGATACTTCACAGACTGTCTGAACAACTTTACAGACACTCCTTTAACTTTGCAGGGCAACTATATGAATAAAGTTTTATTTATGGCAGTTTTCAGAGAGAGATCCCACGTAAAAAATCTTACGAATCACACAATTGGAACAGCACAATAAAATAAAGTAAAGCATTTACCAAAATTTATAATGATTTGCACTGGAGCCCAGTTTTGGATGACATTCAGTTTCCCAGAGAAGATGCTAAAACTCCATAAAAGTTTTTATCTCTGACGTTTAACTTTGTAAACACAGATCTGCCAGTTAGAAAATAACTCTGTTCCAGTCGTTTGTTTCTAATCTCTTCATTTACAATCCCGGATGATGGTTTTTTGACAGCACATCCAGAACGAACACAGGTCAGACGTCCACCGAGACAAAGCAATCTTTGCACTTTAGGAAACAACGCCGACCCTAAAGCCGCGCTCCGGGCGGGTCCCGTGGCGGGGCAGGGCGCGGAGTCCCGGCCGGCGGGACTGGAACTGTCCCTGTGAGCAGGGCGCTCTGCCGGCCACGAAAGGCTCAGACGATGTCGGAGTTTCTTGCTCGGGAAGCCGTGCGGTTTGTTCCTCCCCGGGATGCGAACGAGGCGGCTGAAGAAGACAGCGGAGCCTGACACTTCTGAGAGGGGTACCCGCGACATCCCGTCCCTCGGTGCGATCTCCGGCGGGAGGGGCGCGGGGTCACAGCCGGTGCTGCTCCGCCTGCTCGGAGGCGGCGGCGGCGGGGGCCCTTTGCCCGGCCAGCAGCCCGCTCCCTTCCAGCCTGCCTCGCCCAGCTGCACCGCGGAAAGCTGCGGCCCCGCTCCGCCCCACGGGCCCTCAGCCCGGCTTTGCCCGACGCCCCGGTCGGAGCTGCTCCACGGGAGCTCTCGAGCCCCGCCCTGCCTCAGCCCCGCGCGGCGCCTCCGCGCCCCGGCGCTCCTACCTACGCGGTGCGGTGCGGTGCGGTGCGGTGCGGTGCGGTGCGGTGCGGTGCGGGCGGCGGCTGCCGGGCACCTGCTCCCGCGCCCGGGCCCGCGCCGCCCCACAAAAGCGGCGGCGGCGGGCGGCGGCAGGCGGACTGCGCGGCCATTGGCGGCGGCGGCGCGCGGCGGGCGCCGGTTGGGCCGGGCGCGGCGGAGGCGGGCGCGGGGCGCTGACGCCAGCGCGGGGCCGGTGGGGAGGCGGGGCCGCGCCCCGCGCCGTCTTTGTGCTCGCCGGCAGCCCCGGCAGCGCCGCCGCCTCCCGCCGCCTCCCTCAGCCCCGCTCGGCGCGGCGGGCGGCTCCGCTCCGCTCCGAAGCGCTCGGCCCCCGCTCCGCGCCGCAGCGCTCCGCGCTATGTGTGCCGGCGCTCCGGTGCCTCCTCGCGGCCGCTTCCCACCCGGCGGGGCGCGCTCGGCCCCGCTCTGAGCGCGGCGGGGCAGGGCAGCGAGCGGAGCGGAGCCCGGACGGTGCCGCCCGGCGCGGAGCGAAGGGAGCGCGGCGCCATGCGGGGCTCGAGGCTGGGGCTGGGGCTGGGGCTGCTGCTGGGCGCGGCGTGGGTGGCGTGCGGGCAGAACGAGACGGAGCCCATCGTGCTGGAGGGCAAGTGCCTCGTGGTGTGCGACTCCAACCCCACCTCCGACCCCACCGGCACGGCGCTCGGCATCTCCGTGCGCTCCGGCAGCGCCAAGGTCGCCTTCTCCGCCATCCGTAGCACCAACCATGAGCCCTCCGAGATGAGCAACCGCACCATGATCATCTACTTCGACCAGGTCGGGCGGGCGCGGCGGGGCTCGGGCGCTCCGGGGCGGCGGGGCTCGGGGCGCGCCGCCGCGGGAGAAGTTGCCGGGGCCGGTGGCGGGGCCGGGCCGGGGACGCGCCGCCCCGCGGGGCCCTGCCCGCGGGAAGGGGGGGCGCTGGGAGCCGGGGGGCAGCGGGGCTGGGCGGCGGTGGCCCCGCGTTGGTGCTGACGGTGCCCTTCCCTTACAGGTACTAGTGAATATCGGCAGCAACTTCGACTCGGAGCGGAGCACTTTCATCGCGCCCAGGAAAGGGATTTACAGTTTCAATTTTCACGTGGTGAAAGTGTACAACAGGCAAACCATCCAGGTCAGCCCCGAGCGCCGTCCCCGGGCTCCGCGGGCACCGCGGGAGGGAGCGGACGGGTCGGCGGCCCGGCGGGGACGGGGCCGTGCGGGCGGCGGGGCGGGACGTGCCCCCGAGCCGCCGCGGGAGCGCAGACCTGCGGCGATTCTCCGCTCCGGGGGACGGTGCCCAAGGGGCCACGGAGCCCCACCAGGCCTCCGCTCGGCCCCTCTCCGCATGAGCCGTCCCGGGATGGGAGGTGGTCGGCCGCCTGCCGCCCCGTCCCAGCTTGTCCGGGCCCTCGGACTGCCCAGTGCCGCGGAACGCTGGCGGGAGCATCCCTGCACAGAGCCCCTAGGAACGGCGGTCCCTGGCAGGCTTCTCACCCACTCTCCTATGGCAGAAGGTTTCATAGGGATTTGGGGTTCAGGGAGGTGCCTATGACATGGAAACGATAATGAATCTGTGCATGTCTGTGCAGCTACCCTGTATGTACCTGCCTTTTCTATGGGGTTTGATGCATATGCTGCTCTAGGTAGGGTTAATAAATTATCGGCCTGAAGCCAGGTGGTATAACCAAGACAGGAAATCTGACTGTATAATGATGTACTTTGCAAAGGTGTATGGACAGCTGTATAGCACCGTTCTGGTGCAAGTGGCTTAACACCTTTAGCTTGGGCAGGCAGTGCATTATTAATGTGGGGTGTGCAGTCCCGGGATCATTACCGCGAGCTTAGCAGACCTTATTGACTGTGTTGTGGCATATTGTCTTTGCTGCCTAACAAAGGAAAACTACCCCTTGAATACACTTCAAAGGCCCTGACTCCGCGGCTGTGGCTCTGCTCCTCGCTGCCTCTGAGGTTTCGCATAAAGCCATCTTTCAATAAGTACAAGCAGACCTCTTTTCATAGCCTGAAAACACAGGCACCCTATTGAAATTCTCCAAAATAGGATCAATGTCCTGCTTTATATGCACCAGGTGTTTTGATGTGGTTGTCGGTCTAAAACAGTGGTGAAAGACTTCTTCCTTTGGAGTACATACCTTAGCTGGGTTTAGACTGCTATTTCTTTTTTATGGGGCTGGAGTTTCAGCTGTCAGAAGAGGCCTTTCTTTAACTAAGCATTTTGCCTGTTAGGCGAGCCCCAGCGGTGTCATTGTCTGACTTTAATTGACAGAGGGCTTTGTTTTATCTTGCTCTTTAGGTGAGTTTGATGCTAAACGGGTGGCCAGTGATTTCTGCCTTTGCAGGGGACCAAGATGTGACCCGAGAAGCTGCTAGCAATGGAGTACTGATTCAGATGGAGAAAGGAGACAGAGCTTATCTAAAACTGGAGAGAGGAAACTTGATGGGAGGCTGGAAGTATTCAACATTCTCTGGATTTCTAGTGTTCCCACTTTAAATCACTTCTCATCCAAGAAAAGGGAGAAATCTCTTACAAGTTCCCAAGTCAAAGCTGGGTTTGAAGAGTCATGGACAGCAGACTTTTTACATTCAAGTATTAAAGAAGCTTAATCCTGCTTAGGTTTGTGTACATCTGCTTTGAAGAATTACTACTTATTTTTGTTGTGTTGCAGCCAACAGGCGGGAGACACTATAATTGATCAAACCCCCATTTATATTCTTCTCTCTCCTCCCACAAAATTAGTTCCCATCTCTGTGTCATTGGTGTAATCTGCCATTGTTCCCCCATGGCTTCTGCCTCACACAAGTAGACTTTAGATATTTTCATTGTTCTTTACAGCATATTTTGTAGTTTTGTTTTTAAAACATGTTAATCTTGACTCTTTCTCTGAGTTTAACTTTTAAAAAAAGAAAAAAGCAAAGTATTTTTTGAATACATGGATGCCATGATAGAAGGGAAAATGCAATTCTTGCTGTGTACTGGCTGGCAAAAGGAAAAATTTCTACATGAAGAACTATCCACAGCCAAGGCTGACTAGAGTATTTCAATATTTCTATGTAATTCTGAGTGATTGTGAAATTTAAGGCTGCTAAATGTTTTGATGCTTGTTTTGCTCTTGTACAACGTGGCCCAACTAAACGCCAGGAAGTATATTGAACTTTTACTATTACTCTGTAATATATGTGTGAATATTGAAAATTAATTTTTGCTTTAATTCAATAAAGTTTAAATGGGACTTTTATTTTTCTTAACCAGAAATAAGGTTTCTCAATGCAGGTAGGCCGGGGGAGGAGGCTCGGCGGGGTCCCGGGGCTGCTGCAGCGGGAGCGGCTCAGGGGGCGCGGCCCCCTGGCCCCGCTGCCCGCAGCTGCCCCAAGGCCTGCGGGCGGTGCCGCAGCCCGAGCAGACCCGTCCATAGGAGGGAGTTTCACGCCGTCTCTGATATCCACTTATTTATAGCATTTATCTGTATTATATTCTCTAAACCAGATCGCATTTTATACGGCTGCCTAAAACCCCCTGACCATGTGCACTCGAGGCTGGTACTATTGATTCGCTGGTATTATTTGTTTACCGTCTTTTGAAGATATAAATGCTATAATTTTGCAGTACTCAAAGAGATTACTACTTTTATTAAAAGGTGCGTACCGAGGATTTCGATTGTATCTAAACTTTAATGTGAAATAAATCGGTGGAACGACCCCCGGGCTGTGTGCGTGGCGCGGCGGCGGCTGGAGCGAGGCTGCCCCGGCTGTGGCACCAGCGGAGCCGCGCGAATCCCCGGCTCCCGGGAAGGAATTTAATTAGCTCCAAGAAGGGGGGATTAATACGAGCACAATAAGGAACGCTTCTCGCTTTATTCACAGGTTCTGCCCTGGAAACAGACCGGCGGGGCGGGCGGGGACGCGCTCCGCGAGGGGCGGCGGTGGGGATGGGGTCGGCCGGCGCCGGGAATGGCCGCGGCCCTCGGACTCGAAGTGGAATTCACCAGCCTGCTGCCAGCTCCTGCTCCTCTGTCACCCTGCGGCGCAGGGGCCAAAACGCCCTCTGGGCCCGCGGTTGCCGCCTGGCCCAGGTCGTGCTTCGCGCCCCGCAGGAGCAGGGGAGGCGCGGGCCGGCCCTCCCCAACCTCGCCGGGAGCTGGCCAGGGGCCGTGCGAGGGGACAACTGAGACCAGGAGAAGGAATAATGACGGAAAGCAGCCGGACTGCGTTCACCTGGAGTTACAACCGGCTCAAGACAACCAACACGTCGCCTTCTCCGGCCGCAAGGTCCTCTCTCAACGCGAGACTCCTTATCACTTCCTCCTGAAGCCTCTCACACCGCGCCGCCTCCCTCTCGCCCGGCTGTCAGCCCCGTGCTCCCTTCGCGCCCTCCTCTCCCGAACAGGTCAGGGCGAGAGGAGCCGCCCTTGCCTCCCGTGACCGCGGAGAGTGGGCAGTGGAGGAAAACAAAAAAGGCGGGGGGAAGTAACAAAAATTACTCGGTTACAAGAGAGGAAGCGGCCCTGTGACCTCCCCGCCTCATCGCGCCGGAGCCAGGCAGCAGCTCCCGGCTGGGCCCGCCGCGGGGGATCCCAGCGATCGCCGCAGGTGCGGGGGCTGATGATGCTGATGCTTGTCTTTTGTTTTTTCCTTTTCCCTCCTCTCCCTTAACTCGAAACAAATAAACCCGCCACCTTCCGCTGAAAGTTTTCCCCTGGTTCTGAGCGTCTCATTAATATTGTGCAGCTGGATATTACATTACTCCGATCGCAGCAAATCGCTGCTCTGCGGCTGTTATAAAACGCCGCCGTGGCTGCTTGAAACAGCCTCGTCTGCTCCGCGCCCGCGCAGCGAGCCCCCCGCCCCGCTCAGCGATGCTGCCCTCAGCGAGCCCCGCACCTCGGGCCGCCCGGAGGCCCCGGGCTGGGGCGGGAGTAGCGGCGTCCTGGCTCAGGAGGTAAAGCCGCTGCCGCCGCCCCGAAACCCCTGTGGCGCCCGGCCGCTCGCCGGCCCGGGGAGCCCTTGCCCGTGTCCTGGGCGGGGGGGCCTGGCCCGGGACATGCCCCAGCTCCCTGGAGGGGCGGGCGGGCCCCGCTGCCTCCCCGCCCCGGCTCGGCCCGGAGCTGCCCCGGCCGCGGTGCTCGGAAGCGCGTCCGGGTGGTGGCCAGGCTGCTGCCCGGTGATTTACTTCAGCAGACGCGTTGTGTTTAAAATCATCCCCTTCCTGCCATCCCTGCGCCCCCGGCGGACAGGGAGAGGAAGGCCGCCAAGGTGCCCCCGATCAGGCTGGGGCGCGCGGGGGGCGGCCAAGGGAAGCCGGCCTTGCCGAGCCCCCCGGGGCAAACGGGGCGCTGGGCTTCCCCAGGCCAGCCGGTCGCACCCATGCTCGCAGCCACCGTCACCTCTCCGCGTGGCCGGTGCTTTGGCTCCGTGTTTGGCAGGAAAATGTGAAATGAGCACCTGGTTGCACCTGCTCGGAGCCCGTTCTCATCCTGGAAACCGCCCGCACCCGGGCGGCCGAGGCAAGGCCGCTTTCCTGCCCGGGTCCCCCGGGCCCTGCGAGCCAGTGCTGGGAGGACAACGGGCTCCGAGGGGGTCGACCAGGCCGAAGGAACTGGACGTAGGTGCCATTTTAAGCGGCAGAGCCGGCCAGGCTGGGGGGTCTGGCTACGGGCACCGCTGTGCGGGCTGCGCGGAGACAGAAAAGGGCCTGGCTTTGTCCGGCAGCCCGGCCACGGGCGGTAAGCAGCGGGCGGGAGTCACGAAGGCCCCAGCACCGAGGGGTCCCTCGCAGGGAGGTCAGATCCCCTCAGGGCTCCGGCGGCCTCGTCCCCGGCCCCCGCGGCCGCGGCACTGCTGGGCTGCTCCGGGCTCGGGGCCGCGCTGCCCCCAGAAATGAGCAGCCGCTGCTCTGTACCGTGGTTTAATGTGTTTTCAGTTGATGTATGTAATGTCTGATTGAATTTATTGCTGATTAGCGTTGAGCATGAGTTTACACAACAAGAAATTATGTTTCATTCAGTTCATTAGCATGTCTAGTGTTTGCTTTATGAGCATATCGCTAATGGTAATGACCAATGTTGATTGATTTCTAATGTGAATGTAATTACACAATGTAGGGGAATTAAAGGGAGAATCCACATTTTTAATTGTTGGGTTTTTAGGGACGGCGTGTGGGGGCGAAGGGGGTGCACAGGGAGAAACAAACCAACTGTCTTCTGCGCAAACGATGAGAAGGTGCAGATTAATGACTCCAGCAGGAGATGGGGAGTTTGGTCTAACAGGAGAACAAGTCAAATGCAGTTAACTCAGGGAATAGTTAATGCACACTCGACATAATTTCCCCTCGTCTGCCCCCCCAGGTACATCTGGAAGCCCAATAAGTTCGTTTGGCAGCGGCCGTTCCCGCGGAGCCGGCAGAGGCAGGGCTTCCTTCGTGCATGGCCGGGCAGGCGCTCCCGCAGCCCCGCCGGCGGCTGCGCGGCTCCGAGGCAGCGCCGCTGGAGCGGGAGCGCCGAGCCCTGCCCGGGGCCAGCGGGGCGGCTCGCCCGGCTCGGCAGCGGCAGTGCCGCCCCCGGCAGCCACAGCCCTGCCCGCATCCGTCCTGCCAGCTGGACACGGAGCCCGGCGAGTGCTGGAGAGCCCCGGCTGGAGCCGTGCGAGGGCTGCAACAGGTACGGGGAGCGGAGCGGGCTGGCCACGGGGGTCTAGAGCCAGGGAGGGACTGTGAGGGGACTGTGAGGGCTGGGCGTGAGGGAGTTGGAAGCAGCTTGTGTACTCCATCTGGTGTCTGTGCTTCTCAGGGCGACCTCCGAGAGTGTCCTTTCCACTAAAAAGGAAAGATGGCCCGGGAGGGGAGAGATCAGGGCTTTGCTGGAGGCATCTCCAGTGGGATGTGCAGAGGGACAGCAGGGAGGCTCAGATTCTAAGGAAACCCCGTACTGCAGAAATCCTGGGTGGGACACACGCACTTGTGGAACTGTTTTAGTTTCACCCTCAGACAGGATCAGTGGGTGAAGTGTGGTGTATATTCTGCCAGCTAAGAGTTGCCAAAAGGCCTCTGTTGGTTGCCCCAAAAGAAAAGAGGCCTTGTGTTTTTTTGGAGAGTGAAACAAGCTGTGTGCCTTGCATGAGTGGAGAGGGCTCAGGCAAGGCTGGCAGCAATCGGTCCCTGAGCCTCGGGGCACTGGCTGAAAATCCAGTGTGGGTTGGAGGCAGTGATGCCTGCAGTGGGTGCACTCCTTCCTTCCTTCCTTCCTTCCTTCCTTCCTTCCTTCCTTCCTTCCTTCCTTCCTTCCTTCCTTCCTTCCTTCCTTCCTTCCTTCCTTCCTTCCTTCCTCCCTCCCTCCCTCCCTCCCTCCCTCCCTCCCTCCCTCCCTCCCTCCCTCCCTCCCTCCCTCCCTTCCTTCCTTCTGTATTCCTTCCTTCCTTCTGTATTCCTTCCTTCCTGCTATATTCCTAGGGTACAGGGCACTGGGCTTCCTCTGCTCAGGTGGTCCAGAGTCAAAAGCAGTGTTGGTTCCATTGTGAGCAGCTGTGCACATCTGGGTGCAGACATTCTTTCTCTCCCTCATGACAACTTTGAGCCTTTTGTTGGACAAGAGAGGAAGATAGTGCCATTGCCTTTCTGCAGCTTTTTACAGCTGGGGAGATGTGGTGTCCCATTTCACCCTGTCCCATTTCACCAGTAGCCCTTAGGTTCTTACAGTATGGGGTTCCTAAAGTGAAACAGTTGTTCTGAACTCAGGATGAACCTGGGATTTTAAAAACCCAGTTTGTAAAATTTTTCCTGGGGAGGGAATTGTGGAGCTACTGGAGAATGGGTCTAACATTGCATCAGCATGTAGATTTGAAGAATGTACCCAAGGGTCTCCTGCCTCTTGTGCTACATCATTAACAAAGACGGTTTCAGACTTAGTCATGAGTCCTCAGGCAGCATGCTGCTCGTGGCACTCTTGGTGGTGGTGACCTTCTAATTGACTGAAATTCTGTTAAGCTATCACAGAAAAAGAAGACTCAAGAAAGAGATTTTGGAAGAGTTTGAGCAAAATGAAGACAAAAGATGTGAATAATTGTCATTCACATTAGTAATTCACGTTGCAAACAGTATGTTCAAAGAAGTATCAGGGCTTCTGCTGCAGTTATATTTCCAGGGTTTGGTTGGTTTTTTTTTGTCTACACAACACTCATTCAAGGACTAAAGGTTCACGGGAGGACTCCTGCTTTGTTTGCAGTTAATAGTCATCCAGCTCGTAGTGGAAATTCTCACTGCATTGTTGGGCTTCATGCTAATACATTTTAATGTGCTTTCAATGTTTTAGGCTTCAGGGTCATCCAAGTCAGGGCCATCCTCCTTGAGCTGCTTCTATACTGACTGTTTTTCCAGTAGTAACTGAAAAACAAGTAATTTTCCAATTTTTCCAGTAGTAACAGCCACTTTAAAAACAAATATTTTAGTGGAAATTAACATAGTCCTGAACGTTTTCTGTTGATAAAATCCCTATGCCATTAATTGCATGGCAGCTGGTTTTGGTGTTGCTGTCACCAAAGCAGGTCAATATTTCTTTCTGTTACAAAATAAAAATGCTGAAGCTTAAAAAAAATAGTTATGAACATGTCATATTGCTCACTTTACAATTCTTTCCATCAAAATTTTTCATATAACTCTTCAGGATCTTGGTCACACTGCCTGGTATATTGACCTGATAAATACATTTCCATTGAAAGAATGGAGAAGTATTTTGTTCTTTGCCATGCATGTGGTACTGTTCCTGATTTTGTAATGGTTAAAATCTGGTCCATAGGACTTGAGATTTCATGGGTCAGTTATCCTTCCTACTTTGATTCTCCCCAAATTTTTCAGCATGCATTGAATCATATTTTAAAATTATTGATTGGCATGGATTCATAATTCCCCTGTGAATGTTTTAATCATTTCTTTACTTGGTTTTGTGTTTCCTGGCTGACAATAGAGCTGAATTTCCCTACGATTCTGTTAGTTGAGGTGGAGGGAAAAAAGAAGCTTCTGATCTCTCTCTTTTTAATCTGGCTTTATTGTTCCTTTGCTGTCTTCTGAGTGATTAATTTCACTATTTTAGTCTTCGAAGAGCCTTTCCAAAGGCTCAACTGTTCACACAACCCAGAGGATTGCAGCCTCTAGTTTTGAAACACCTCCTTTGAAATGGCAGGACCAGCTCTATGCAGAAGAGTGAGATGAGGCTCAGCAGTTGTTATACCCACAGCAGAGACTCTAATTCCTGTAGCTGTGCACTTTGTCATGTGGCCAGCCTCTTGCAGTGCTGCATTGAGCAGAGACCTTCACTGAGTTTCCTGCAATATTCCCAGGCCCCTGTTGTGGCTTGATTAAGCTAATTGAGAGCTCTGCTGGGAATTAACCACCATTAATAAATGTAAACCTACCAGCCTTGCATTTAGCCTATCGTGTACATGAACAATTGCGCAGCTCTGACCAAACTTGGAATTAATTTTTTTCCCTCTATGGAACTAAGACATCACTGTCTTGAAGCACGGGTTTAACATAGCATTTTGACCTGTGAAAGTCATATTTATTTTCCTAATATACATAATGGAAGGACTTTATTGACAATAAAGGACTTTGAAAGAAACACATTGAGAGAAAAATCAGCTTTCCTCTATTAGCTGGAAGAGGAGGATCTTTCTTTTTTAAACTAGAGATGCCAGGGCTCAGTTTTGAAGATATGGTTTTAATTCCAGTGGGTCATTAAATGAGTTTTTTCTGCTGACATAAATTTGCATAGCTGTGTTGCAGTGCAGATTCTTGCAACTCATTCTGACTGTGGGATATTATGGCAGAACTCGGGAAGCTGCTGTCACAGAAATACATTCCTGTCCCATTTCCTGAATTGTTATGAGCAGTAGATAAACTTGCATGAGACAGGGATTATTTGGATCACCAGAACTTCTGAAGAAATACATTCATGTTTCTTCTTCTCACATTTCATTATAATTTTTTCATGGAGCCTTATATAACACAACTGAATTCTTTTGGCCATGTTTTCAAAATCATGTAAGAAATCTGGATAACTGTTGATATAGTCAATGGTTTCAGTGGTAAACACATAGTGGAATGATGCTGTTGTCCAAAAAAATGTTGTCCAGAGATGCCTAGGGTAGGTTGGTTGGTTGGTTTGGTTGTTTGTTTTTTTTTAAATAACTGGAATGTCAGAGTGGTCCAGTGTTAACTGGTGATTGTCATGTAAATTTCTATCAGTGTAGGGTTTTAGGTGCATAACCTGTTTTAGTCCCATGACAAGTTTTCCTCTTTAAAATATTGATACATTTTGAAGACAAAAAAAAAATCCATTAAAAAGCATTGGAACTTAATATATCAAGTAAAGTATTTGTTTAAATAGTAGTAGTTCTCTTGAAACTGTCAATGGTTTTAGGAAGAAATCGCCTCTCTGTTTACCAGCAGTCTTTCAGATGGTACTGAAGATTTGAATACTTGTCCTGTGTGGGAAAGGAAATAGCTGTACTGTTCTGGAGTTTTAAGACAAAATGAGTGTATTGGAGAACACAATATCAAGGGCAAACACAATTTTTGTTTCTGACTAATTTTGTCTTTGTGGCTGAGATGGTCATAGTGTAAGGTGGTGTTGGCTCCTGACACCAGGCAAACTGAAGCTGCAGCTCTGCCCACAGGTTTGGTCGTGGCTGCTTTATGCCCAGAACATGGAAATGCAGTCAAATCCCTTTGGTTATGCTTCAGCAGCTGGGAAGCTGAGTCCTGTATAATCAGAAATCAACTGCAGAATGGTAATTTTAGTTTAATGCTTTTAATGTTCGCTTGCTGTCTTGTGATTTCAGCAAAGCTGAAGATGTTGCAAATACAACACTGGGGTATGGCTTATAAATTGATATAATTAGGAGCTGGTCTGATCAGTGTTATCAATGTCAGCACATTCCAAAGAAGGCAGGGCTGTTCATTCAGGTTGGCTTCATGTGTATTCTCTCAATTTGAAGCTGTGTGAATATATTTTATATTTTCCAAATGTGTCTGTCACATCCTACCTTAATGGTGACAGCATATCACATCACACCGTGTCTCTGTCTCACTGTATCTACACTGGTGTCTAATGAATGCTTCTGCACAAAGGCTGCTGTTCTCTGAGCAGCTGAGTGAGCTCCTGCCTGACTCAGAGGCTTTTTGCTCAGCCCTTTAGCTCTGCAGTTTATGGCAGTTTCCCTCCTGTTACCCTGTGGCCAGGCTGTACTAATCTTGTGTCTGTTCTCAGGGCAGAGGAGGATGGTGAGAGGCTCCTTTCCACAGCTGAGCAGCACAGAAACATTTCTGCAAGCTTGAGGCAAAGGGATGTTACCTGGTAGGAAGCACTGAGCACTTCTGGGCAGGCAAGGTAAGCCCTGGCCACACCTGACCAGGTGTAGCAGAGTTTTAAACCCTTTGCCACAGCAGTTATGTCCACAACATCAGTAATGTGCAACAGTCCTTGATATCTTGAGATATTTTTTGTATATTCCTTCTATTGCAGTTGCTCATTTGCTGAGTTTCCTCCATGAGTTGTGCAGCTTTTCAGTTTTAACTGCTTTGGTAATCTTTCTTCTCAAAAGGCCCAATGTTTCAGCCTTGCCAATCAGGAGGAGAGCCCTTGGCTGTGCTAACTGAGTTTGTGCCTGCCTCTGTGTATTGACTTCCTGTCATCTCTGAGATTAACTTAAAATAATTCTTGCCTTTAGTAGCCCTTTCCAGTTTTCCCCACTACCTTTGTAGGTTGTTCGTGCTGTGCTTTTCCTTTTCTAACTTAATTTTTTTTCTTGTTTAGAAGAACCCTGTTGATATTCAGTATTAGGGTCTCTGCTGGAAACCAGTAATATGTTCATTCTGGCTGAAGTATTGGCTCCCCACATCTCTGACTGGCTCCTCAGGAAAGGATGGAGATAGATACTGATATCTCTGGTTACTCTGTTGAGGACCCTACCATTTTGCAAAACACTGGAGTTGAAAGTGTGTCCATGGAGTTGAAAGCAACAAGGTGCTTCCTGATTTTTAAGTTAAAGCACTTAAACTTGCCAGCTCTGTATGCCTTCAGCTAGATAATGGAAGTACAAGAGTTGTTTTATATTTAAGCCAGCAGATAAAAGTGGCCTTTTGAAAAGTGGAACATTCCTTTAGCAGGAATCACAAGCAACAGTCAGGTGTTTTTAGGGTGGATGGCAAAAGTACGTTCATGAAGGCAGATGTGGAGGCTTGAGGCTTGTTCTGTGTTTACATATAAGCCCAAGTGAGTGAGTTTGTTTCTTTGGCTAATAAGTTGCTTTAGTAAATATTGTTGAACCTGGCTGGCATACTGCTATGTTGTGAAGTGCAATAGCAAAACTCATGGAAAGATTTTCTCTAGATTGTAAAGTTATACAATAGGTGAGGTTTGGTTCTGTGTCTGTTTTGCCAAGGAGGTAAATTGTACCAGTGTCTTTGGCTGCTGTGGTTCGCTTTGTTATCCATACTGGATGGGACAAGGGCACTTCCCTCTCCCGGCTATGCATGGCAAAAGAGCCCAGGAGAATTATCCAACTGGTAGCTCATTAAATAAGTATCCATCCAGGCTCATGACTGAGCATGAAGTTTCTCATGTTTCAGAGTTAAAAGTTACAAGGGAATAAAATTCTTCTCACTAAATGATAGAGAAAACACAGTAGGAGGTATTTTGTTCAGGGAATACAAGCTATTGTCCTACCCTTGTCCAGAAGGCTACATACATCAAGCAGAAGATGTCTTCCTTACATTCCAGCTAAATCAATGTTATTTCTTCCAGAACACTGCTGCTTCCGTTTCTAGAGATAAAAAAACATAGCTCACTGTCAGGAGATAATTCCTTCTCTTGGGCTTTCTGTCCTTGACCAGTAGAAGTTTTTATTTTTCTTAGACAAGGAAGCCTTTCTTTATCCCTGGAAGATTAAATTGTCTTGCTGGTAGATCTGCCTTGCTGAAGAAATGGAGGAGGAAAAGCAGATAGGAAAGAAATAGAAAAGAAAATAATTTCAAGGTGTCTTTATAGTCTCCTATTGTTAGGATGTCAATTACTACCATATATCACCTACACAGCAAACTTGTCATAGCTTGGGGTATTTTTTTTTCTCTCCACCTAATAGAAAATGTATCAGTTATCCATATGAAATCTTTTTTTGTTGTGGGATTCATCTTTTAAGTATAGCAGTGATGCTCAGAAGGATTTACTTTTTTAACTTCCTATTCAGAAGGATGAATGTTTAAAGATCATAGTTTTTTAAACTCCAGTTGTGCATTCCATGGAATAATTGAAGAAAATTATGCCCTTTTCAGCTTTTTGAGTTGGCACAGCTCTTGTTTGAGGTGCTGATGGCTCACACTACAGAGTGGTCACTGCTGGCAGATCCAGCAGTGCATCTGTAGCTGGGGGCTCTGATTTAACTGTAACCCTCCTTTTGATGAGTGCAGAGTGCTTTAGTAAACATGGACTCTCCAAAACAGTGGTTAGGAGTAGCAAGAAGCTTTAGGGCCTGAGGAAAGCCCAGGCTGGCTCTGTAAGGGGCCAAAGGGAGGCACCCAGGTGCAGCTGGCAGGTGCAGGGTGCTGTCAGTGCCCCGAGCAGTGCTGTGGTGTCGGGGGCTGTTTCAGCTCTCCTGGCTGACAGACTCTGCTGGGTGGGCAGCTCTTAGCAGTGAGCTCTTAGCTCTTATCAGGCATCCAGAGCAGCGGGAAAGGCAACTACTTATTCACAAAATGCATTGACTTGCAGACCTTAGATACAGCTTTCCCTTCTGTTGCTGCTGTGGGAACAAGAACTGACTTGTGTTCCTTGGAGCCCTAGATTTTCATCCCACCCTTGGAAGGAGGGGCAGGTGCATCCCTACACCCTGGCAGTGCTTGTGTGACCCTCTGAGAGCAGCTCCTGTCCGACTGCTTTACTTTGGAGCTTCAGCACTGGCTGTGGGCAGGAAAGGTTTGCCAGGAGGGCTCCCAGCCCTCCCTGGGGCAGAGGGAGGATAATGAAGGGACCTAAAAGGTGAGAGGTGTCTGCTGGTTCAGCTCTCCCTTGGTCAAGTTCTCCCTCCTTGATCTACCTGGTCCTTATGTAGAGTCAGTTCTCTATTCCTTTCAATTAGAGCTCCATCCTACTTTTCTGTCCCTTCTAGTTTGTGGATTTTAATCCTCTCTCAAGTCTGTTTCACTTGTATTTCTTCTTTGCTTTCATGACTCAGGACTTTTTTTCCTCATTTCCTTCATGCTATGTCATTTCTTGTGTCTGGAACAGTGTCCTCCTTTTCTGAAAGGAAACATCAGTCCAGCAGGAGGATTAAAGGAGATTTTAAAATAAACTCATAGGGAGTCTCAGAAACTGGAAGAAAATGGCAGAAGTTTCAATTTGAACAAGCTTTATTTCTGTATTGTATAATATAATTCATAAAGTTATCAATATCTATAAAAGCATAAATAAAAGGCAGCAGTAGAGGTTAAAAAAATCAAAAGCTCTGTAAAAGATGTAAAATTAAATTTCAAAATACTGTAGAAGAGGAGGAAGGGCCAGAACCCCAAGTAGCAAGCTATTTGAAAAACAACAGCTTTGAAAAGGTGTGAAAGAAAGCCAAAAGGTGGAAGAAGCTCCCCCAGACCAGCAAAAGAAAGCCCATCTAGGCCAGTCTAAGTGAATAGGTTAGGAGCTGAGCGGGAAGGGAAGGTTTAGCAGTTTTTGTTTACATTGTACACAGAAAGAAAAAATAACCACAAACTTTCCTCTGGGTAAAGGGAACCAGAGAAGCACTGACAATACAGTTTGATTATATTGCTCAGACAATGTTTAAAAATACACAAAGAATCTCTCAGCTTTCTCCTCAAATTTCCTCTCTGTCTTTAAATAACCAAAAACCCACAAACCACCACAAAATATAAATCTCAAAAATGGGCCATCAAAATGACAGATTCTTCTTTAAACTTACTCTTAGAGGTTAGATCACAAATTCTCTTCTGTTGTAATGAACATGATTAAAACCATAATATTTCCTTCTATGCCACCTTGAAAAGTAAACAATTCAGTGGAGAATTATAATTATAAAATGTTCCATGCTCTACTCTCATTTAACACTGCATTTCATACCAGCTACAGCTGCTATTACCAGAAAAAGATTTGTATAACGTCTGTCAAATTTCCTACAAATGAAATTTTTTCTGCAGCCAGTGTGGACCTACAACTTGTGGCATGATCCCAGTGCCTTGAATACTTATGACCTTTGCTTGAAAGAAAAGCAGAACTGAATGGGATTTGATGGGAGTACATCAATAAATAATGATAAGTTGCACCAAAAGACACACCACATTTAGTTTCTTTTTCATAAGCATGGTTATCATCATCTTACCCTAAAGGCTATTTTCAGCCTATAGGAATCTGCCTAACTTCCAGCTTACATAGCAACTTAACTAATTTATTTATTTTTTGAGGCAAATGATGGTTTGCATCTGGTCTGGTGTGCAGCAATCTCTGCTTCCCTGCATATTGCAACTGTTACCTTAAATGTTCTGCCTCGGGTGTGCAGCATTAGGCACTGCTGTGTTGGAAACAAGCAATGCTGCTTCCAGTTGCACAGCAAGTAAGGAAATGGGTGAATCTTTCCTTTTCCTGTAAGAGAAGGGTTGCTGTTTCCCAGTTAGCTAAATTGTTTTAAATCCAGGACAGATTTGATTTGGGATGTAATGATGATATCTCAGACAAAACAAGGATTTTTAATTTATGATGTGTCAGGTCAGTCCCACTTCAGAGTTGTTCCTTCTGCTTGGGCCCACTTTTGTCTTTTGCTGGTAGAATGTTAGGCATGTAAGGCTAGTGCATGTTACTAATATTGGGGTATTCAAGCCTTCTTTCCTTATCAAATAAACAAATTCTAGGTTTGCCTTTTAAAACCTCACATGTTTAATTTTTCCTGTTGTGTTTCCACAATGTCACCTTAGTAAGCTGATTGGTTTCATTTGATTTAATTCTAAATGTTGTTCTGCAGAAACAGGGAAATGGAAGCTCTCTGTCCCAGGCTAGAGTAAAGACCAAGCTGTGTGACCATTCCCTGGTAGGCCCTGGGTGTGTCACATCTGTGTTCAAGTCCAGAGACCCCTGATGGGATGCTCAGCTCTTACATGATGCCACTTGCTAATAGGAACTGCCTTTGCAGAAGTCTGTTAAGCATAATAAGGTACATATTGGATGAGAATAAAACCAGCTCAGCTTTATTGTGTGACTTGCATGCCTGGTAATGAATAGAAGGAAGGCACACACCTTCATGAACAGAGAAATTTAATATAGTCTCTTCCTGGAGTCGCACCAGTGGGACTGAAAGTTTATTTCAGCATTGCAAGGGCAATAAAAATCTAAATTTAAACTCAAAATGTACTCAAAAGAGTACCCAGAGGCTATGTGCTGTTCAAACTTTGTTTAGGTCATAACTGCTTATGTAAAGTTAGTTTACACCAGCAAGTGAGGCTTTGTTTTTGAGAACCTCTGTTCCTAGGAAAGGCAGAGCGAGTGGAGGGGATGCATCTCAAAGTTCAGCTCTGCTTTACTATTGCATTTAGTTCAGCTCTTTACTGCTTAGTGCAGAGCTGTGTGGGGAGATTTGTGGCTCTTAACCTTCCTTGTGCAGACACTTCTAAATCTATTCTGATCCATTTCCCTTGTTAGACATCTCAGATGTTTGGGTTTTCTGAAAGGAGAGGTGAAGAAGATGCCGGGTGAGGGTGGGTTTGCTGTAGCAGGGAAATGCCTGTGAGTTATAAACACAGACTGGAAGGGTTGAGGATGGGCAGTACCCAGGTCTCAGCCAGTGGACTCTGACCTCAGAGTTTCACTGCTCCATTGTGTCCTGTGAAATCTGTCAGCCTGACTTTGCAGAACTGAGCACTCCAACTTTCCTTGGAGCAGATATTGATGGGACTGGCTATGAGATGTGAAAAGTGCTGTGCCTCTGGCTTCTGCGAGAGAAAACTGCAAATTTTCAAGCTTTTAAAATACAGTTTTGGGGAAATAATTAAAGTTACAAGCCATGTTTATTTATTCTTAGGTTTTTTTCATTCTTTGAAATAGTTCTGCTATGGGAAGCATGCCCAATATTTAAGATATTTGATATTGCAAGAAAGATTTGAAGACTAATTTACATAAAAATACCACTTATTATTTGTGAAAGGCCAAAAAAAGTTCCAATATATTGGGAGACTAATATGCATAAGATGTAATCTCCAAAACTGACAGTCTCTAAAACTGCAAATAAATACACAAAAAACCTAGCTGAAGAGAAACACTTGCATTTTATAAACAATAAGATATATTAAAAAATCCTCTAATATGTGTCTCTTGATAAAGGTTTCGACTTCTTTTTGTTTCTTCTGCACCTTGCCAATCCCTTGTTCCCATCAGCCCTTGTGTTAGGTACCCTCTGTCCATTTTAGCTGCCTTCCCAGATGTACTTAGACCTCTTTTTTTCTTTTGATATCTGTTTCACAATGACTGCTGCATGGATAACACTACTGTTATATGGTAAACAACTTCACTCATTTGCATGCTATACTGATAATTTGAGGCTCTTGGTATCATAATAAAATACTCATTTATTTTTAGCTGCATGGCTTGCAAGTAGTTGCAAGAAATCCAGTTTTTTTGGTTTCTTCATAATTATTGTGTAGTTTTTATATTGTGTGTTCTTCTCTGTAATCTTTTTACTCACAGACCAACAGTGGCAGCTCCCTATCTTTTTAGATTCATTACTCAAGAGTGAACACCCACAAGAGAATTGTACAAATGCAGCCATGTGCCCAAGAATGGCACAGATTGGCAAAGGCCTGGGTAAATGTCCTACCAGCCATGTGCACATTTTACCAAGACTTCATAGCACATTTTGGTTTTATGTGAACATGGTGTGGTGTGTGTACCTACACAGTCCCCAGGAAATGTATAGAGAAGATGGTAGCTACTACTTGCCATTAAAAATTGCAGAGCTTCTATAAAAAGAAACAAATTCAGCTTTAGTATCTTTCCCCTTCTCTTAAATAATATTATAGTAATTAAATTTTAATATGTAAGTTCTTTGTAGGTCATTAGTGGTATAACGCTGCATATATGTGCCACTTCAGAAAACAATTCAGTCCATAATCTCATAATGTTGATTCTACCTGGCAGTTTTATTTGAACTTAATTTCTTTTTCACCTAATGCTGTTACCCCAAGAGTTATGAGACAGGCATCAGCTGACAGCACCAGGGGAAGGATAGGTATTGACGACAGCATAAAAGCAAAAGGGGAGGAAAAAGAATAGCTATTGTAGCATTTATCAGTATTCTATTAATAGTCTGCTCAGACACAACTGTGGAATAAAACAGACATTCATACTGCAATTTCTTGCAAAGGTTGAAGCTATTCATCTGCATGGTTACAAGGCAGAAGTCTAAAGCTTTCAGGTATTATAGCTGTTTCATTGTACTGTTATAATCAGAAGCAACACCTTAAAAAGCCATTGCCTTGGGTGTAAATACTTTTTGGAAGGAATGTAGATACAGCCAGCCATCCTTCCTAGAGTGCTTTTTAAAATAGTGTCGTTACAGTTTAAAACAAAACTATAGCCAAATACTCCAAGCAGGGAACAGGGCCAGGAGTCTTTTAGTTTAGGGCTCAACTGACCAGCCACAGAAGGGGACAAAAAGCCTATTATTGTTTCCCATGGTTTTTTATTGTTTCAGTGAAGGAGAGTGTTTTCACTGTGTGTACCCAGGTAGAGATAAGTACCACAAGAGCTAATGCTCTTTTTTACTCTAGAAGAGACTGGAGCAACAGGGTGGGAGACATGCTCAGAGTCAGCTGCCAGGTCTGGAAACCCACGGGACCTGGGAATGTCTGTAATGCCCATGGAGAGCTTTGTAATCTGATCCTGGGCAGCAGCTGTGCCCTTACCTGTGCTCTCTTTCATGCCCTCATGGAATGTAGATGTTTTGGGCTGAAGCAGAGCTCCCTATTTGGGTCACAGGCTGGTTTCAGACCGTGTAACTCTGCTGTCCTGAGACACCTGTGCTAGGAGCTTGGGAGCTCTGGAGCAGAGATACCTGACTCGGCCTCTGCAGGTGTCTCATTCTCTCTCCTCGATATTACAGAGCTCTTGGGGCAGCTGCTTTCTTAATTAGGCACCTCATCAAGTCTGGTCTGTTAGGGGAATGACATTGGGCTTTGTCACATTGAGAGTTATGAGGGCAAACTTGTGAAAACAAAGTAAGAGGGAATGAAACTAAAGGAAACCAAACAAACAAACCACACTAAAAAGCAAAAGCTACACACAAAAAATGGGTCAGGCACTTGTTGGTTTTAGCCAACCCATGACCTATTGCCACTTTTCATTACACTTACAAACTGAAACACAGTTAACATTTTCTTTCAAGTTGATACCCTCGGTTTTCGTAAGAGGTCTTATTATAAAGAGCTCACTTCCTCCTTTGTTACAATGTGGTTTTTAAGCAAGGAGAAAGAATTGCTGTGAACAATGCAGATTGTCAACGATGGAATTTCAAAAGGTCCAAAATATTCCTCAAATTGGTTGCAGTTACCCAACAGTTTCCTCAAGAAAAATGGAGAATAATTAAAGAAAAATGTTTTTCACATACTCAAATATTTCATTTTTGTTTTAGTGGACTCAGTCTGGTTTGTTTCAAGATGTGTAGAGAGGATTAAAAATTACTTGCCCCTGAACATTTTGAATTTCAAAAATGAGCTATTATGTTAGAATTCTTATTTTAAAACCTGGTTGAGAAAATGCATAGTATATTTTACTTATTTAGAAAAGCTGTGTTTTCCTACAGCTCTTTAAAGTAATGAATTTGTTCTTTTGCGAAATCCTGGATTCTGAAATTAACACTGCCATTTGATTTTCAATTGGAATATTTTATTGTTGCAATTGTACAACAGAGGCACAATTGCAACTGGGATCCTTTATAAAACCTATTTAGTCAAAATATTAGGACACTGAAGTGGGTTCAGATTGCATTAGAGAGCACTTGCTATGTTCAGGATTCTTGGCAGAGAAAGGAAGAAAAAAATAAGCTATTCTATGTCAATGTTCCTAGTTTTAAGATTTATATATAATTATTCTATTCATTTTACATCATGTGCTCTTCTCTAGTCAGTTGTGTGACTTTAGATTTTGCAAGCTGGGTGAGAAAATTTAAAGAAAGTCCTGCTTTCAGGTGGAATGGTTTTCCATGCTTAAAAGCTGAGTGATAATTGGATTTTCTTTCTAGGGACAAGGAGTATTTGGTAACTCTGTAATAATTACACTAAGGTCTCCTTGATTTTGCTGTTTGCACTAGCCAGCCCTTGAAAGGAAATATTTTGTGTGCACGTTTCTGTTGTCTGCCTTGTGTCAGAAAATGCATATAAAATGCTACCCTGTCTGACACCTACTTTGTCTCCTGTGTTTTCCTTGTGTAAATCACTTCCCAGCTGTATGGAAATAGGAAAAATGTCTCCTGTTTCAAACAGAACTTTCAGCATTCTGGATGTTATTCTTGAAATCAATGGGAGGGAATCTAATTGCACTTGTTTTTTGTGAGATGAACCAGCTTGGAAAGTCTGAGAGATGAACTTAGCTCTCCTTTATTTTGGTGAAAGTTTCTGGCAAGCAAAATGCATTGATGGAATGAAATTAATGTCTCCACTCATTCTAGGAGAGATTTTGCAATGCACTTGTTTTCATCCAGCTTTATGAAAGTTGAGATTTCCACTGTCTCAAAGTTCTAAGAGGAAGCTTTAGTCTCTTTGGTAGCTGAAGTAAAAGGAGACACTTGAAATTATGAATGAAGAATTTAAAATTTAACATTAAAAAGGTGAAAAAAAACCCCAGTTACAAGAAAGTAAGCTCTGCTGAATGCACTTTTGTATTGCAATATTTTAGCAAAACTACTCACTAAAGATTTTTTTAGCCTAGAAGCATATGAAGATAATTCCCTTTTTTGACATGCTTTACCTTTGCAAAGTTCCTGGGCTGTTGACAGGTACAACAAGACATGTGCTACCCTTACATGCTATTAGTGCAGCAGGCTTTGAAAAATGTCTAATGCATTGGCATATCTGACAATTTAGGGTATTAGTTAACAGTAAGACTTTGTAAATAGAGTGAATTTTAGCTCTAACTGCTGACTTGAGCATTCAGTCAACATCTGCAGTACAGGGCTGAACAACAAATAATGTCATTTTCTGCTCTAGAGATAGAAGTTGGCGTTATACAGTGTGTATGGCTCAGCCTTAGAGCAATGGTAATTGCAATGTATTGAAGTTTTGCATTGTAATAAAAATAGAGACCATTAGTGGATACCATTTATGTCATTAGTATTTAGTGGCTGTGTGTTGCAGCTTTTTTAGTGCTCATAAAACTGTCTCTGCTTGCAGATATGTGACAGCACTGATATAAATTTAAATGTTTAGAAATCCATAAGACATAAAATATGGATAGTAAATAGGGGCATAACATTATAGACAGAACCTTAATAATTTGGCACACAAATGTTTATATATTTGCATGTCTAGTGCAGAAATTAGCATAATGGTGCTTACATTTATACTACAGATGAACTTGATTAAGCAAAGAATAACAAGGGAATTAAAACTGAGGCACATCATGCTGAAGCAGTAGAGAATATTTCAGGTCCCCAAAAGGAAATTTGTGATGTTGAAAAGTACATCCTCTGCACACATCTGATGGGATATTGATTTTTCTCTTTATAGACTTTTTACTAGTTTACAGCACCTGTTCCACTAACTAGTATTACAGTTGTTCTTAAGAAGTGATTATGTTAATTAAACAATAAAAAAGATACTAGAGTTGCTAGGAACCCTAAGATAGAGATTGTCTGGCACTAATTTAACAGTTCTGGGGCCAGCCAGCACAGGGAAGGTCATATTTGGGTCTACCCTAAAAGAGCAATATCTTGTCAGAAAACTAGAGGCTGGTGTGAGGGCAGGGAAGGAGCTGGCTGAGGAAAGACTTCTTTGGAGGCTGGGGTGGGAAGGAGTCCAGGAATATAGCACAGGAGGATTTCCCTACATTCCAAGTGTTACACATGAGACAGGTGTGCAAGTGTGCAGTTTGGGCTTCCCACTGCATGAGTTTTGTTCAAGAAATTTGAAGCCTGTTTGATTTCCATGCAGCAGACCTCTGGGAAAGCTGTCTTTTTATTTTTTTAAAGGAATATCACTTGGACTCTGCTGGCAATTACAATAACATCTTTAAGAGGTTCCCACCAAAGTTGATTTTTCCTTAGGAAGTTGCCACCATGGTTGATTTTCCTTTAAGAGACTTCTCTTTGTGCTTTACTGACCCTAGCTTGTGTGTCAGTGACAGATTTGAAGTAAGAAATTCTGAGATTTGTCTTCTGCACACTCCATGCCCATTGTCCTCAGCTCTGACCTTTACATCCTGGAAACACCCTGCAGGTTTGTCACAGAGCTCTCAGGGGATTTGGAAATCAAATTATAAAGCACTAAGGAAGAACACAGAAAACTGTAAAAACACTTCAGTCATTAAGAGCAAAGTGACAGCAAGCAGTGTTAGAGTATGAATCCTTCCAATTAATTTTCTTTTCAGAGCACTTTTTGTAACATTTTTAATTCTAAGTTTGTATGAATTCTTTGGCAACATTAGTTGTGTCTTTCAAAAGAAAAGAAAACCTTTGATAAACGTTCTGAGTCTCTTGAATAAACAATGATAGTGCCCTGATTTCTTTGAATCCTCATAGTTGGGAAAGGTGATAGTTGGAATGTACATTTGCAAAAAGCTTGTGGCTTACATTAATAGTTGTTAAGGTTATAAAATGAGATCCTTTTCCGAAGCTCAAGTAATAAGCAGAAGCAAAACATAAGCTTTCTGTACAGTGAATATAAATAATTCTTTCTGTGGCTTCAAGTATTTCTTCCAATCTTATTATGGAAAGTGTTAAACTGAAAATCATATTGCTCCTTTTAAAAGCATATTTTCATCTGTTTATCCGTACAAAACAGACCAAAATGTAAATCTGTAAAATGCTTTCCATCTTCAAAGCAGCTATTTATATGCATCTAAATTCTGAAATCTTTTTGAAACTTTAATTTTTATTTCTGATTGTGGGATTCAGTGTCACTTCTTAGCACATTGGATGCTGATGGCTTTGAACATACAGTATGGTACAAAGCGATAACTTGTGCCCACTACCCTGCTGACAGGCAATTCTAAAGGAAAAGTCATTTTTATGCTGCAGTTTTGGCTGATTTTAGAATTAGGGGAAATATTAAAGAGCATAAAAAACTTTAATTCCTCTATACACCACTATACACTTGTTACCTTATTTATCCAGTTAACAGCAGAGGTTGCATTCTGAAACTATTCTTCACTAGAATTACTAAACCCACTAAGTTTTAATGCAGGTGACAGGTAAGGTTTGCAGTAAAGAGTGGTATTCTTGACTGGGTCTGTGCACACTTATCAAAAGCATATGTAAAAGGGGAAGAATATTTGAATGATAGAAGAGAAATGGGCTCTCTAGAATCTGTTGTGTCATAAGGTAGAAGGCAAAAGACTGTTTGGATTTTTGGCAAAACCTGGTTGAACCTGAAAAAATGCTGTACTTCAAGGTATTTCTACTGGAACAATTGGATTAACTGTAGTTACCATAAAACCTGATGCTAAATCTGAGTGTAGCATATTCTTAAGCAGGACAAGTAGATGCAATGCTTTGAATTGTATTGGTGGTACTTGAAAGTACCAGTAGACTGATCAAAGCATATTTGCTTGATAATGTGTTTTCCTGTATTTTCTAACACCTATTTTTTAAGTTCACTCTTGTTCTGACTGCTGGGGGATACCTGGTTTTTCTCTGCTCTCTTGCACTTCTGTCTTGCTGGTAGGCAGTGTGTCACCCCAGAGTCTTACAGGGCATCCAGCCTTATCAGATTACCCAAATTACTGCAGGTCACAGCTGAGATCCATTAGAGGAATTTAATAGGAAAGCTCACCCAATATGGGCTCTGCTGTTCTTAGGGCTTCTTATTGCTTTCATAAGAAGTGAGGGAGATTATTGAAAGACATATTTATGAACTCTCCAGTGCAGTGCAGCTACACTCCAGGATTATGCCAACTCAGGTGTTGAACCTGAATGGATTCGGGCATCTGCTGCAGTGCAGATTACAGGTCACCCTGTGCCCTCACACATGTAGGTTGGCCTCCTCCTGCTTTGTTTAATCCATCTACAAAATTGATAACAACAAGGACCTCCATGAAGAAACAGGTATGCATCTGGGCACAACTGCCCTGGGTAAATAAATTATAAAGGCTGAGGCTCAGCTGAAGGAATAATAAAGGAAATAGAAAGGAAGGAAACATAAATCTCTTTTCTCCTACACACATTTGTCATTAACTTAGTGGTGTGCTGTGTCTACATTTATTGGGTGTGTTAAGTCTCACTGGACTTGCAGCAGAACAGATCTGGGGTCATTGTCTTTCCCTGCAATTCAGTGCATGAGAAGCACTATGTGGTTAGGTTTATTGGAGCGAACATAGGCACAGGCTTTAGTGACTTGTGAATGAATCAATAAAGCATGTTCCTGTAGGTTTCTGAATTGTCTCTTTCATTAAGAATGGAATTGGACAGCAGAAGATTGATTTCTGTGGCAAATCAGAGGGGTTTTTTAGACCTTGGTTTAAACTGTGGGTTTTTGAAGTAAAAAAGCTCCATCAAAAATATTATACAGGATTGAAACTGCAAAAAGGATCATAAACAGTTTAAATTTCCTTTTTCAGAAGATTTTTGTAAACTCAGAATTACATGAGACCTGATCTTTAGCAATGTCCAGAGCTGACTAAATAAGTGGCAACCTGCTAAGCTCCCACAGCTGAGGATCACGGCTTACAGAGTACTGGATATGATGTTGGTTAAAAGATATTTGGAAGGGCAAACATTCACAAAGAAATGTTACTGCTAAGGCTATAACTGAGATTTGTGTTGCTTACAGCAGCTCTTGACAATGAAGTGTGCTGTGTGATGATTATACAGGTATGGAACAGACTTAAGTTTTGGCAGAGAGCTGTTTGATTCTGCTTATTTTTGCAGCATCACCATATGGCTGTGAAATTCTGAGGAAACTTACCTTTACAGATGTGGTTTGTCTAAAAAATCTTTTCCTGCATGGCACATCCAGGCTTACTTAAGTGTGGCAGTGCACCTTGACAGTGTTGTTTTAGGACAGTATAATTTGCTTGTAGATAACACAGTGCCCATCTTAGGGGCAGGGCTTTTAGTACACATATGTGCCTTTATATCATCCTGAATCAGTTTTACTTTCATGGACAGACAAGGGTAGTGCTGCATATGCATTTCTTAATTTTTTAATAGGCTCATCAAGTCAAAATTTGTATTTCCAAATCCTCAGGGAAATGGAGAAACATGGATGAGCCACAGTGCTGAGTCTAGACAAAAATGAGCTGAATCTAAATCAAGAGCAGCATCAACAGTAATTCTTAGAAGCACAGAGCTCTATTAAGAATTGATAATTTGCCAGGCATTGCTTTCCACATAGGCAATATTGTAAGATGTGGACTATCAATAAGCTACATATTCCAAAACAATTTTAAACCAAGTATTTTATCACAAGATGTGTCATCACCTGTTGTATCAACTTATCTCTAGCTTGCATGTGCATTCCTGCAGAGGATAATGGTGTTTTCTAGTAATTCTCTTGAGAGGCAGTTACATTAATTTTCTAGTAATTGTTATGTAAGAATTACAAGCTACCTACATGTAAAGGGTTTATGAATTATTCATTGTTTGGTGCAAACCTGAATCTCAATTCTTCCCTGTTGTCCACTCACTGGGGTCTTGTGTAGACATCCTCCCCAGCTGACTGTAGAAGCATGTTTGTACCTGAAGGGTGTCCATAAATGCTACTCATACAGAATTAAAGGGTTCCTGTTGTGGTGCAGTGAGAGATGAGTGTGATACAGGGCCCCAGTGGGGATTTCTTGTTAAATTTTCTGTTCCACAATCACAATTTGTGATACTATTTTTGCATTGTTGTGTCACAAACACTGTCAGTCAGGGACTTACTAAAGATGGGCAAACTCTGCAGGATCTAGAGGCCTGGGTGAGACACCCAAAGTCTCTAGCAGTTTTTCAGAGCTTAATGAGAGGTGGAGTTTTCTTTTCTCTCAGTGTTTTCAGGCATAAATCTTTCCCTTTTCAATGGTGTATCAATATTTGCAGACTGCCTTATCACCCAGGAGTAGAAGTGAGCTGGAGGTATGTGCTTTCTGTCTAGAGCAGAGCATTCCTTGGTTGGGATGAACATCAGCAGAAGTTACTGAGGAGTTTTCCCAGGCAGGGTTTTAATATTGTCTTTGATGTCCAGAGGAGAATGCAGCCTCAGCCATGTGGGTTTCTCTGCAGTCATTATTAAGGTAATAGCCATAATTAAGGGTCTGTCCCACTAGAGAGTAAGAAAGGAGTAAGAGACTGATCTTTGCTCATTGTTGTGTTTACAGAAGGGGTTTTACAGCACTCACTGGCTACAACCTGATAGCTCTCATTCTGGGGGACTATTTTTGTGCTCACTAAAGATGAATTAGTGTACATTATTTATCTTGATTTTCACAGGATCCATTGCAAAGCACATCCAGAAAAGGAACACCTTTATTCTTTCTTACTCATGAGAAAGATCTGTCAAGTCACTGAGTGGTTTGATTGAATGAGAGCAGTGAAACTGCTTTCCATGGTGGAAGATTTTTAAAAAGAGAGGTGAGTGGCATTTTTTTTTCAAAATTTGACTGTGGTTACATGGCAGAAAATGTGAAATCCAGTAAGTGAGTCGCCCAGAAATTAGAACCATCCCTCAGAGGTGTGGGAAGGTGTTCTCTGTGTTAAACTAGTCATCATTTCCCCATAAGTGTGTCCCAAAAAGGAGTGTATTTGGGTCTGTTCAGGAAGAAGAGAGATGTCCTTGATTCTGAACTTTGAGGAATCCTTCATGGTAAAGAGGATGGAACATAAGCATGAAATGCTTTCACATTTCTGAGTGATGGACTGCCCATAGCTTTGATGAGTCCAGCTCATTCAGGCTGTGGTGTACCAGCATCCCTGGGACCAGAACAGGGGCTGCCAAAGCCCTGCATGGAGGGAAGGACAGGTCAGAGAGTGGGAGTGACAGCCTGACAAGTTCAGTTGAGAAGTGGGGTAATAAATGTGTGGAGTAAAAAATGCTGGTGTAAGCCACCGAGACAATGGATTTTCCATTTACAGATTAACACTGGAAGCATTTCAATAGGATGTGTTTTACTCAGACAGGAGTTGTGGGGATCGATGCAGAAATAACTGAGTGAAAATCTCATATGAAATTAGACCAGAATGCCTGATGGCCACTTTAGATCTTAATAAAATTTTAAATGTTAAACTGGAATCTCTTTATGTTAGATTTGAATGGCACCTCTTGGTGGACTTCTCAATATCCCAAGGGGCATTGAGGCTTCCATGGGATTGTAATTTCGCACGAGCCCATGCTGCATGCCTGAGGACACTTGGCCTTATAACCCTTGCTTGGGTAGTACAGACAGCCAGAGTGGACCCAAGCAGCTAAAAGAGACAAATGTGTTATGGATGAAAAGGAAAGGAGAGTCAGTGAATATTAAAAAATAAAAAAAAATATAAAAAGCAGACTGTCATAGAAGGATAATATTGTCTTTTGCCTCAAGTTCCACAGATGGTATTTAAAGCCCTCATGTAAATGTGATGAAGTGAGGGGCTGAGGCAGTTCCCCTGACTTCAGTGGGATCGTTTTGAAGAACAGGGTTAAGTGATTCTTGGTGGACTGGGACAGAGAAGAATACTGACAACATGGTTATCTTCTGCATGTAGGGCTCTTTTTCAATCTCTGATAAAATTTGAACCATAAAAGAGAGTACATAGTAGGAAATTGAAGAAGAAATAAAAAGATCCAGAATGAAAATTCTGACTCTTGAGGCTTAGCAGAGGAAGGGAAAACATATAAGCCTAGGAAGTGCACATGGAAGTAGTCCCCAATTAGTGATATTCATCACTATTTAGGGATGACAATCACTGTGGAGTCATAGGGGGAAACAGGAGTAGGGTCTTTACTGAAATTCCCCAGGCTGAAATAAGGCTACTTCTGTCTGTAAAGAAGTATTTTCCAAAGCTTGTTTATTGGGTAGATATTTTGTTAAAACAGAACACCCGACCAGCAGTGTTGAACTATGCTATTTTAATGTTCATAGGTAGATGTTGTATTAATTTTTTAAAAAGATTTCTTTTGATTTTTCTGTGTAGAAAAATAAATAATTTCAGTTTAAGAGGTCATGCTAAAGTGAAAAATTAAGCATTTACCCAAGCAAAAATTCTTTTGTAATTTTCATGTTTTGGGAACACAGAGTCCCTTAGGCATTTACAGTGTTTGGAAATTACTGTCTTACATGGAACTCTGGGTCACTTCTCAGCTCAGGTTCACAGGTTGGTATGGGTCATAATTATCACAAGAATTAGCTGAAGACCATAGCAATTAACTATTTTTATGGCTTATTATCATACTCTAAATACTAAGTTGTTCTGTCAAATAGTCTCAAAGAGATTTGATAGCTGACCCACAGACAGTGCACTGCCTTTGCTTACATACTTAATCTACAAGTATTTCTAGGAAGATATAGCTTATTAATTCATTATTATTTTATTGATGTTCAATTGATGTCTGATTAAATATAAATTAGACACTTGGTAAAAATAATGTAATGGGATGAGGCAGGTGAGATTCCCCCAGGATAGTTTGTAATGAAGCTTCAAATTTTTAATAATCTTAAACTCATAAATAAATTATGATGGGTGAAACAAATGCAAAAATACTGAAATAAGCTATAAAAATGTTAAGTGCTGGTGAAGAGACACATAATCTGTTGGGAGATCTGTGTGAGAACGTGCATTTGGCACTAAGTCACGTTGCTCAGAATCAGCACTCCCTCTCCTTCCAGTCCTTCCATATTTAGGTGTGTAGCTACCCCTCCTATCCCATTATTATGCTGCACCATACTGTTGCCAGACATTTTGCTTTGCCTGGGAACAGTGTTAATTTAAGGCACTCAGGTGACCCCAGAGGCACTGGAATGACACGGCAGCAGCAGCCCAGAGTGCTGCAGTGATTCCTGCTGCTCACAGAGCTGCCGGCAGCCCGGGCCTCTTCTGGACAGTTGTCTGTGAACTCTTCAGGGAAAAGTCAGGGGGAGCTGTCTCTTTGACCACACTGTCAGTGCTGAGAAGGACACATCCTCTCATTTAGCCACATCTTTCATCTTTTCCTTGGAAGGCAGATTTCCCAGGTGCTCCTCTGTTTTTCTTGAAGAGTTAGCAAGGAGACCATGTCTCCCTTAGATAAGAAAAGAAAGAAAGAACTTACCCGTATGTAAGGAAAGAAGGAAGTAGAAAAGGAGAGGATTCTGATCGTGTATTTGCTGGTTTTTGGGGGGTTTTTGGGTCCCCAATATTCTGCAAAGATTTCAAGAGATCTGAAGCCCCCATTTCTTCACTAAAAACAGCACCATTATCCCAGCCTTGAAAGACAGAGTGAGATCCCAAGTGCTGACTCAGTGTCAGCATAGTAGGATTTGCAGAAACTCAGCACTTTGTAAAAGCTGCTGGTAATTTGAAGAGTTAAGTCATGCAGCAGGTTAGTAAATGTAAAGAAGCTTGGTTCCTAAGATAAATTTTACAATATTTCTATCAGCGAAAGTAAGGGATACACAAAAGCCTGAAAATCTGGCCCTGTGACCATAGTCACTGGTTTAGACGTTCACCTAAAATTTATTCCAAGAATCTGATAGTTATTGAATGGCCAAAGGGCTGTATACTAGAAATTTGGCTCAATACAAGGCAGAGAAAAAGACAAGTATGCTGCTTTTCTGATGTGAGAGACCTTGGTTGCTAGGAGGAAAGCATTCAAGTGTTTGCTTATGTTTTGCTGGGGTGTTAACAGTGTGGGATAAACAGATAACACCACGCCTCTTAAATAACATTTTCTTAAATAGTGAAACTATTCCCTAATGAAGAAATTGCAGTAATCACATTTTTGTAAAAATAGGGAGTTATTACAGCACTATGTAATTAAAGTGCTGTGTTTTTCCAACAAAAAATCTGCTGGCAAATACATTTTTGTATATTTTTTTGTAATTGGAGGTTTTGAAATCAACTTGTTGTTGAAACACAGAAAATTGTTGCCTCTCCATGATGGGGTAAGGAGAGAGGAGTCACATGTGTGATTTGCAGCATCCATAGCAGAATTTTGTTCTTTTTGGTAGATGTGGATATTCCTGTGCATCTGCCAGGAGGCCCATGGGTACAGAAAACACATCCAGCTTGAATCATTCTTCACTTTTTCCATGACGTGCCAGGCCAGCATGGTCTGGTGGAACTGTTTGCCAGTTCCTGTCCATACACTTGCTGACACTTCTCTGGGGAACCACATTAAGCAATTGCTTGGGTCACCAGATGTCTGTGCCTCCTCCTTCATGTGGCAGTGAAGGCTGGGCTTGGGCGAAGGTCCTGCCCTGCTCTTGATGTTGTTTGCACACTGTCCGGATTTCTTGTGACTTGTGTCAGTGTGACAAAAAGCCCTTCCCAGGCTCTGCTTGCTGCCTTGGATGTAGGAGTGCTGTTAGAGATGAATAAATGCTTTGCAAGATCCCTGCCACTTTCTCATGCAGGAATTAGAAAAGTCTCAAGGCCAGTTTCACACTTTGGGCACCTCTTTTTTGCCATTTTGTTGTCCTACAAGAAAATAAGATACAAGTTACTTCAAGCCCAGCACCTTCTTCTTTCAACTTTGATACAAAGGTCTTATAATTGAGAGAATTTATATGTGTAAGAACTGAAAGATTAAATAGGCATTAAACAGGCATTTAAGCTGTTTGGAGTCCTATGTGCCCCTGCTGTGTGTACGTAAAGCTCAGCTCAGGGAATGTAACAAACATTCTGCAGCCTCCAGAGATACCTACAAATTTCTAGTTCTGTATTTGCCCTCGTCTCCCTTTAAAAGGCTCCTGTTGCTGCACATCTTTATTCAAAGTTACCTCTGGTGAGGCAGAGTAGAGTATAATATTTATAGTAATTGGTAATCAAAAGGAAAGAGGAAACAAAGGAAAAGGCCAATAATGCAAGACAATTATGAAGTGACAAATATAATTTGTCAAAGGAGTTCCTTCCAAATTGGATGAAAGCAGCATTTTTTCAGATCAATACTGCCTCAGTACCAGCACAGTTCTGGTAGCTTTTGGCTAACAAATAAGAAGAATTGATATATCCTAGGTGTAAACATTAAGACCAAAGAACTTAGTGGATTAATAGACCTTGACTGTGGTCATGTATTTTGTAGATCTTGCCAATAGATCTTGACTGTGGTCAGGTGTGCTGTAAAACTGGGATTGGCACTATACAAGGGTTGAAGCTGGCACAAATCACATCCATGGCCTGATTAGCTATGAGCCAGCCTCGTAGATCAGCACATGCAGAAGTTCAAAGCTCCACAGCAAACTGAGCTCAGTAGTAAATATTAGCAAGGGGTACATGCCCTGGTTCTTGGTGATCTTAGTAGGAAAACATGTATTGAATTCAGAGTTTGAGCTGCCTAGCAGAGGAAGTGCATTAAGTATTTAAGCCAGCTGTTGCTCCTCTTTATCCACACATCTTACCCAGCCTGATACATTTAATTACCAATATAAGGTGTTCTTGCTGTGACACAGTACCATATTATATTCTTGCCCTATGTTACTGTGGGTCAAATACTGTGTTTTATTTCAAAATACATGGTGGGAATAGAGAAGCAGGTGTCATACAACAGAGGGGCAACCTCATAACAGGAAATGGCATTTCAACTAAAGCTTCAGAGCGGGAATGAGATTCTGAGTATTTCACAGACCAGAACACCCTGGTAGCCTGCTGACAGAAGCAAGCACCTCATTGTTCCTTAGCTGATGTTCATTAGCCCTCACTGTGCCGTAGGAGCTCCTGGCTCTGGCAGCAGAATTCTACATCTGTGGAAACAAAGCCCTCACATTATAAGCAAACCATTAAAACTTGTGCTGAGTCCCAAGAAACAGTGTTTGCACTGGAACTCAGGCACCCTAATTCACAGCCAGCACAGCTTATTTGAGAACAGACCCAGTGGGGCACTCTGGTATCCCCTGGGAGGAAGGAGTGATCCATATGTGTGCACACCTACAAATCCCTGCATCTGGCAGCCTCACACCTTCCTGAAGACAGCTCTGCAGCAGGAAGGAGCATCACAGCTGCATTTTTCATCAGGAGAATATGCTAATTTTTGCTGCAACAACTGTATATTACCTGGCAATTATTCTCTCCAGTCTCTTGGGTTCACTTTATCTGTGGTTGTGTTTAGAATTCCTAAATGATTATATAATAGGTAGAAGATACCTGATAATATAACAGGCCCTTTCTATTTCTTCTAAAGCTGTATTGATATAATTTCTTACATGTCATTGTGTATTTCTCAACATCAATCCATTGTGAATCATGCAGACACATCAGTGAAAGAACAGAACCTGCTGCACCCTGTGAGCAACAAGAAATTTCAGCTGCATGACTGCAGAAGGGCTTTGCAAGACCGCCAGTAATTTTTTATATTCAGAGTTAAATAGAGCAATAAGATGGAATTTCAGCTTTAGTGCAATGGATTGCAGCTCTTCAGTCAATCAAATTATAGTTCAATCAGTTCATTTTAATCACTTCTCTGGAGAGAAGTAAACCCCTATGTTGAAGAATATGCAGCAATTTTATTGATGGAAAGTTTAATTGTTTCATTTTTCCTTACCGTCTGTGACATACTAGACTTTTAATCAGTGGGAACTGAAGTTATAATGAAGTAAAGTCCACTTTCCACAGTTCACAACTAGCTGAAAATAATTGGGTTGAGACTCCCATCCAGACAGTGTAATGCCTCTGGCATTTTCCTGAAAACTACACTTAATTGCTTTGCTGATGTTGTTAAGTGGTCCTAAGGGGGATGAAGTAGTAAAGCTGCTCACATATGCAGGGAAACAATACACAAAAAATGTCTTACAAGGTCCTTAAAGGAGGACCAACTGGTGACTAGAAGACAATATATTGCACTTCCCCCCCTTTTGGGAAAAGTGCAATATATTATACCAGAGAGAATACACAGGAGAGGCTGATAAAATAAACTGGAAATTCTATAAACACTATTTTTATTTAAGGGCAGTAAGCTTGGGAGCCAAAATACAGAAAACATCAAGGCAGAGCTCTTGCAATCAAACCTGCATCTTTAGGCTAGCCCAAGTTGCTTGGTATTTTTGTGCTGAACACTGGTGAGCTGCTGCCTGTCTTCAGCACCTTGGCCTGAGGAACAGATGTACTCTTGTCCCCAGGGAGGGAGGACAGCTTGCTCTCTGTTCTCTAAAGTGACAGGATGTGAGCCAGCCATGAGCTGAAAGCCTTGTCCAGGCATCAGTGGGACCAGCACATGTACTGTGTTAGGCTCTAAATGTAGCCAGAGAAGAAATAAACACTTTGGCATTTCTCCTTATTCACTGCATTCTTAGGAGACCCTCCATGATTGTATGGCAATTGTTTAAAATGATGAATTAACTGACAGTCTCAAGGATATTCTGATGAAGAAATGCAATAGCTGTTTAATGGAGAAAAATATTTATTTAAGCTACTGCCCACTGAAATCAGTGTTAGAGCGGGAGCTGTTTTGTGGAGAACTATAGAGCTAATTTAGATTTTTTAAGTGAGGGGCTTTTGTTGTTTGTTTTTGTTTTTTTTTTGTCCCTGTTTATTTAGATATGTGGGCACAGTAAAGTCTCTCTCAACAACCCGACCTTCCTCACCTGCTATTTGTGTAAACTTCAGTATGACTTTTGCTTATTCTGTTCTTGCTTTTACAGGCTCTGAACTGAACAACTACCCCTTGACGACTCTCTAGAAAGGAGCATAGGCAAAATTGAGCCATGGGGTTCTAAAGCTAAAATCTTAAAAGTTCCCTTAACCCTACATCTGCTCCCAGGTGCCTTTGAGAGTCTCTGAGTTGGCACCTCAAATTTTGGCCAGCATAACTCTTCCAGCACCTGAAATTATGCTTTTTCCACTGAAACAGGCTGAAGTCTAGACAGGACTCAAGTACCTTGACATGTAACCCCATGTTAGCCTGACCATTCCCCCTAATATTAATAAACTTTAGCACAAATTTCTCCTATGGTGAAATAATCACCTCCCATGTGCCGGAACTGCCAACCATCTGCCAAGGAGATCAGCCCTCGGTGAGAAAGTGCCCTGTGTCCAACTCACTCTGCTTGCCTGTCTCTGGGAGGACAGCTCAGCAGCAGCAGTGCTTGGGCTCTGCTCTTCCTGGGCTCCTGTTTTATCATGAGCAATGTGAATGGTTTGGAATGGTTTTAGCAAATGCACCAAATGAGGACTGCGTTGTGACAACTGATGGGAGACGGTGCTTGGGTTTTGTATTCTCAGAGATGCTGAGGGACTGGAAGAGTCAGGGCAAATCTACAGTGCAGAGGGCAAATAACCAACCTGTTGTGTCTGGCTGAAATTTGCCTCTGTGTTGTCTGGCTAGTTTAGAGGGTTCCCTGCCCTGACCCTTCTTTTGGGGACAAGGTTGCTGTCCCAGAAGGAGGAGTTCCTCCTGGAGCTCTAATGCAGTCCCGTGCAGCAGCACAGCTGCCAGCTGGCCCTTATTGCCAAGCAGAGCTGCTTGCTAGGGCTCACATGCTTTAAAGTCTTAGCCTGGGTCTCAGTGGAAACAAGGAGGAAAATGATTTGACACACATACCCCTGATTTGACATACTGCGTGCTTACAACATGGTGTGTCCTCCACAAGAAATCCAAAATACATGTTGCTGTGCAGGCACAAATCTGACTGTTCCTGATAAACTGTTCATGTGGAAAGATACAATTTTCATGGTTGTCATCAAAGCCAGTGTATGTATTCATTTGTGGAAGCATGTCAGACACCATATGTCACTAATATGCCTTTGATATGATGGTGTCTGAATAATTTTTTTAACTACTGAATGGCATATGTTTAAATGTAAGCATCTGTTCTATGTCTGTACTGTCTGTATTACTTATTCTTTATTTTTTATTTTCTTTTGACTAAAAGTTTGATTTAAACCTAGAAAAAGTGTGGGATTCATCTTATTTTTAAAGAAGTAGAGTTTTGGTAGTATTTCAGCATGTGGCCAATGGGTATCTTCTCAAGGACAAGAGGACATTTAAAAGAGAATTTTTCCCTTTTCAGTAATCAGAAAAGAAATCAGTTCCCAGGCAAAACAAAGATTAGATTTGACTACAAGTTTGTTAAATGAAAAAAATATTGTTTTAGTGTTGAGCAGGTTCTGCAATGTATGGATTTGCTGAAAATAAGTCCTTGTAAGAGCCATATGTTACACCATGATGACAGTAAATTGGTTCTATCCAGAAACTTCTGATTCAGTTAAAGAACTTGCTGTATAATAAATGACTTAATAAAGGAATGAAATAATACACTATGTTTGTTGGGCTATTCATTATACATGGGTGAAACTCAAAATCAGTGTCACAACAAGGGGACTCAAAAGTAGTTATTGCAACTCATCAATCAACTGAGAGCCACTGCAGCACCCTTCAGGAGGCTACAGCCAGTCTAAAAGGCACCATTTGGGCAAAAGCAGGCAATGATACTTTACTATGATAGGAAAACAAGAAGAGACTTTACGAGCCAACTGGGGATACCTGGAGAGTGCAGACAAGAGTGTCCAGTGCTCCAGTACAGGAAGAGGCCTGTAAAGAAAAAGAGATGGTGGCAGGAAGAGGCACATAAAGAAGCAGCCACATTGGCACATGGTGACAGGAAGAGGCCCGTAAAGAAGTGGCCATGGTGGCACACTGTGAATTACAGAGCTACTCAGTGACCCCTCCAGCCAGGCTCTGTGAGTGTCCCGCGGCCATGGCGTTCTGCCTTTCAGTAAGAATAACAAATGTCAGCTCTTGGTGGACTTAGGCAGCCTGGGCTTCATATTCTGTTTGTAAAGTTTGGCTCAGGCCTTTAACAGACCAACAGCCATTGCATATAACATTGGAAAATCAAATCTGCCTAAATCCAAAAGCTTTATATCACTGTCACGGAGTTGTAGCATTTCATAGCCACAGCTTAAAACGAACCACATCAAAACAAACAAGGAGGAGCCGAGTGCAGCTGGTTTGTAAAACAGGCCCTGAGCAGCCCAGAGCGCACCTGTGGCCATGGCAGAGCCCTGCCCGGGAGGCCGGGACCAGGGGCCTCGGAATCAGTCAGTGCCATCTTGTGGCATTTCAGGATATTGAAACGCCCCTGAGCTACAGTAACTGCAAATGTCCTTGGAATCCACCACAATTCCAAAAATTGCAATGGTACCGCATACAAAGCCCGTACAGAAACGTTTGCTCGGCCATAGCTGCTGCGGCTGTGCATGGAGAGGCTCAGGCTCAGCACCTGAATGATTAATGAGGCAAACGCCTACCAATTATGGCTCATTGGAGGGGCACAGATTAATGCCTGTAATTAGAAATCCCGGGAACAGATGGAGAATTTTGCAATATCAAAAGCCTGCTCCTTATTGCCATGCCCTGCGCTGGGCAAGCAGAGCTGCAGGCCGTGGTCTGTCCTGCACAGCCCTGACCTGGGACAGAGCGGGCACCTGGGGCAGGGGCTGCTCCCGCGGGACCCCACCTGGGGCTGGGCTGGGTACCTGCACCCACCAGGGCTGGGGTGGTACCTGCACCCACCGGGGCTGGGGATAACTGCACCCACTGGGGCTGGGGTGGTACCTGCACCCACCAGGGCTGGGGTGGTACCTGCACCCCCGGGACTGGGCTGGGTACCTGCACCCCGGGACTGGGCTGGGTACCTGCACCCACCAGGGCTGGGGTGGTACCTGCACCCCCGGGGCTGGGGTGGTACCTGCCCCCCCGGGACTGGGCTGGGGATAACTGCATCCACCGGGGCTGGGGATACCTGTACCCACCGGGGCTGGGGTGGTACCTGCACCCACTGGGGCTGGGCTGGGGATAACTGCACCCACCAGGGCTGGGGTGGTACCTGCACCCCTGGGCCTGGGCTGGGTACCTGCACCCCGGGACTGGGCTGGGTACCTGCACCCACTGGGGCTGGGGATACCTGCACCCCCGGGCCTGGGCTGGGTACCTGCACCCCGGGCCTGGGCTGGGTACCTGCACCCCCAGGCCTGGGCTGGGGATAACTGCACCCACTGGGGCTGGGGATACCTGTACCCACCGGGACTGGGGTGGTACCTGCACCCCCCGGGACTGGGCTGGGTACCGGCATCCCCCAGGACTCGGGTGCTACCTGCACCCACCGGGGCAAGGCTGAGCTGTGCTAAAAGCCTCTGGGCAGCCCCCATCACCCTCCCACTGGGGACCCACGAGTTTGATGCTCAGAGGTGGTGGCTGCTGCTGCTGCATCCCTTGCATGTAAGGGGATAGAATATAAGAAAATAAAGATAGTGTAGCAAGTAATCTTACCCCTAAGGAGTTGCAGCTGGGCCAATTAGCAAAGATTAGGAACAGGCCTGACTTTAACAGGCCACAGCTGTACCCAATGAGAAGAGTGCTATAAAAGAGTGGGGTGGCTGGTTGAGAAGGAACTGGAGTCAGTTGGCTGCTTTGTGAAGAAGAAAGAGTCAGTGATCTGAGGAGATGCCCACAAGAAGCACAAAGAAGTTATGAAACTTATGGGATAAGGAGACAACAGTATGGAAGCCCTGTGATAAGATGACGACACTTGTAGCCTCAAACACTTCCCCCCAGATCCCCAACACTCATTCCTGGGATGCCAGCCTGAGCCTGGGACACAGCAGCAGCTGCTATTACTGACTCAATAAAAAAATTTTAGAAAAGTATTCCAAATACCTACTCTGCCCACCCACTTAAATAGGTGGAAAGGGCCTATAAAGCCTTCATGTTATCATTTTGGACATATACTAACCATATAAAATGAGAAAATGCATAATATAATTTGATACACACATAATATTGTCCTACTCTATAAAGCAATTATTATACTATAAACATAGAACACATCCAGTAGATAAAGTATTAATGTAAGAATATATAGAAAGGTATATATAAATATATATAAAGGTGTATTTATAAAATAGATATACCTGTATATATAGACTATATATAGGTATATCTATAAAATAGATATAGACTATATATAAAGGTATATCTATAAAATATGCATATAAATACATAGTTTATAGAAATAAAATATATAAATATAAGCAATAAAATTATAATAAATTTATAAGTAATAATATATAATTTTCTATATATTGTATGTATATGTATAACTTGAAAATATGCTGTTTCCCAATAATCACTGCTGCAGTACCAGAAGAGGACACATACTGTTCCTAGCAGTGTAACATTTATTGCATAAAAAGGAAGGAAATAGTAGGAAATGGAACAAGACTAGAACCAGCTCTGAGGCCCATTCAGGCAGCTGGGGGCCAGGGGAACAGAACATCCTTTCTTTACTGCATCACAGGGTGCTGAGGGAAGGTGGGCAGACCCCTGTGTCCCTGTAGGTGACACCATGGCTCACTAAACCTTTAATTCTTCCTTGTCTCATTGCCCACTTTGACATTGGTCAAGCATCCCAGACACTCACCCAAAAGGCTTTTTGGGAGTGGTTATGTTGTAGTTACAAACTTAGAGTAATTTCTGCTTTCTACCTTCTCCACTTCTATCAATCATTCAGAGATTTTTCTTTCTCTTTCCATGACCCCAGATTTAACTATTTTTAAGGAAAACACAATGTCAATTTTATCAAATCTTCTGAAAAGAAAATCGCTTTCACACTATACAAGTTTCATTCAAGGACTTGAGCCCTGATGCTCATTCAATATGATTTTAGTAAATAGCTTTTCTTGGAGCTTTGCTGGGAAGTAGTTTGTTGTACAGTTGCCAAATACAATTGTGGTGGGTTTGCTTTAGGGTTTATTGCAGGGCACTGAATCCTGTTATAATCTCTCTTTTTGAGGACAGTAGAAATGCTCTGATTGCTGACAGACAAAAATTTTAGAACTTACAAGGAGTCAATTAAAGTAAATTGAAAACTGGGTTTTTTTTCCTATTAATTTGATCACAAAGACAAAAAAATCGTTATATGATAATTTCATTGTTCTGAACTGCCACTATGGTTAGTTACACATGTGACTAATGGGTTCACTCTGACCTGAACAAGGCCTGAACACTTCTTATTTTCCAAACTAGGCAAACTGAGTTTTTATCTTCTGTTAGCATAAGCTGCTTTATTAACACAACATAATCTTCCAAATAGTTTGAAGCCAATATGATAATTACAACATAATGGATTGCAATTGTTTCCTTTCCTAAGATGAAAGCAAATTATATTTCTGGCAAGTGTCTCTAATTTTTTGTCTCTAATCTTTATATAGACTTCTGTTGGCTGGACTCTCACTGTAAATCTGTAACTTAACAAATATTTCCTCCCTGTCATGCTGGAAATGAAATATACCTTTTGACCATGATTTATTTTTCTCACTTATCCCCTGTTCTGGCAGCAAGGACTGAGTTTTATTTTCTGATGGGCCAGATTTTTTTCTAGTTTTGCATATAAAAATTCCCAATAAGCCATCTTGGAGAGGATGATATCAGCCTGAGTTCCCACTACTTTCCTCTGGTCAAGGTATGTTAAAGCATTATTTTGTTGTTCATCAGAGGGTCTGATGTAGCTGCAGTGTGACTGGAAGAGCCTTTCTTCTGATGTAGCCATAAAATACCCCCAGCCTCTTTCACCATGTAACTGGGGAATTATGCACCCTGCAACAATCTCAAAAGGAATGGAAGCAGAAAATGCTGCAGCTGCCACTGAGAGGTAAAATTTGAATTCAGTTAAAGATTTGAATATCAGAGATACCTGAACACTAGTGTTCTCAGCACTGACTTTTCATTTTGAAAAATGTAACACAGAGCTCACATTTTGAGAGTTTAAGGGTTTCTCGTTTCAGAGTTTAGGCTCTACCTTTTGGAGAGACCTCGGTTTGTAACATCCCAAATTATAAGGTGGCCAAACATAGCACTCTGACCTAACTCAATCCAACACTTCCTCCCATTTCTTCACCTTACAAAACCATTCACAAAAAGTCCTAGTTTGCCTATAGGATTCATTACTGCATTATAGCACTGTATATTAGACTGGGCTTCCAAGTTAGCCCTTGGAGAGATTGAATTTCTACTTTGTAATGATTTTACCATTGGAAAAGTTCATCTAGAAAGATGCCTCGATAACAATGAAGCCACCAGGGGAATTCTTCACTTGAAATATCCATCACTCCTCAGCAGAGGAATTGGAGGGATATGTTAAGGTTGCTACATACTCTGTCAGTCTTTTGTTTATTACATTATCAAGTTCCTTGCACTGTGAAAGATTAAAACAGTTGGGTAAGAGCAAAGCATGGAGTTTGTGAGCACTTTGATTATAAATCAGACATCAAACTGGTATTTGAAGTGCAGAACTACTGAGCTTTCTCTTTGTCACACGAGCAGATGTTGCCGGAGGCAAGGAGGAACAGAGCCCTCCATTTTTTTTTTCTTGGCTGCTGAACTTTGCACTACCTGAAGAACCAGGAACTGTGTGCAGCCCGTGGTTAGATGCCTTTCAAACCTGTCTTCTGCCTAAGGGCTACCAGATGTGCAGCTGAGGCAAACAGATTTTCCCATTGTGCATCTCCTCAACCTGAGAACGTGCTGCTTATTGCTCTAAGTAAATGCTTGGGCTGCTTTATTCATTCAGGAGTCTGACAATAGTATTTTTCCCTTTTGCTCTACTTTAAAGAGAGTTCTTTCCAGTATGAGAATGAACTATTAATGAGCAAAGATAGTAATATATCCAGGGAGGAAGACTTCATCCTGGATATTTATTTAGAATTTCATCTTGAAAGATCCAGCCAGAACCATTTGCCATACATATTACTGCCTGATAACTGTGGTGTGCCACACATGCATTCTGACAACCTTTAAGGATTGGTGGGGATTTGTCCACAGGGGAATCCTTAAGTCTGGTGACTTACCCATCCCACTACTTAGATGTCCATTGACTCTGAAGGATCCAAGAGACATCCAGTAAATGACTTTCCATGCACAATGAACTTACTCAGGACTTGGGTTTTTGGGTAAGTACATTTGTGTCTCAGTGTTCAGGTAAAAAAGTGTTTCCCTCTCTTTTCAACAGGCCTTAAGTAAACCTACAAGGGAATATTATAACACATTTAACAGGTGTGAATTCATCTACAGGCTTGTGATGGAGAATACCAGGGGTCTCATTGACCATCAGTAGAACTGCACCCACCTCCCTCAAACATCACAAGCTGTTACAACATTTCCTACAGATTTTCTTCCTTTACATGCATCATATACACATCACTTGTGTATTTGCAAATACCTCCACTGCTGCTGCCTGTCACTCCTTATAACAGTGTCCAAAACACCATGGTGGAAAACTGTGCATCTGTGTCCCTTACAGAGAGATGAAGGTTTGAGCTGGTGAGGTATTCTCCCACGTGGCTGCCACAAGCCCATGTCACCATAGATGCTCTGTGTCACTGAGGGAGCAGACAGAGGCTGGCACTGGAAAGGGAAAGTGGCTTTTGGAGGGTGAACTAAGGCAAATGCCACAGTTACAGAAGTGAGAGAGTTCATTTAGTTCATTTCATCCATTTGAGAAGAGAACCTACAGAAGACCAACAGTACAATGAGGTGCACCTCAGAGCAGAAACCCTCCTCTGAACAAATGTGAGCCACAATAACATTTTCTAATTCAAAGCTATCTATAGTCTCTTTTAAAGTGTATTAGTCTATGCCTACTTCCAAAAGAAACTGCTATCTGGATAAAATTTTTTGTTTATAAAGAAATAAATATTAGACATTGGAATTCTATATAGAATTACTTTTTCCCTAGATAGGTTCCTGGTGTCTTTTTGCATTATGTGTAATCATGAGTGACCCCATGGTCAATTATTAACAAAACCTCACAGAAATCCCTGCTAGATAGGGAAGAACATGAAAATCTCAAGGAACAAAGTATTTGACTTCTAAACTGAATGCCTGCCTAAGACCAAACCTCATTAGGGAGGTCCTCTAGGCAAACATCCTCTCATTATTTATTGTCATGGTTTGCTGAAGATTCCTCAGTGTAACTCACAATTGGGTTTTAAATAAATCTCTCTGTATAGTAAATGTGATATTCTTGCATCTAAGCAACAGGGTTAGCTGAAAACTAAATAAGACCAAAATTTCACATTTCGGGGACTCTAAACAGCTTAGAGTCTGACAGCAATGCAACAAGAGGCAAAAATATGACTGACAACATATGGCTGAAAAGCAGGGTCACAGTGGCTGTACAAACATAACAACAGAACAGTGAGACTGCAAAGCAAAAGCAATTAGCTACAAGTCTTGCTAATGTGGAATTATTTATGGTGAGTAACTTCCTTATAGCACAAGGATGGTGCTGTGTTTATGATTAACATTTAAGGCATGAAGGCCTTGGATTTAAGGTTTTGCTTCCCATCTTTCATTCTGGCCTCTAGAGGGTCAGTCAGGGCTGGGCTCTCAAATGTTTTGAGGTACTCTGATATCCTGGAGGAATTGGTCTAAGGGTCCTGGAGTTCAGCTGCTCATCTCGAAATTAGGGATGCTAAAGCTTTTTCTCATAATAGGTACTGTGAATGGGAGGGTGCTAAAGACTGGGAGTGTTTTATCAAATAGTTTTGCTATGGATCTTTTCAAAGTGGTGAAGGTCTGATAAGATTTTACAAATCTTACCACATCCAAGGGTTAACTGATGTTTATGCCTAAGGTGACCACAACTTCCATTTTTAATTCCACTAAACTGCTGAGACCTCTTAAAGAAGTCCAGAATGCCTCAGAAATTTCCATCTCTAATCAGAACAGCGTGGACTTCTCTTCAAGGAGAAAATCCTCTGGTGTGGTCCATTTTTCTGCTGTACTGAAATATTCTTGGGCTGATTCAGCACCTGGGCTGATGAGCTGGCCCCTGGAAGCTCCTGCTTTGGTTGCTCTGGAGGAGGCAGGAGGGGCAGCAAAGTGGAAAGTTCCTCTCCTCACCAGAGGACATGCACAGGCCACCCTTGCCAGGGCACAGTCTCCTGACTCCCTAGCTTGGCTCAGTGCACTGCCTCTGCTCCTGCCCATAAAAGATTCATTCTCTTAAATTTCATATTTATCACTTTCCATAACAAGGTTTCTCTACTAAGGTAATATGATAGTCAAACAAATGTAAAGGTGGTGAGGATAGAGAGCAAAATAACTGAAAAGGTCTTTTTTACTCAGTGTGGTGAAAGGGGATATTATACAAACAGATGGCTTTTTTTAGTGCACCTATTATAGAGTCATGCCCACTCTTTGCTGAATGCATACCTATGAGACTGTGTGTGTGCAATAAAACCCTTAGTTTATTAAGCATTTTTTTCTATTCTGCTATGTCAGTCTAAATTCACTTTGAAGGCAGGAATGATGGAATTGTTCAATATATTGTGTGCACAAGGTTGTGACCTCTGCAGTCGGGCCCTGAAACACCACTGTGCTTACCACTGGGGCAGCTGAAATGAATTATGAGGTAGCCTCATAAAACATTGTACTAAATCTGAGACCTCTGAATATGCAGTACTTGAGCATTTCTGTGTTCTTTCTAACTTCCAAAATATTTACAACCTCTAAAGGACTTAAAAAATGAAAATCGAAAGTACTGTTTTTACTGGACATCTTGTTTCTAAACAAGGTCTTAATCCTGCCAGAGCTCAGATGGGTGAATGGCCTTGTCCTTGTAAAAAAATGTGCCACTGATTTCTGCATGCATTTGTGTTTGTGTTTTGCAGGAGACATCCTGGAATTGTTACTGTGTCATCCAGCAGGAAGGCACAGGTACATGTGCCTGGGTGCTGGCCTGTGCTGTGCAGGACACGCCTCCACACTGAGGCACATCCGAACCAGGGGAGTGGGAGGGAAACGCTTTTGTTTTAAAACGGGACAGAAGGAACACCCTCAACAATAAATCTGACTCCCCAAATACCCTGCTCTTCACACAAGATCCTCTGTTTGAAGACTGACCCAGCCAAGCTGGAACACCCAGTGTAAAGCTGTCATCACCCTGTATTTCCACACTTACTGAATTTACTTTCTTTGTTCTCTGTAACATGTGCAACTAGAATTATATCAGCCACAACAACGATCTTTTCCTTTCATCAGCTCTGTGGCAGCAGCTCTGCCTCCCTTCTGTGCTGTTACTAGCAGGGTAGCTCCAAATAATTGTTTCTTTTCCACACACAACAAAAGGCCTATGCAGCTTCAGCAGGGCCCATGAAATGGGAACCAACAAACAGAAATACCAGTTGCTGAAGTTTATCATTGGTGCCTCTTATTCTGTAAAATGTTTAAGCACCACACTTTTACTAAAGCTGCTGTGAATATTCATTCAGTGCTCATGGGTGAGCCCAGTTCACCCATGTGTGTATTAACACCACAGCTTTAACTCACTTACAGAACTTAAAAACAACCCCAGCAGGACCCTTTGAACAGATGTGATTTATATAATACTTTTTTAAATGAAGCTTTATTTATTCCTACCTTGAAGGTACAGGGCCTTGAGGAAAATGTGTTAACATGGTGAAAGGCCAAGCTTAACCACTCCATGCTCCAGGAAGGGAAAGCTGTCACAGAGCTGTGAAAAGCCAGGCTGTCCCACTCACAAAATGTTGTCTTTGTTCTCTACATGAATCAATTTGTATTTGCTGATAACCCACTTCTTTCCAAGGATTTCAGGTTTAGGATTCCCTTTGATGCCAGACTCACTGCTGGAAACAGTAAACCACTCTAACTTTGATGGAGCTACAATTATTCCCTCTAGTCAGCTATTTGATTGTTTCTGCTAAAAATATTATGTCACCATTTCATGTTAGATAGGCATCCCCTCCATCCTTTCTGATTTAAACCATGCCAGTCAAAAGTTACAAACCAGATAGCCAAAGAGGCATGTAATGTTTTCATATGAAATATGCACAAATTCATCCTTCCCTATAACATGTATGACTAAGATGATACCAGTGACCACAGCAACCATTCCTCCTTTCATCACCCCCTGGTCCAGCAGCTCTGCTTCCCACCTGTGCTGTCACCAGCAGTGCAGCCGTGGTGCCTCTGGCAGAGCCACGGGAGCACAGAAACCACCACGCCCAGGGCTAGAGGTGCCTTGATCTGAACACGTGTTGGTGCCAACACTTGAGAGGGTTTCAGCCTGTCTGGAGCACAGGAGTGTTACATCAGGCAGCTCAGGCTGGTAATGGTAACCTAAGCTACAGCAGCAGGGAGGCATCTGTGCTGTGCTTTGCTTGGAGCGGCGCTCAGAGCTGTGACACTGTCTGACACTGACTGATTAAGATCCAGGTACTGTGGTGCTGTCAGGAAAGAAGAAAGAGGACTTGCCGTGCTGTTGTTGCTCATGGATCTCCAGCAGGGCAGCAGCCAGACAGCAATGCACAGCAGCATCGTGCTCTTCCACCTCTTCAGAGAATTACTTTCCAGGCAGCCTGAGGAGATGAAGAACACACCTCGTTTTTAACACAGCCTGGCCCTCCACACAGACTCCAAAGTCTGTGTATCACAGGTGATCCAATCCTCATGACTGGGGAGGGGACTTTGAGAGGAGATGAGGGAGATGTGAGAAGAACAAAAATATGAACTCAATAATGAGCCTTACCAGGAAACCATTAGGAAGGCTGCTCCTGACTGCAGCAAACAAGACCAGGTCCTAACAAGGAAAGAAACAGAGCTACTTCGTTATGCTGCAGGTATAATCTTCCTTTTCTCCACGGCTTGTACTTGGCATCTGTAAAAAACAGACACTCAAATTTCACCCTGATCCCAATTTTCTGGGTATCTCCAAAGCCCAGGCTACACTACCTAGTGGGAATGAAGAAAAGGATTACTTTGCTAGGCAGTCTAAGATGTGGGACTAGAATTTTAGTTTTATTTAGTTTAATTCTCAGGGCTTTCTCCAATACAAAAATGCAGGGTTTCCCAATGTGCCTTTTCATCCCATCTCATAGATGATGAAATAATTTCCCTTCTCTCTGAGGGTGATGTGAAACCCTCAAAAAGACTCACATATGTGGTGTCCAGACTTGGGGACACTCTTGGGCTCAGGCTTACATTTTTTGCCTTCTGGAGTCACTTCTCCATACAGCCCATGCAGGTAGGAAGGCAAGCAGGAATACAGAAAGTCTCAGAGAAATCTCTGCAGACCTGACATTCTCTTACTCATTTGTGTGCCAAACCAGGCGTGTTTCTGTCACCTTTGTGGTGATAGAATTGTCCTTGTCCTCCACAAAGCAGAGGAAACTGGAAAAATTCTGATCTCCTTCCACCACAGAGAAGGCAACTTGGCTTCCAGGAACCTCTCTTCTCTACAACAACCAGGCTCTTTTCATCTTGGCTTTCTCAATAAATACTTAGAGGGCAGTTCACATTTTCTCTTCTGCTCTATGTAACAGAGCTGATTATTGCTAAGGTCAGGTGGCTTCATGAGCTAATTAATATTCACAGGTAGCAGTAAGAAATAAGTGCAAACCTCATCCCTCTCCTCAGCTTTAATTACAATATCAGTGCTATCAAATTCCATGTGGATACACCTCCTGCATCAGCTCCAAACAATTTCAGATGTGTATACAGGAATTCACAGCATCTTTAACTCATGATCTTCTGTCATTACCATATAATTACTCTAATGTATCTTTACTGTGCAACACCCACCAGATCTAACAACCGTGGAGTGCCTCGAGTAATGACAGAATAGAGACATCAAAGTGGAATTTTGGCTCACAGGGACCTGCAGCATTCCTTCCAGTCCCATTATTCAACATTTCTGAGCAACCTGACTCCTACCTGCCTCCCTTCCTTCTCTAAATTTACTTTATGAAACATTCATGTCATTCTAGCACTGAGAAGCCCCAGGTGGCACTGAAATCCCAGTGGGAATGTAGCACAAGTCAATGAAGTGGCAATAAACTGTCTCACCTTGATCAGCTCTGTGGATACAGGAGAGGAGCAGAGGAAGGTGAGTCAGGGAAGAGCAGCTGCATTCTGCACCTTGCTGTGCTATGGGTGAGGATCTGGGCCCTGTGTAGACATGGGAAAAGAGGTTTAGAGAAATTTGACAGAAAATACAATACTGACTACTTAAGTTAGCAAATATCCCTCATTTAAGTGCTGGTGGAGGTCAGATACAAAAGTCAGTTAGAGAGAACTGGGCAAGCTTCAAAGGGTCTTTGTGGCAAAAAGCTGAAGGATGAGACAGTGCAATAACCTGTGAAATGACAAGCCATGGAGATGATTTTAGCCTTTCATTTCTACCACTATAGAAAATGAAGAACAAAGTACACATTATAAAGACATAAAATGGGATGAATTTTTGAACCTGTGTAAGGATTTTTAAAGAATAACTAGCTGCAGACATATCTCACAATGCCCTATGCAAAGTATTCCTGTGCCTTTGCAGAGATTTACAAAACTCTCTCAGTATATCAATTCCATCAGTCCTTTTATTTTTCTTAAATGGCAATAATTTTAAACTGAATAATAGCATCTGTATTTGTTGCATGTGGTTTTCTATGTGTTAACAGTCACTGTGATTAAAACATATGTTATCAAGACTTGAAAAAGACAGTTAAACAGAATGGCATTGCATTGTCACCTATCCAAATTGTAATTGGTATTTAATTGTAGCTCTGCAAGCAAACACAAAAAAACAAACAACAAAGAAACCTCTGCTCTGATTGAAAGCAATTAAGAGAGGAAAACCCAAGAGAGCTAATATGTGAAGTTTCAGGGAGGAAGCATTCCTTCCCTGAAATGCAAAGGCCCTTCTTGAATCTGAGAGAGCTAAAGCATGGGAATAGTGCAGCTGTTTCTGGGAAGTTGCCTTTTGAGTGGAAATGGAAATTAAAAGCTGCTAGGCTGATTTTTATCTCTCTTGTCAAATTTATATTGTATATGTTTGCTGATGTTCTGTAATATCCCAGTTAGCTCTGTTGTTTGCATATTAACTGTTTTGTGTCCCAGATGCTCATACAAGAATCATAAATATTTTGTGAAATAACCATCACTTTCAACAGCATAAACTGATTTTTTTTTTCTAAACAGCTTTCCCTCTGTTCTTGCAGAAGACTCAAATAATCCCTGAAGTACTTTAGGACGGGCTTTTTCACCATCAGCTGGGAGGGATATGCAGGAAGCCATTCCTGAGCAAAAGGACTTCCACAAAGTGAGTTTGCCTTTAGGGCTACACTGGTCCCAGCCATGGAGAGATGGAGGTGAGGCAGTTTCAGGGGAACTGAAATTCTGAGTGCCTGAATCCAGGCCTTGGCTCTCTCCAGGGGTACCCGTGTGAGAATAAGGGTGACATGTGCAGTTCACACTGGAAGAGTTGAACTGGAACTGGGAAGAGTTCCCTGACATTGGACAGGGTTTGTGGTTTCACAGGGCATAATCTCTAATTATCAAGAAGGTTCCCCGGTTCTGTTTCAGAATGGAAAAGGAAAATATTTTTATCTACTTTAACATCACACTGGCACTGGCAGATGATTCATGGGCTCTAGAGAACACAGACATTACCAGCTCAGCACATTTGTGTACCAATCACCATTTGTCATATGTGAGTACTTCCCACAGTCCTAAAAAGGGATTTGTTTTCTGTATTATTTGCAGGAAATGTAACAAACTCCACACTGAATAGCAAAATAAAAACAGCACTTGATTGTTTTATCGAATAGTTGCCTATTTACTTGGCAAAACTTCACTTTAGGACTTTTTTTATGCTGTCTAATAAAAGGACCCCCACAGCTGTCTTCTCTGTGGAGAAGAGCTGTCGACATCCAGTATAATTTTCTGCATATTGAGTGAAGTACTTGAAAGTCCCAGATCCATTTTAATATGTGAGCTGCTCTCCCATTTGTATGCAGCTGGAGAGAGTAGTTCTATCCTCATTTAAAAAAGCCATATGATGGATTTCTTTCTTTAAACAAATACTGTCTGAAACTTTTCTTTCTTCTCGCTCTTTCCCCCAGCATACACCTTTCCTCTCTTGTTAGGCACCAGTGTGCTGAAATCACTGCACAGTGCTGACATCTCACTCGTTATACATAAAATGATGCCAGCACCATTTCTTTTTTATGTCTCTGTGCATGATCTGCTGGAATAATTCCCAGATTATCTGTTTTTTAATATAATTTTGGCAAAACAGTTGGTGAGGAAATTCCATTGCACTGCCTTGAATAAGGCACTTCACTATCCTTTTCTGAATTTTCTGATTCTGGTTATTTACAGCTTCCAGTCCTTCCAATCCAGCCCTGGCCTGAGCTCTCTCCAATCCTGATCCTGCAAGCAGTTTGCCACACAGCACGGGCAGTAGTGCTCAGTCCTTGCACAGCTGTTAACTCTGATGCAATGAAATGTTGTTGTTACGGGTTGCAGGGAGCATGTTTAACATCCACAGCTATTTTTAATGATTCTGTCAAGAGGAAGGATTATAGCTCTGAAAGCACAGGGAGGTTTTGTGTAACAGTCACAAAAGCTTTGAACTCTGCACACACCATGACTGAACATACTGTTCCTGTGCTTCAACACAGCCTGACACTGCAAAAGTCATGGCTGAAAAACAAGATACCTGAAGGTTATAGAACGTTTAATGGCTCTAGTCTAAACAATACAGCACCAAGAATTAAGTGCCAAACATTACCAACCTTCCAGTCGGGATATGCCACATCTCACAGGCTGAGAATGACTCACTCAAACAAGCTCAGATGGCAAATCCCCAGGCAGGCAGGCTTGGAGTGATGCTACCAATTCAGCATGGAGCATGTGGTCCAAGGAGCAGGCACTGAGTGATTCCCCAGACAGTTCTTGCACCCAAATTCAAGATTTCTGCTCCACATTTTTGTTTTGAATGAGAATAAAATAGATCCTCAAAATAAAAATAGATTCTCAAATTTTGCAATGGAATTAAAATTCTGAAAATTTTACATTGGAAAAAAGAGATAGTTTTATTGCTGATAAATTTGTCTGAAAAAAGAAAGGAAATGTCTGAAATGGTAAAAATCCTGGATGAACCTTGAAACAGGAACCCTTATGAAGGCAGCAGAACTGAAAGCCTCTGGGTTCTAGGGATTGCTTGTCTCTCACCTACCAACAGAGTAGGAACCTCAGAAATATGGACATTCACTTTAACCAGCAATCTTGGAATTTACAGTGACCACTGCTGGAGGAGAAAAAGAATGAACTGGGGAGGCTTTCCTAGGGCTTCCAGGTTTCCACCTCCACTTCCTCGGCGTGGGGTAGGAATTAAGGTATCCAAGTTTTTTGAAGAAAGGAGTCAAAGCTTCAGGAGCCCCAACTTGGATCAGTGATCTCAGAAATTCAAGGTTTCCTACTCTACCAAAGATACCTGGAAGATATGTGAGCTCCTAGCTGAGCTTCAGGAAGCCTGCTCAGTGCCCTGGAGCTGGAGGAAGGCCATGCAAAACCCAACATAAAAACTCAGAGACCCACAGAATTTCCTGTGATATATTTTTGATCTCAGTAACTCAGCATTTTCTAATGAAGTAGTGTTACTGGAAAGTTTCTGCCTATTTCCATTTGGGAGGACATTATTCAGATGGACATGACACATTTTGGATGACATGAGAGAATTAAGTTTGGTCTTCTTGCCAAATTACATCCTGGCAGATAATTTCTTACCTATTTAAATCCACCTCATATTAACAGAGCACATTTTTTTAGCTCCCATTCTGTCTTGCAGCTCTTGTACTGTTAAATATTATCTGCATTTCATCCCCAGTGTAGCTGCTTTTCAACAAATTTAGTCCCAGGTTAGAGTATGGGATCTGTGTATGGGACTGGGAGCTCTGGGGCTCTCTAAAATCACCTGTGATACTGCAAGAGCATCAATGCCATATGAAGGATTATTTTTAGTACTGGAGAAGTTTTTGCAGAGCAGGGTATGGTGCCACACAGAATGGAACCAGGCTGATGTCAAATTATTTTATGCCATTATGGCACATGACTGCATTACAGAGTAGCTCTTGTATTTTTCTATCTCCTCAGGAACATTTCTTCCTACAATGGGGATCCTGCACTGATTCCAATGAAGACCCAGGCCCCTATTGTGCTAGGCACTATAGCAACAGACAGTAAAAGGCAGTCCTTGTTCCTTTCTATCTAAACAGACAAGACATTGCCACAGATTTATTCTTCCATTTATAACAGTTGCAAAACAACTTGGATGAAGAATAAAAAATGCAATGAATAGGATGTGATGATCCCAGCTGTGGGATGGATCCATATGGAGGTAGGAAACCCCAAGTCAGTGAAAGCATTGAGGGGTATAATCCTGAACCAGCTGAAGTAACATGAGAACTCCTACAGACTCTGCTGGGAGCCAGGATTTCCCCTCTGTTCCTGTTTCTCCAGGTGCCTGTGTGCATAACACAATCAGAGTTGTAGTGATATTTCCAAATCCCCTGGCACTACAAGCAGAGTTGCAGTGTGGTCCCACTGCTCCCATCAGGGGGATGAGCCCAGGCAGAGCCTGGTGCTGTCCCTGTGCCTGTGATGCTGTGATGCTGTCCCTGTGCCTGTGATGGTGCTGTGTGAGCACAGGCACAGCCCTGCTGCCCAGGCTCCTGCAGAGCTGCCTCAGAGCAGCTCACTGGGAGAGAGCTCACAAGCTGCCCAGGTTCACTGGGCTGTCACCACATCACTGACCTACCACAGACAGTAAACGGAATGATTAATTATGGTCTGCAACACTCCATGGTCTCCAGTGCAGGGGCTATTTAGGTGACAGTGAACTCCCTGAACATACTGTGTTTCTTGCTGCAAATCCTCTCTCTAAGGGATACAGACTAAAAATCTTCCTGAGGTACAGCTCGTAAACAGACATTCCCTGTTCTGATCTTGCTGATGTTCTGTGCTGTTATTTACTTACATTGCATAGCTCCCCAGCACTAATAGGACACTCTGGTAACTTTTTTCTTTTCTTTTGTAAGCAATGCAATGCACAACAAAGCAGAGATGATAATGATTTAAAAGATGCAGGTCTCTTTTTTGGACATTCTGACTATGAATATAATATAAGAGAGGTTAGAGTGATGCTTGTTTTTGCCCCTGAGTCTATCATAAGATTAACAGTCTTTATTATTTTGCAGAACAAGCAGTAGCACCTCATCAAGGGTATAATCACCTCAGTCAAAAAACAAACAAGCTTTTACTTAAGGTGCTAAAAATATAGTTGAGAAACCTTCGATCTCAAGCCGTGTGATAAAATAGACTGTGTTGACTGAGCAAATCAGCAGCTGCTGCTGCGCCGGCTCCTTCACCCTAACAATGCTTGCCTTTTTCTCTCCCCACCAAATTTAGAGATGATGTCAGTGTAGCCAACCCCAGGAGTTCAAAAATCAGAAGACAAACCAAAATAGAATCACAGCGCTGATATCAAAGCCATGGAAGTTATTGAAACTGAAGCCTATGATTTGGGGGGTCAGCCTTTAGATTTTTTAATTCATAGCAGACAGCCTTCTCCCTTCCAGTCGTCTGCTCAGCTCTCCTGCCTGTCTGATATGCCCTATTTCAGAGTGAGAGACAACACTGGACAATGGGAAGCACAAAGGACTGGGAATCTATTTAAAGTACATATAGAGCTCAATTCTCCACCGTATGTAGAGCCTTAATCCTGCAAATACCTTCCCTGAATGCTCAGCTTCATTCATAGAAGCAGCCCCACAGAAGCCAGTGGGGGTCCCCTTGTACCTGAAGTTTGCCCCTTATCACTATTGCACATCAGAAATGTTGGCCTGCATCACGATATTAAGAATCAGCTAAGAATGAAGAGATCTATTGCTCAGTTTTCTCTGTGATCTTGGGCAAGTCTTGATTCATTCTATATCCTAGCTTCCTGCTCTTTAAAAAGGGGTAGAATTTATCTTTACAAGGTACCTGGAAGACTCCAGACAAGAGATAATAAAATGCAGAAAATTAACACATTGTCTCTTTCTGACGTAAATTGATTTCTAGATAACACAGCTGGAAAGAATGCTTAAAAATCAGAAGTATGTCATAATTAAATCTCCTAATAAAACCAAACTCCTAGAACCGGACTTAGTCCACCATGGATCAAGTCTGACTGAGCAGCTGAGAGAAGCAGAGAACATTCTTAGTGCTGAGAAGCAAACTTACTTCTAATTTCACTCACTGGACCTTCTGCAGTTCAACAGAAAAACAGAACCCTCTCCTAAAAGGAGCAGTTCCTGGGAGCCAAGAGTAAACTCATTACAGGAGTTTATCAAGATGCAAACCTTTAGTTTAATTTTTTTTCCTATCCAAAATATCAAATTCCTCTGGATTTTAAATTAAAATAATTGATCCTATTTTAAAATTTAGTCTAAAAGTAAAGTCCAATATTTTGAAGCAGCAGCAGCATGTTACAAGGAAACAGTTTGTTGGGAAAGTACTCACTTAAAATAATGGGAGACTTTCATATTTTATTAAACATTAAAAATTACTAAAAGATACTACCTTAGAGTTGCTTAATTTAAAGAGGCAAACCGATGCATTTTGTCAATTAGACCATTAAAAAACTCATTTATGTGTAAATAAGTCTAGGTCATTAAATCGTAATGTACAGTGTCAATACGAAACTTCAAACTTTCTAGTCATGTTAGATGGCCCTAAAAATTAAATAAAAATAGAATCAGCATCAAAGAACTTACTTCCTCCCTCCTATTTTAAAAGAAAAAAGACGTATTTTAGTAATAAAAAGTGCTATTTCTGCTCAGTCCTCCAGTCACACATTCTCTTGGTCTACAAGGCTTTGTTTAAATTTAGAGGTACAACACCTGTGTGTTGATATCAATGATCTGTTTGAATACTTTTAAAACACAGCAAAAAACAGCTAGCAGTGATATTGTCACTAATTTTCATGATAGCAAGAAGAGGCTATTTCAGTGAAATCACATCTTGTGAATTAACAGCATAACAAGGCACAATGAGTCAAAAATGTTATATGGCACAGTTGAAAAGGCAAGGCTAAAAGGTTGTCTTCTGTTAAGGTTTGTGAGTATTACAGTCACAAAGTCATATGCTCAGTTGCTCATAGCTTTAAGAAAAAGGATGCATTTAGATTTAAAACCTCTAGGAAATTTCCAAGATTCTCAGGCTGATTTTAGAAAACATCAGGAAAAAAATGTAAAAAACATTTCTGAAAGTTCAGCTGTTTCCAGGATCAGAATAGAAACTGTCCCATTTGATTCCAGAGAGATCCTGGCAGAAGCTGTTGCTGAGACACAGAAGACAGGATTGAGAGGAACTGGAACTGGGCAGTAGAATGCAGGAGACAGAGGGGCTGAGTGGTCAGTGAGGTGCTGCAAGAGAAGCCTGTGCATCCTGACAGCTGAACAAAATGAGACTGAACTGGGGGCAGAAAAGGGCACAGGAGATAATGGTGGGATGGAAGAGACACCATAGAGAGCAGCAGAGAGTGCAGCCTGGGGAAATGGCCTGTGGCCACTCCAGTCTGGAGAGCAAATCCCAAAGGTGCCAGAATCCCACCCCTCCTGTAAAAGCAAGCAGTAATTATCATTTCCATACCCACAGGTCACAGATTCAAACGTAAAATAGTAACTGGTGAAGATTACTGATTTTCCTTTGTATACCCTTTAAGGAAGAGGTAAAATTCCTTTCTTTTCCAGGTGCCTAAAATCAAGAGGATGCAGCAATGCCAGTTTTGTGTGCTCCTAGCCAGGCTTGCAATGCTGACATAACACATGGGGTGGGGAAAGGAAGAAAGATAGAACAGTGATAATCATGTGAAGGCTCTGAGGAGAAGGGATGCTTTTGAGGTAGGAGCACTGACACCAGGTGAGCTGTAATGAGGAACTCCCACTGCCAGGAATGCTGCCCAGCCTTGGCAGGAACATTCTCTGCATTCAACACAAGGCTCTATTTGCTTCCTGACTTAGAGACTGGTTGATATATGGACACATAGGACTCAGGGTGTTTAAAAATAGAAAAATACTTGAATTGGTTTGAATCTTCCTGATTCACTTGAGCACACTACACTAACAAAAGACACTCTCTTTGCCTTACATGCAGAATGGATTCTTGCTTTGTAGATAACAATCTGCCCAGGAGTAGATGACTGACAAGAATCTTTTCACTGAAGGACTGCATTAAATATGGTTGTTCCTGCTCAAATCCAATATATGTAAATTATTCATGCTATATATGAAACCATATTACAGTTATATAGGAGAATTAATTGCTCCCACTGTAGCATTCTTTGGAGTTGTGTGACACATGCACAATTAAGCATGACACAAGAAAATTCATCAAAGAATATTTCAATATACCTTAGGGAGCCATTGAATTTTCTGATGGTTTTACAGAAGGAAAACTAATTGCATCTGCACAATACAACAGTTTTGTAAGGGATGAGCTTATCAATGCTTTTACTTTTTTCCCTGGTAAACATTTAAAACAGTTTATTTAAATTGATTTTAAAAAATCAGAAACTACTGAATGTTTTGAATATATTAAGGTTTCTTCCATTTTAGGTATGCTTACTTGTTCCTACTGACTTTCTGCAATATCAGCAATGCATAGAAATTCTTGACCGATCAAGGTGGCATTAGAGTGGATAATAACAGGCAATTATTTTTACAAAGATCTTGCACTTTTCTAATACTTAAAATTAAAGTCAAACTAATTATATAAAATAATTCATTGAAATCACTAAAAATTCTTCTGACATACATAATCAAGTTTGTTATACTGAATACATTTGGTTTTAGTAAGACTAAGAGGTTTTCATCTGTAATGGTATATACACCCTCTGAATGCATTCATGTAATTATAAGAAATTCTGTAAACTTTCTAGATTTTGCTGTCTTGGAAATTCTCTTAGTGTTCAGAAATGTGCAGAAAGAACCAAATAAATGCTTAATTCTGTTGTGACTTATCCAATTATCTGGTGGGGCATTATGAGTGACAGGCTACAGTCAGTAGTCTGAAATGGTCAAATTTCACACTGCTTTGATGTTCTCTTAAGTGGCTTTCTGAAAAATTGTACTAGATGTACAAAATCCCATATGGAGTCTGCTGGATTATATGGTCTTGCTTTACAATTTATCCAAGAGAATATTTTGCTAAGACAATTTAATTCCTTGGTAAATTGGAAACAACAATGATGCTACTGATCCATTTTCACACCAAGCTCAAGTTTCTTATTTAGAAAACTGTGGAGCACTTAAATTGGAAGTCTTTGTTCCCCTCGGACAGGTGAAGATTGATTCCAGTGGTCTCCCAAACAGACTAAAAATCAGGATTGTTGAGATTGACATTTCATTGGTCTGAGCAAGAGAAGAGTCAGATTATTCTTTGCCAAGCTCTATGACTATGGAGCACCATCCTAATATTTCTAACTCTCTTCCCACTTCACTATTGATATTGTGACAGGATTTGTAATACCATTAGGCTGTGTTGCCAAGAGCAATTCTTTTAAAGAGTGTGACACTGAATATAGGCTCTGGCAAATGATGCCTTCAGTTAGAAAGTATTAATGTGACAGATCTCTTCCCAAACCTTTTACAGAGAATATGTCTTGACCAAAAAGTGACAAAAGAGAAAATAGTGCTTAAACCTGTGCAACATAGCATTGAGACAGAAAAATCTCTGCTGAAAATGCCTATTTGTGCAAGAATTGATCTCACTGTCATTTTTAGTAATGTAAATCACAAAGAACCATTGAAATCAGTGGGAACTACAGCAGTATAAATCAGGTGTCATGAATAACAATGTTGTAAGATATTGTTATTGGGTCACTTAGTTCTGCTCCATAGTTTTATTTTAGCTCTAACATTTATCAGCTTTGCTTGTCCATACCAACTCTTACAATCGAAATATTTTCTGCAGTTTGGCAACAATGGCTATTCTGGACTGGGTATTCACAGAGCAAGTAATAGAGAATTTGTCATAATGGGTCCATCTTCTGTTCTACAGCTCCTCTCATACTTTATGTGCCTTCTTTATATACCCATAAAATATCTGAAATGACAGTAGGAAAAAGAAAGGAGTGTTCCCTTTCCATCATATTTCTCTGACACAATAGATTTGATCATCTGCATTATCACAGCCACAAATAAGATTAGCAAACACATTACCCAGCCCCATTGCATACAGACAGGTTATCTGCCATGGAAATTCCCATGGGCTAATTATTTTCTGCATAAAAAATTTTCTTTCATTTGTTCTAAGTTCATTGGTCCTTAATATCATGATGCATTTATTGCACTGAGCTGCAAAAAAAAAAAAAAAAAAAAAAAAGCAGAATAGCAGAATATACCCCAATCACTGTTCCTGCTACTTCCTATTCTTCAAAAAAAAAAAAAACCAAAACATTTTAGGATGAGAATCTCCATGGTATGAAGTGGTAAATGATCCAGAGGAGTGTCATTTCATAACTTCTGAATCTTCATAGTCTTTGAGATGGTGTGTAAGTAAATCTTACTGTACATCTCATGGGCTCTGTCACCTTTATATGAGCATTCACAGTCAGTCTATACATCAGTTGTCTTGACCAAAATTTTGAGTAACTCTTATAAAAAATAGAAACACAGCTCTTGAAAATGATCACTGTCATATCATCAGGATGTCATGAAAGCATAATAAAATAAATGCAATCTTTCAGATTTCTAGGTATTATACTGTTCTACTGTTCTCACTAGAAACTCAGCTCTTTTTGCTGTTTGGGTTTTTAGGGTTTTTTGTTTGTTTTGGGGTTTTTTTCTGGTTTTTATGTTGTTTTTTTTTGGGGGGGGGGAATGTTTTGATTTTTTTTTTCCCCCTGTTTCTTTCTTAGTTAAAGAGTACCCCACAAAGACACAGTGCTATTTTCCTGGGGTTTATTCCTCTGGAAATAATTTTGTCGAGTAATAATTTATAATCTCTAAAAATACATCTCCAGTTGTGATCCAGTTTCTATTCTAATGCTGCTAATTTATGGAATTAGCATTACTACTGATGAAATTTATAATGCTGCATGTGATTATTGCTTCACTAATCACTATGTATTCCACTGCTAGCTGTATGTGAGATCATTAATACAGTATATGTATAAACATTAAGCTTAATGGAGTTAAATGGTGATATGGAAAGGCAGGATGGCTAATTAATGATCACACAAACAATTAGTACTCTTTCTTACTTAATTCACAAGCTGTTCTATGAGGGACTGCAGCCTTGCAGGGCAAAATTCAGTGCATCTCCTAATTACAAATAAGCTAGGGACTTGAGAAAGCACAGAATACCTCTTAACCTTCTGTTACTATAGATTGGTTTTAAGCTTCTCAGCAAGATTTTTCCTGGTCAGAAGGTAATTTAAAACAAAACCCTTTCTACTATCTTTATTGGTCACCTTTAAGATGGGATCTAGTCAAGTTTTATATTTAAGAGACACTTAATGAAATAGTCTTAAATGGTCCTTAATTGGTTCATGTGCAATGTCTGTATTGGTACTTAGTGCAGTTCTGAATTTCACACTAAAGGCTTATTTCTAGTAACCCTTAACTCATGCTGAGTGTACCTCTCTCCCTTGTGCATAGTCTCATCATAGACTGATATTGCCAGAGTAATTCTCTTTCTCTGTTCTACAATTCTAAATCTTTGGATTGATTCAATGAATTCTAACCTAATTCTACTATAGGACAAGCTACAAAAAGCATCTCTGTGAATTAAAAACCTTACATTCACTGTTTCCATCTTACATATAGACTTTAAAATAACAACTTGTGTCCTCTCAAATGTAACAGGTTCAGTCCTGTTACAGAGGAAGACCTGTTGTGAGGCATAGAGTTTCAAACAGTCCCTGTCACAAAATGATCAATGAACTAACAGAGAATTCCATGGCAAAAGTTATTTTGGAAGTTGTCATTAAGTACCATCGTCTCCTTTTAGTGCAAGACAATGTCCATTATAACCAAAATATTGGGAGATCCATCCATTCAACAATCTTCTTGCAAACCACCTTTACTAATCAATACCAAAACCCAAATTAATTTAATTTAAAACATTGAGTAGCTCTGGAGTTTCACATATGAGTACATTTAAATATCCTAATGATTCAGCATTCAGTGCTTTTCATTAACTGAAAATGGCTCAATAACTTTCATTACCTAGAAAAGTCCAATAATAATTTTAGGGCTTTGCAAGAGAGTGATGGCTCTTTAGGAGCACATAACAAGAGATACAACTCTGAGGTGCTTAATGATGTACAATTATCTTAAACATCTTCATCAAACCTTGGGTTTTGTTAATGGGGTACTGAGTAATCCAGGCAACAGGCTTGGCCACATAATGACTTCCACAATTAAAACAAAAACATCTTGATCACGCTTTTCAAAATAATTCCAGGAAGATATATTAAGCATAATATAGTAAGCATATACTCAGAACAGCTGGAAAGTGTTGCTTTTCTCCTGTCCCTTGGGCACAAACTGGCAGCCAAAATACTAGTAATTTAAAAATTTGTTTTCATAATTTTTAATAATTTATGGATTGTTATGGAGTTTTTCTAACTACCTGTCGCATATTAAGCACAAATGTTTAAAAAAGTTTTAAAAAAAGTTTCATATGCTTTCCAGGGACTCCTTCTGCAGGTGTTCTTGCTGAAGAAGGTTAATTTGGTAAACTAAAAATAGCAACAATTAAGTTGTGCTCCACAACTTACGGATAAAAAGAAAACAATACAACAGAGAATTTGGATATGGAACTGTGTTGGGGACTGCTATCTGACTGCACCTGTAAACATATAAATAAAATATAAATGTTTAGAATAAAAACAAGAAGTGTGTTATTTACTATTGATTTTCAAGGCAGTGATGATAACAATGATAACTGTGATTTGAAATACTTTTCATTATTTGAGTAAAGTTTAAATAACTACTTTATGGTCATTCTTCTACTAATTCACTAACTGATTTGAACAAATTTCATTTCAATATGAACCTTGTCATTTGATATATGCCATAGAAAGGAAGCAGAGAAAGAGTTGAGGAAATATAAATGTCTCATTTTGAAGAATTATACCTCACTCTTCCAGCAGAACGTGTCAAGATTAAGTAGTAATGATCCCTTTGAACCATTACTCTGTGTGCTCATCTGCCAGCAGAGATTTAAGCCACTTTCATGTCATACAATGGTAAATTATTCTGGCAATTCTATTAGTGTTTTATTTCCCACATAACTCCACTACATTCTAGGAAAAATAGTTCTTCTCATTCTGAATTACAAATCTAAACACTCTTGGATGGTTTACTTGATTGAATATGATAGTCTATTATGTAAAAAAATACTGAGAATTTTTAATCAGGTAATCATTGACCCAACTGACTTAAATGCTTCAGAAAGAGCTGTTAATGTCTGCTAGGTCAGTGCATGTGCTATTAACTCATAAACTAAACTCCTCTTTGAATCTGCTTAAAACCTATTAGGAAAACTGACAGAAATTCCTTTCCTGGGGAATTCCAAGCTGATATCTTATATCTAATTCACTCTACAATGTAAAAAAAGAAAACCTGAATACTCCCCCATGAGACTTAAATAGAGTGATACCACAGGAGCGAGCTGAGGAGCTGAGTAACTTACTGTGGAAATTCCACCTGCTTTAAACTCATTCTGTGCTGAAGACAATTGAAACTGGTTGAGGTGTTCAAGGTATTAAAAGAAATTATTGTGGGATATGGGAGTATAGAAAGCACATTCCCATCACTTCTATGTGTGATTCGAATATCCCAAGCCACAATTCATGAAAATGTCCCTTTTTATGTAATCCATTGAGAAGAGATTGACTCCATCACCTTTGCAATTGCTCTTCAAGTGGCTGTAGGCAGCTTTAGAATCTTTGCCAGATTAAACAAGGGCATCTCCCTCAACCTGAGGGCTGCTGCTTTGAGTCCCTCATGGTCTGGGCCACCTCCACTGGATCCACTGCAGTTTGCCACCCTCCCTGTCGCTCTGGAGGGCCTGAACTGGGTGCAGTGTATGGGGGAGCAGCCTCAGCAGAGGGAGCACACATATATAATGTCCTGCTGGGGATTTGCCTTATTCATGCTAAGGGCACTGGCAGCTCTTGCCAGTCTTGCATCACTCCAAACCCTTCCCAGCAGTGCTGGCTGTCTCTTTGCCAACAGGTTTCTCACCTATATCTGTACAAATTTTTGTGCTTCACTTTCTTCATATTTATTAGGTTTATGTCAGTCAGATTCTGGAATTTTTCCAGATCCTTCTGCACTGATGCAGAGGCATTTTGTTATGTCCCATCCCTATTAAGTATCATCTGCAATTCTGTCTTGTCTATTTACCTGTATCATCCAGATGACTGACAAGGACTTTTGACATCAGCAGGAATTTCTAAACCTCCTAAAATGAACTATTGTGCATTGGTTTTCTGTATTCAGTAAAAATCATAATATTTTTTTAGTGTGTGAATTTATACCACCCAATACACATATACAAATTTTTCTATTCATCATATACCATAGTCACATATAGGCAAATAAAAGTGAAACACCATTTTGCCCATTTATAGGCTGTACCACTCAGATCTATCAAGACTGGGGCAATTCTAGGCATGCCATGATGTACCAAAGAGAAGCCTGGTGCATAACACTGTAGAGGAAAAAAGCCTGTCTTTTCCTCCCAGGTTAGGCAGAAGGCAGGCAGGCATTTTCAGCATTGTGATTTTGGAGACAGGTACCTCAGATCCACCTGCTTCCTGAAGCTTGCCAGACCACTGCAGTTATTTTGCACAATTCTGTCACTTCAGCAAGCCAGCATGCAAATCCTCCCTGTTGCACCTTATGTGGACACACCTGCCCAGTTCAATGTCAAGCACAAAACAGAACAATGGGGGTTTCCTGTAGTCAAAAATAAAAAAGGACTTAAGCTTGAAATGTCTGGCTTTAGAATACCTTCTAAGATCTGTCTCTTGTGGCTATCTCAAAGTCTAGCAAAGCTTTGTTGTTTTAAGAAATTATTTTATAAAAAGCATTTTTATACAGCAGGAAAATGGGAAGGATCTACATCTACCTAATCCATTTTAGTCATCAGTAAGCATTCATTAATATTAAAATGTCTATTTGGCATTCTTTTTCCACTCTTACATCTTTTACAAAAGACATATCTATTATAGAGCAAACAGATCTTTCCCACAAACACAACTTCTAAAATAAAACAAATCTTATTTAATATAAAATTGAATCTAATTCATTCAATGTATACTAAAGGAGCATTTTAAGGCTTTTTTTTCACAAGTGGCAGATGTTATGAATAATAATCCATAAAATCCTCTGAATTCTAAAGAAGTGTATTACATAAAACTTTCATTTAAATCTTTCATAGTGCTCAAACACACTGAACAATGATAGTAGTAAAACATTAAAGGCAAACCATTAGAATTAACTGAAATAAAATTTGATATTTTAAAAATCATTTAAAAGGATAATACTTCTCCCTGTAGATCTCTTCACAACAGTTTATGTAGGCTAAACAAATGTAGCTACCTACTGAATCACTGCAATTTCTATTCCAAAAACTGAAGTGCATCTAAATTTTTCTGAAAAAAAAAGCAACATCTGCCCTTTAATGTGCTAGAGAATGTAATACTTTCACCTTAAGAAAAAGAGAATCAGTAAAAATTACCTTATCCTTTTCATCATTAGTTATCTTGGGGGAAGAAAATGAAACAACACAAATAAAATACAGTTTCGTGGAAAACTAAACATCTTTAAAAAATATTGTCCCAATAGATCTTAGTTTAGAGTAGTGTTTACAGTACTGCTAAAGGATGAAGACAAGAGCAAGCTATAAACTGCTTCAATGGAAGCCAATTAACCCCTGCCTGCTGCTGCAGCCCCTCTGCCAACTGGGCAATGTGCATGGGACTGTGGAACTCCAAGAATGAAGCAGTTAAATGAACTCTGCCAGAATAATTACCCACTGAGACAATAACAGTCACTAATGCATATGCAGAACCAAATCCTGTGCTGCTTTCTGACTTTAAAAGCAGGATGTACAGTAAAACAGAAGGTGTTTTCCAGTCATCTCCTGCTAATATCCCCAGGCTGAGAGACCTCTGGAAAGATATAAATCAGGCCTTGTTTATGTTAGGATATTGCATATGAATGATGGACACTTCTTCCTTTAAATTAACCCAACTCAGTGAAGAAAACCAAACTTACGGAGTCAGAGATGACTAGAAAATATTTTCCTTGTTAGAATTTTAATGTGAAGGTATCACTTCTCTTCATTAAAGTTATTGAACTGGAATGCACTGTAAGAAAGCTAATGGCTTCAATAAGTGTTTTTGAAATGCTATCTTTTGTTTAAAGATCAGCCAAGTAGCATAAAATGCTTTGCTACACAGCAATTAATTTTAGGTGTGTAGCATTTCCCACAGTAATTCTACACCTTGCACCTTCAAAATGCAAGAAAGTCATGGCTCTGCCAAGCCTGATTCTGATATAGATTTTACTTCATGAAACTCCCACAAAAAACTGAGCTATGATGGCACTATATTCTTTCAGTCACAAGTAAATTATCCCCTCTTCTAGACACAATACAGCAGTGATTTAATTTTGTACAGCAGTACTATACAATAGAAAGTGGAAATAAATGAGTCTACAGGATGAATTGGTTCAGACAGAATTGCATTACACAGCCATCTGATCAGGGTTGAAGAGCTGATTTATTGCCATGCATTGTCTACACATAGCACCTAGTTTGGAATATGTTAAAAACTCAGGGAATTCCCTACCTGTAGTTTTGAGTACCTTAAATTTGCATTTCATTTAATTTTAACTACTTTCATCTATAAAGTACTCTCTGATATCATCTGGGTATTGGTAGAATGCTACTTGCTGAATCACTCATTTTCCCATTCATCAGACTCCTTGATTTCCATTTGCATTTTCATCTGTGCCCTCTCCATTGTCTTCCCTGAGCAGTCCTGGATTTGGTGATACACATCAATGATATGCTATTTTGTAAGTTATCTGTAGTCTGAATCTAACCTCTTACCATGCCTGAAAGAGTCTATATGGAGACAGCAGAACAAATTTAAGTATTTGCTTTAATGTTTTGAAATAGTCCAATTCTTCTTTACTTTACTAAAGGCTGATGAAAATTCATCAGTGACGCCTGAGAATGAAATGCACAGTCATTAAGTTGTGATTATACTGGAAACACCACAGCACCCAGAGACTGTACAACTAAATATATACAGTAGAGCAAACAGACAAGGAAATTTCAATTAAATAAGGTTAATATTATGTTGGCTCTTGCTAATTTAATGCTCACTACAGCAACAAATACAAGACTCTCTTGCCCCTGCTCCCTTGCTATTGAGATAGACAAGTCTCAGTTCTCAGAATACACAAGAATAGTTGGGGACTCACTTAGAAAATGAATGTGAATGAATTAATCTGGTGGGTATTTCCCTCCTACAGAACTCAAATACCATCCTCTCCCCTTGGAAGTTTCAAGCTGACCCCCATTTAGATCAATGACACTTTATGTGTTTCCTACTTAGATCAATGACACCACATAAACGTGGCTGAAGGAATCAATTTCTTGGCACTTTACACGTATTTCACAGAGTTAATGAAACATAACATAAAAACAAGCCACATTCTGAAACAAAGAGGTAACAATTTGGAGCACTTTCACTAGAAATCACAGATTTATCCTTCACAGTACAAAACACAGTAAAGTCTTTTCCCTGACTCAGCTCCTGGTCCTTGGGATCCTTTCTTTGGAGTCTATTCCAGATTATTCACTGCTCATCCTTAATGGATAATTATTGTGCCCATCAATATTTACAAACACTACTTTTTTCTGATGTAGATAAACCTCTCTGTATTTTCATCTTATACCAGAGAAATGGAACTAGAATTCTGCCTGTTGCAGAGTTAGACAGTAGGTTGAGAATTCATTTTCCTTGACCTCACTTAGGATTAATTTGACCCAAAGAATTGAAAAATACTGGTGAAGACTGTGAAGGTGTTAATAAATCCAGTACAGTAAACTATGACATGGAAGATTAGCTTTTGCCTCAGCCTAAATGTAGAGGCTAAAATGTTGCTCTGGGTAATACTTGCACAGGCCTCAGAAGGGAATAAGGTTGTAATTAAAAGCAGCACGTGACCTCTGCAAGAAATAACAGCAGAGGCAGTTCTGCAACTAGTAAGATTGAGCTAGGAACAAAAAAAAAAAAGGAAAAATATTTTTTAAATAGCTTGTAGAGTCCTTTTATCCTATTTTCAGAAGAAACAAGGCAGAATATATGTCTAGAAAACTGAGACTTTTAGCCACTCAGTTTTTCTTGGGTAGAGATTTCTGGTGAAAACTTTGAAGATGCTTTTGCACAAGCTTTGGCAGATGATTAGGAATACAAGGTCTGGTATTCGAGACAGTCTCAAGAAAGTCATCCTTTCAGCCAGTTTCAAATTTTACACGCGTTTGCCTTTAGGAAACACTGTCAAAATGGCAGAATGGGCAAAGAAAGCAAGAAAGATACATAATGAAAATACAGTGTAAAAAAATGCATCACATATTTTAGAAATTATAATAATATTAAATCATGTGGGAATGAAACCCAAGAAGCTGATAAAATATAAGCATTAAAAAGAAGAAGTTTACAGTTTCTGTGTTTTGTTCCTTATTTGCTGCATCTGATTTCTTTCCTTATAAATTGAACATTCTTGTTCGTGCTGAGTGTACAAAGTGCTGCATTCTGCCAGCCACTCTGTTAAGCTTCTAACAGAGATTAGTGAATTAAAAAAGGTGAGGAAACAGGATAAAGAAACAAACTCTTCCCTGGTTTTTGTACTAGAGTCATTTCCCCTCAGGCTAGAAACTCCCTCTATGTATTTGGAGACAACAACCATAAGGTAAAGTGTTAAAGAATGAAAATAGATTTTGGAGAAAATCTAATTTGGTAGAGTATCAAGTAATATGAGATGGTTTTTCAAAAATTGAATAATTTTCTTAATTTCTAGTGTGTTTCAGGGCACAAACTGGATTTCCAATGGAAATTTTTTAAGGACTTCAAAGACTGATGAATTCTTTGCTTACTCTTCAGAATATCTGAAGTCAAAAAGTAGGGAAAAGAATTCAGCTATTTGCATCAGTGTTAACAACCAGAATCATGACATATTTCCCCCAAGAGATATATAAAGAGTAGCAAGAAAAACGTATTCTCTACAGCACAGTGGGATGACCAAGCATAATTAGCAAAGGACTGTATGGACTTAATTCCATTTTATGTTTAATAAATCTTATCTTTAAAATATTCCTCTGGTAGCTGTGCCCAAAAGATGCTGCTAGATGCAATTTTGGAAAATTCTTAGGTGCTATTTCTGCAAAGAATAACCTCTTTGCTACTGGGGTTTCACTGCTGAGGTTGTGAAGCTTAGAGAAGGATTTGTTAACCCACAATTGCTAAGGTTGCAGTGTCTGCTGGGACTTCACTGAAAGCCTGTAAATTGTTCAGAACACTCTTCAGTGTGGATCCAGATGTGTCTGTGGAAATTCTAGGAAATCATCTGGGTCAGATTAAACCCAAGGGAGTCAGCAGAGTTAAACAGTGCTTTCCCACAGAAATCCCAGCCATCTCCTAAACAAGATAAGATAATTTTGTTCTAATCTAGGAAAACCAACAGTAATGATAGATGGGATCACACAAGCACCATCCACAGGTTTCCAGGGGCAGGGAGAAATGTTCCTGCTAGCAAACACAATTTCCAGCTATCTGGAATGCAGATTAATGGTGTTGATTAACTCACATGTATCAATAGCAAATAGAAAATTGTTCCCAGCAGTCAGTTCAAGGGAAGAAAATTGATGACAAGGTGGTGAAGGACAAAGTGAACCTGAGTCATCCCCAACACCACATACAGACACGTTCCACTGAGAGACCCTCCTAAGTTTTTTCTGCACTTTTTTCCTTGAGATATCCTATAAGCTGATTGTAGAATATATCCCCAATTGTCAATGGAGAGCTACATTTTTAGAGTATAGGAAAATGGTTTTTCAGCCTCTCATATATTGTTTTCTCCTATTGATTTTGTCTTGATTCAAGGGAAATGTATTCACAGGATCAAAGCAAATTATTAGCTTTGTAAAATCTCTCAGATTTCTGAATTAAAATCCAGTTGGGAGGAGTAGTAAAACAATTCTGTGTCAGCAAGTAATTTGGATTCCAATTTTACAAACACCTTCTCTTGTTTTATCTACCTTTTGAATTTTTTTAAGTTCAGACAAAAATGGTCCTTCAGAATTATGAATTTGGGAATAATTTAAAACACTTGGGGTAGGGTACAAAGCATGTCTCCTAGGAGTGCTTTGCATGCTTCCTTTTTCCAATTTTTACATAAACAAATTCACATGAGGTCTGAGAAAAAACGTCAGGTCACTTTTTTTTCTGTAGATTTAACTGTTTCTACAGTTCTGCTACAGGTTTCTACAGCTGCCATTTTTAGGTTTTCTCTTCCCAAAAAGGCAAATTGTATCAATCTTTTGGTTTTAGCTGCACGAGTTTTAGAACTACAAAACCAACAGACCTTTCTGGATTCTTTTGAAGCAGTTCCCTGCATGCTGGAGAGCCAGTGGTAAAAGCAGCCAACCTGTTACTATTTGATAGCAGTGGAGCGACAAAAGCAGCATTTCCAGAACACAAAACTTTCTAAACAGGGATTACTTAGTATCTCCCAATATTAAACTAGATCTGATTAATACAGGAGAGAAAAACACAAGATCGAATCTCATCATTTTTAGATAAAAGCAGAACATGTCTGAATGGGAAAACAAGACAAAAAATTTGTTTTCCTGGTTGATCAGAATGGAGAAAAGTAACAAAGTCATGGCTTAATTATGGAACAAAACTATTTAATGAAATAACCAGGTAACAGGAAATATAAACTAAACACTTTTCAAAACAGTGATTCAGAAAAGATTTTTCAGGACTATCAAATGAGTTGCAATAAGGAGTCATCTTTCAGAGAAGATCCCAGAGGGCCCCAACACTGCACCAGGAATTGCACCTTTGACTCAAAAGAGGCCACCCTGTTACAAATGTCACTCCTAGAGAAGGCTGTATTGAATTACATATGAAAAGAAAATACAAATAGCATTTGGGGAGAAACTCTGAGGAACCAAAGATGGAGTGATAGGTTTGTAAGACACCTTTCCCCTCCATATATTTTTGTGAACTGTGGGACCCATCCATTGTATAAGTGGAAATTAGATTGTGTTTCTCTGTAATGAGAGCTGTGTTCAGGGGAAAAACCAATGCATCTTTTTGTGAGGAAGCCCTGTGTCAGCCTGATCTTATGTCTCCCCAGTTCAATAGAAATGAGGAAGAAACTGCCATGGATTAGCCAGGAAGAGCTAGCGCAGAAGTCTGGTTCTGTGACATGAGGGAAAGGGAAACCTTTTTACTGAATAACAGTTTGGAAGAAAAATCTGCAAGAATCTGTAACCTCACTGAGTTCTATTTCCTGCCTGTCTCCTCTCTCCTTTCATCATTTATATGCCCCTTCAAAGCAAGGCTCACAGGCTCTGTTTGAGTAACGCTTATTATGGCCTGATGAAGTTGCTTTGTAAAGTGAGATAAAAAGGAGAGAATAGCAGAGGTTACTGAGATGGCTAGATAGGCAATTATTTCTATTCATATGACTAATCTTGCACAGTAAGTAATCTTCAAAAACCACCATTTACCTAAATTATCTGAACCAATTAGAAACATGGATATTTACTTATACTAATCTAGCAGAAAGCTTGCCCCTGAAAAAAACAGGAAAAATATTCTTCATATACTGTCCTCAGACATACCCAGTGTTTACATTATGTAGCCACTCTCTAGGGAAAATCAAATCTTTAGAAGCTATTTCTATAAAACTAGCAGGTTTTAATGTTACTCTTCCCTTGGGTCAGTCCCTGGATTTGCACTGGCTGCTGTAGCTTCAAAGAATAAAGAGCTAACAGAATCATCTTTAACATCATCTTCTTCTACATCTGTATTCATTAAGAAGTTCCACACCTTGCAAATCTCTGTTTTCACCCATTTAGAATAGTTGGAGGCAGAGAAATAATCTTATAAAGTATAATTTTATTTTCTACTAGTACATAAAATTTTATGGGCAGCCTATAATAACACACCTAATAAAATCTACCATAATAAATGACAAGATCATACAACATTATCACTGACCAAAGGCAAGAACCAATAATTTTCCCTTCAGTCATTTGGTAAGTCTATTTATCAGCATGGTCATGCTGAGTACTTCAAGAAAGCTTTATTCAGACATGCACTGAATGTTCTGTTTTTTCACAAAGATCTTATAAGCCATTAATTTCACAGCTATTTATTTTACTATCTAGAACAAGTCATGAAGAAAGAAGTTTATCTGATCCCATACACCTTGCTCTTGCTACTCAATACAGCCACCTGCAAGAATACAGCAGGTGAAAGAGGGAATCCAGAACAAAGGCATATTTTCAGCCATCTGCTTTCCAGGCCTAAGAGAGCTGGACAGAGAGAAACACAGGCAGCAGTTTGTTGTGTTTCACCACCTTATTGGGAGTCCAGCTTGGCAGGACTTGGCACTGGGGTCACCTTTAAGAGCCCCATGGTTGCTCATGAGCTCTACAAGACTTGGAAATCCCAATACTGCCTCTCTGGCTTTTTAGTTTTCTAAAGCATTTTAGCAGTGAAATTTTCCAATGTAATGCTGATTCCCTGACAAGAAGCCTAAATTAGAATTTTTTTTCAGTGGGTAACGCTTATTCTGCTCAGCCCTGTAGATTTTGTTATAAATATTACAAAACTCAATATGATCCTTGTAGTACTGAGTTCTAGACTAAGAATAAGTTACAGTGATGTCATTTCCTGTCTCAGCAGTAATTTACTTTTATTTCTAACATTAGCATTTGTATTTTTACATGTTTTGATTTGGTAGAAGCTTTTTCAGGAAAAGTAAAGTTCTTTTTTAAGTCAAGATCTATATTAAGATCTCTTAATACATCTTTTTCTGGTCCTCTCCATATCAAAATATTTAAGATGCTTATTCATGGTCTGATTTTCCATCCCTATATTTAACTGGAAGAATCACAACTGCTACATTAACCCAGCATCATGTGAACTGGCTCATAAAAATGGATGGCATGATCATATCTGGAATTTACACAGGACCCTATTCAATAAAGCATATTCTGTCCTTACTGTAATATCATCCTCCAGAGCTTTAAAGTCTTTCAAGTGGAATAAAGATGTTGCTATAATGACAGTGAATGTAATGAGATTAAATGTAGTTGGGAGTCAAGGTAAATGGCCTTACATCAGAAAGAATGTAGTAACACAGATCCTTATAATGAAGACAAAGGATATTACCAGCACATTTTTGCTACATTTCTTTAGCAGAGCAAGGCCACAGCAGGACATGCTATATAATATGAATTCTGTGTTCCTTTCAGTATTTTACATTTAATAAAACCTGCATGCTTTTAGACATAAAGGAATAGCTAAAAAGAAGTATCTTCAATAAGCATCGAGAGATGTTGCATCTCTGCTAGCAATGGTAACATCTCTAAAAAAACCTGACAATCTGTTTTATTTAGGAATTAAAAGAATTTAATGTAAGAAATTGCTTTTGAATTGGGATAAATTTTTGCTGTTAAATCAAAATAATCACAGGGGAGAATTCAAGGCCTATTCTGACTCTGCCCAACAAAGGACATTACAGGTTTGATGCACACAGGTTTGCCCCAAGCTTGCACATTATTATGCAGAGCTTTATTCCAGTAGTAAAGCCCAAATTGTTCTGAATTTCACTTTGATTCTATTACTTTTAACATTTCTGAAGGAATTTATTAATAATTTTGTCCTATTTAACTTGAGAATCTACCTTTTAATACATAAAATTAAAAGAGAGGCTCAGGAGTCTTATTTATCAGAGAGGTCAGCCAGGTCACAGACTGTTATCAAGCAACCAGGGATCTTTGAAATAATATTAGCTTTAATGTTAGCAATGTCTGTCTTAAAGTGCTAACCTACAGTGTGAAATAAGCAATAAAATATGACAATACAGGGTTCTGAGAGGTAAGATTTTTTCTAGCAATAGCAAGTCACATACCAGTGATTTGTCACAGCAATACTCATCTTTGTACATAGGAAACATAAGATAGTAAACAGAACTTTCATGAAAATTTTTGAGTGGTTGCTTTGTTCTAATTATTTATTTAATCTATTAAAAGTAATAGCTGCTGAAGATGAGTTTTTTTTAAGAAAAAAATGGATTTAAAAGATATTTTAATCTCAATATCCCCTGATTAGCTTTAAAAACATAAACCTTAAAATCATGAAGGCCCACATTTCTGAAAGCCTCAGATTCAATACAATCCCTAGAAATGGACTAATGGTGGTAAATGAAAATTAGTTCTCTCTGTGCCTGTAAGTAGCTACCTAGCTCTGTAGGTTTTCATATGTGCAATGACCAGGAGATTCACTCAGTAAAATCCCTAGGGATTGAGGGTGGATTGCTGCAAATCCACCTTAATTAGTTCTGCAATTTATGTGCCTAAACTTCCTTTCCCATCCACTTGATTAGAAGGCAAGTTTTTGGGTAGACTTCTCTTACTCAGCTGAAATAAAAATGGAAACAGCAGTATCAACATAAGCAAAGTGCACAGTGGAACGTGTGCACTGCATGACAGGCATTTATTTAGGAGCTGCTTTCTAAATTAGTAATATGCTAATGTTTATGGTTTTTTCAAAAGACCTTAATTACTACAAAAAATCATTTGATTGTGAAAGGAAAGCAATAAAAGAGAGTTTAGCCTTAACAGATTATAGTCTCCTACTGCTGCTGTGAGTATGGAGGAGCATGAAAGGAAAACCTCCCTCTCAGGGACTGCACAGGTCAGAGTCACCAGCATCAACTGAACAAACTGCTTAAGGTCCTGATGCTGATGTCATCTCTGGTTAGCAAAGAAAAGAAACCAGCTCAAACCCTTCCACACTTCTGTCTTTTTGATTTCACCTTCTGCAAGGCAGCTTGGAAGTCTTCTGTCTTTTGAGATGTTGCAAGGTGCAACATGAATTTGTTCTACCTATTCAGACAGAGCATCATGGTGGACTACACAGGAAACAGAATGAAAGGCAATTCACTTCAGTAATCACCCAGAAAATCCTTCTCTGAATCTCAGCAGGGCTTGCAATTCACACAGCTTTATTTGGCCCTGCCTGTTATTGAATTTTTGCTAATCCTAACAAAAGCCAAGTTTATTCTGTCTTCTCAGAATTGACATCACTTTCTTAAGGTAACACACTATCAACTCTGTTTAATTGTCAGTAGAGCTGCCTTATTACAGAATTTGTGGTGTCAGACTAAACATGCTTTATTGCATTGCTTTTCTTGTTTGGGAAATGAGACCTCTGATGGTAGCTCAGCATGGCTAATGTAACCAAAACCAAAAGAAGAAAAGTGTAATACAAGTGTGAAAGCTCAAGAATGGACAGAATCATCCGCACCTTGTATGCGGCTAAGAAAGCCTAAAAATATCCTGTTCAAATAATGTATCCAAGTATCTTACAAATATTGTCAACACATGAAAACCTCAAGAAAAACAAATTTGACTTTTGAAGCAGCACAGGAGTCCTGAAGTCTCTGTACATAAATCATTGGGTGTGAAATCAACTTGCAAAGCCCAAGTTCTCAATGTTACTTCAGACTTCACCAAAACTTGCTCCTGCAGAGACCCTCCTCTTTTGAAATTTTATTGTGATCAAAGCAAATTGAAAGAAAAGAGATTAAAAAAGCCTGACCTACTTCCAATCCATGTTTAAGTGACGTGAAGTACTACAATGTTATGGAGCCTGAAGAGGATTTTTGCAGCAACGTTTTTATCACCATCTGTAAAGAGCCCTTATGGTTTTCAGTCTTTCACAATAAACTTTATAATTTGAAGCTGTAAATAAGTGTAGGTAAGTGTTAATAATGAAAGAACAGCACAATTTGGGAATTCAAAGATACAGTCGGGGCACTATATATAAAAGAAGCTCTCTACTAAATATTCAGGTGCTGACAGCAAGGGCGGGAAATTCTGCCTATCCTTAAAATTAGAGAGGAAAAAAAACAGAGTACAGCTGTAGCAATAAAATGATTTTTCTTGAGAAGTGAGGATCTGAAGGATACACTTCAGATACACTTGTTGGAAAAATCAAACTTTGTAGGAGCTCTTTGGAGGTAAGACAATTTAGCTCAGAACTAAGTGCAGGATTTCCTCTACAGCTTGCCTTTCTCTCCATATGGCTCTTGTCACTCCTCCCAGAAAATTCTTCAGAAATTTAATTTAGCAATATAAACACGAGGAAGGTCAGAAGAGGAGTAGATTCTGGAGTATTCTTATTTTTAATTTTTGGTTATTTCTAAGAAACCATGGCAATAGTGACCAAATAAAAGTGAAGATTATATTAGACATAAAGAGAGGTTGGACGTGACTTTTATCACTAGTGTTTGTATCTATGAAGGTTTCAGCAGAGCCTATTATTACTTTGTTCCAACTGATTAAATGCTTCAAAATCCTGGCATGTTTTCCATTTTGTAAGTAGGAAACAGAGGCAATATTTTATTTCATTAAAAAAAAAAGATTTAGAAAGCTAAATCTGAGCCTTATTGGGAAAGCAGCATGTGGAATAAAAATTGCCAGTAGTCATCAGTTGTGTTTTATAATGACTTTAGGGAAAAATTTTGAAAAGAAGAGAGAGAGAGAGACTCAGTACCTCCTGTGCCGCCTGACGCAAGTCTAGAATGAAGTGACTCATTTGTGTGTTTTCTTTCTTTTGAACCTGGTGAGTGTTTGTTCCCATCTCTGTTCTCACAATCATCACTGCTATCTCGACTTTACTGGAAGATGTACATTTAGAAACCCATAATTTTACTCCTTTTTGGTTTTTTTTTTCCTCTACTGGTGGTAATTATCACAAAATAAGCAAGAAAAGTACTAAGAAGTCCCTATTCTTTCACATACAAAGAGGAAAGCTTCTTGTAGGAAGATCTCACATTGACCCTGGCAGTAAGCAAAGCTCAAGGAAGAGGCAATCAGGTTGGGAAGATGTATGTTGAGTAAAAGATTGGGACAATTTTTAAGAATTCAATAATTTTCAGAAATTCTTCTTCAAGCCTGCTTTTATATTTTCCCCCTTTACATAAACTGAAATTATGAACAGACAGGATAAGCATCTACAGAAAAGAGTAACTAATAAGGCATGGTGGTGTTTCTTGTGGCAGCAAGGCAAGAGTTCAGTAAAATACATCTACAAAACAGCCTGAGCCTTCTGAAGGTTGCTTCTTTCCAGTGTGCTCTGCATGTCAGAGCAGGTGAGACCCACAAAGTGCTCTGCAGGATAAAGAACTCTCAGGAAATACCTCAGTAAGGGTCAAAGGAATCTTCATAATACTCATGAAAATGAAATGGGGATTTGTAGATCTCACTCTGAACATTTCAATTCCTTCAGCTCTGTTGGATTCCATCTAAGGAACAATTTGACTTTGGCTTTTCTGTGGGCAGGTAAGTCACTGACATGCTCTTGCAATTGTTTGTGAGAATCATTTTAGACTCACTTATAAATGTGTGCCTGATGGGAACACTTAGTTTTATGATCAGAAGATTCATGCCAAATAAATGGTAAGAACCACACAAGCAAAGCCTTGTCTGCCTTGAAGAGCTTATGTAGCTTTAACTTTGGTGTCGGCAATAATGCAGAATGAGATGGCAAATCCCACTGGAACCAGCACAACCCCTGTGCGCATCTGAATCAGTCAAGTAAAGATACAAAGGCTCTGAACAGTCCCATAACCTTCTGATAAGTGCCTAGAAATTTTGTAGTGCCTCAAATGGTGAAGGTATTTTATTCTATTCCCAAGCAACTGCTTTTTAGGATTATTTCAATTTTGTTAGGTATTGGTAGATACCAAAATAATTAGAAGTCAACATTTAAGAAACACTTCAGTATCTCCTGTAACAATGATTTACCTGTTATAAAGCAAAAGGCCAGCTCTTATTTTCTATTTTTCTCCCTTTGATTGGAACGATACTAAGCCAATGGTAGCATTCTGAACATCATGAGTTTAATCTTAGTAAACTCTTAAAACACATTAACACATTTACAAAAAAAGTAAATGTAAGATTCAATTAATCCAGCAGCTACCTGTTCTGTGAGTATTCTATCTCACAATGTGTGCTAGAAGGACCAACTGGTAAAACGACTTGCAGCATTGTATATTTAAGGGTTTTTCTTGTTTGTCTTTATGTCAGAAGATCAGAACTGCTGCACTTAAAGTAACAGTATTGCCTCCAAATTTAGACATTCATTTAGAAACCTTTCAAATTTGTCTTACAGTTTGCAGTCTAATTTCCCACAGATTCATAAATTATTTCTGATTAGTTATAGAAAGGTATCAACACTTTCTGAATATTATTTCAAACCAGACTTTCTGAGGATAACAGTCATGGCCATGTTAAAATTTAGGAAATATCAGGTCAATAAAAGTTAGTTTTGACTAAAATCTATTATATTTATGCTTTATGCATGTGTGTCTGACCTTTTCTCTCATTCTAGAAACTTCTGCTGAATTAGAATGAAATTCTGGCAGCATGGAAATCACACTGGGTTTTGCTATGCATTTTAGTGATGCCATATTTCACTCAGCCTTTTTATAGCTCAGCTCTCACAACAACCATTTCTATGCTTTGCTCCAGAAGGCATCTTTTTGTGTTGTAGGCTCTGAATCTGCCCTGCTCTCAGTGCCCCTTCCACATGAGAATAGAAGGCTGCTCATCCTCAAGCCAATACATTTCTGTTAATGGCAAAATAATATCAGCCCCAAACTTATTAATCTCCATATCACTTTGGAACAACAATTTCCCAGACAACTGGAAAAATTTCATATTATTTGATTAAAAAATTATAAATTCACCCCTCCCCCACAAAATCCCCAGAAGAAGGTAATGTCCACAAGCCCATCATCATGACCAATAAGTTGAAATTAGTACAACATTGCCAATGCTTTTTATAGAAAATATATGATATTTGAATAATAATTTTTCTGTAATTGTATTATGTTGAATATGCTTTCATAGATATCTCCTAAATAGTCCCACATTAATTACTCAAGCAGGATGAAATAAAAAGAGAAAATGGGACACAGGCTGAATTACAAAATGGGAATTCTAGTTTTTCATCATCTGCAGTTCTTCGCAGTTCAGCCTTTGTTGTGTGGTTTGTAGACACAGAGTCAATATTGTTGCAGGAGCCATATGCTCCACAGGGAGTGCAGGAGGCAGCACTGGCTTTGTTACTGTGAGATGCTGAGGTACCGAAGTTCGAATAAACTTCCCAGAGAACACCCCCACAGAACCCTGGCAGGGTGGGGAGGACCTGGCTCAGCTGTGGCTGCCCCTGGATCCCTGGAAGTGCTCAAGGCTGGGCTGGAGGGGTCTCTGGGTAACCTGGTTGAGTGGAAGGTGCTCCTGCCCACAGCAGGGGGTGGAACCAGATGAGCTTTAAGGCCCCTTCCAACCCAAGCCATTCCGTGGGTCTAAGATAGACACAGAAATCACAGAAAAATTATTTTCCATTGTTAATAAATATCTGGAAAAACGCTTAATTCTGCATGAGTTTTTGTTACAGGAAAAATGAACTAGGGAAATAATATTTAAAAATCTATTATGCATTTTAGAATTGAAGAAAAACTTCATTTCAATTTACATTATGATTCCCTTCATAAAGCAGGACACAAGCAAGCTATTCTCCACAACTAGCAGATCTACATTCTGTAAGCAGTACATTCATTTCTCCTCTGAATCTTTTCTGCAAATTCCCCCAATCAGGAAGGATAAAGAAGTTCCAGAAAGATATGAATTTTTGAAGATATGAAGTTCCAGACCAATGTGAACTGAGAGTCTCACCTTGAGCAATACACAGGCACTCCTTGTCTTTGGCACACAAGGCCAGCACAGTGGCAAGCACCGTCTGCTAACAGAACATGTTCAAACAAATGGAAGGACAGAAAAGCATGGGGAAGAGTTAAGGTACTGCTCAGAAGGAGTGATATTGCAATATTTCCCTCAATAATTAAGATGTTTGCCTAATGTATACATTACAGTCATGCTGGATGTACATACTTGCTATGCACGTGCCTAGGACTAAATTTATCCTCAGTTATGTGGTGAAATAATTACAGTGTCATTTATGCATTACAGTAAGCATTGGAACTTAGCCTCATTTTATGCTCAGTGTGTAATTTGAACAACTTTAGCACATTATATGATTTACTTCAAAGATATTTCAAATGGAAGCTGCACAGAGCTTTAAACTCTCTAGCATATTTTCAACTGAAAATGTTCTTACACTGAACCAAAGTTCATTCCTTCAGGTGACAAAGGAAAACAGAACTATGTAAGAGTATTCCTTTTTCAGGAGTTGATTCCCACGTGTAGCTCGCGCTAGCACTAATCTTTTTATTCAATAAGTATATTTTCCCTCTTCTGGGCTCCAGGATAGTGCAAGGCTGTGCATTCATCACTGCCATGGTTTCATGTGTATGTTTGTATATTCAGGTAGGTCCAGTATTTCAAACCCAAAGCACATAGTTATATTTAAAGGTTTTTATATTGCCTGCTCTGGAGTAAAGAGCAAAGAACATTGCTATTTATTTCACATTCTTTGTGATGGCAAATAAACCAGCTCAAGAGACTTCATTTTAAATCAAATAAATGTATAACCTCTTAGGTGCTTGGAAATTACACCCTGTAAGGCACTAATTTCTTATATGTCATCAATCAAAGAATGGGTTATAATTAAGGATTAGAAAAATTGCTACCTCTTTCTCTCATGTCTGTTTCTCTCATATTCTGAGTTGCTGAGTTAACTAATCCTAATTGTTGCTTAGTATGCTACTACCTCAAACAAACAAAAACCAAAACCAATTCTAATTTTAGCTGGCACGTACCAAAAGTCCAGAGTGGGGGAAAGATGTGCATAATTATTTTAGCGGGGTTTTTTTGCAGTCAGTACAAAACACAAAACCACTCCTCACTATTTCCTTTTTCAAACTAAGCAGAAATCAGGTCTTCTCCAAGGAATATTTCAATATCAAGATTGATTACTATGTTTGCTGCAAACCCTAGAACATGGCAACGTTTTTTTATTCTCCCAAAGTTATAAGAAGCACTTAACTTCTTTTATTTAGTTACAGGTGTAACCTACTGACAGAAAAGAAAACCCCAAATTGTGAACATTTGAACAGCTATAAATATATTGTCACACCCATGCAGGTCTAAGATACACCAGGTGAAACATCCCTTAAAATAAAGAGCTACTATATAATACATAACTGGTCTATAATAAACATTTCTTGTTGTACACTCAAGTGCATAAAAGGTTTCAACTTTGAGAAATAGGGGAGAAAGTATGAGTTTTCTATGCTGCTGAGAGAAAGATGTTTTATTCAGTTGGTTCATCTCATCTATGTCAGCAAAAAAGCAGTGAAGTATAGAAAAAAGCACATAAAATGTCCCTCATTTCGTTCCTCTCTCTCATTTCCTAAGTTTTGCCTGGGAATGATAAGAAAATAATAATCATACAACTTAAACACCTAAAGATATTTCTGCCAGGAAGCAGAAATACTTAGCAGCATATATAGAGATTATACTGTAAATACATACTACAGGGTAATCTTTTTTTAAGAGGAAAACCACCTGTGTTTATGTGTATAACAATAAGTGACAAAGAATAACTTCTCCAGATGTAAATCTCAGTGTACACTAATTAATAGTGAGGGTCTCAGCAGCTATAGGGTAACTTTGCAAACAACATTTCAGAATTTATGGCAAATTACTGGAATATTTACCCCAGCTAACAAGTATTCCTGTGTTCCTGAAGCCAGGTAGCACAAATATGAAGTGCTGTCAAAAGAGATTTTTCCCTGCCTCAGTATTGATGTTTTGGGTTGTTGGCATTTGAAAAGTTTTTAGAACTTTTTTTCTACAGCAACCCAGGAGCACAATTTTTTAACATTTTCTTTTTAATAAGCTATACCTTTACAAGCATTTTCTCCATTTCATTGTATAAATTTTCTGCTTAAATAGCACTATCAGAAGGAAAATTGAAACCTCTGAATAGCTTTGACAACAATGTATCTTAATGCCTTTTCTCCTTGTTCTTGTGTCACTGATCAATAGACCCAAATGCCATGCATTCATCAAGCTACAGGGTTTGATTGCAAAAGCTGTCTTAGCTCGTGCTTATCTCCTGTGTCCTACACGCCCAGAAATGTCACAGAGGAGGAAATCCTCACCCTACATGTGTCAGCTTTTGTCAGATGAACAGAGGTCCTGAATGAGGGGTGTTTTGGCATTCTTTTGTCTATCATGAATAACTGGAGCAACAGTCCACTTCAAGGCAAAGAGAAGAAATAAAGACTCCTTGTTCCTTGAACTTTTTTGTTAATTATGAAATCAGCTGTTGATTTTGCAATCCTAATCTGCAGTTGAATTCAACTGCAGCCTCCTAATGCTGGCTTGATACTCATTGATACAATTATCTTTGATACTTATTTATACTATGATATTCTGCAAATAAATCTCCTCAGTTGCAGATTTTAGAGAAGCAGAGGGGGAAAAAAGTGGGGACACACACATTTGTTTATCTCAAAAGTTATTTAGAGAGAAATTAAAAACTGTTATTGTGTAAAGCCAAAGAACTGCACGATGTAAGAGTGCTACCCCATTGGTTTGTCTGTTTATCAAATGGAAAAAGCCCTCAGAGCTTCTGAAAAATGGCCATTTTCTCCCCCTCAGCCTGAGGAGACAGACAAAAATAACAGAGAGGGAAATATAAGAGTAAATTAAGAGAATTCTAGTAGGTTCTCCTCTTCTACTTGATGTTATTGTTCAAGTTATTACTAAAGCCCAGATCAAAGGAGATTCAATTTTTAAGAGCATTGAATATTCTTCCAAATGCCTTATTTGGTTGTGAGAAAGTTAATGACATATGTGAGTGCACCTCAACATTGTCACTGATCTCTGTAGGAAAGTCATTTAACCTCTCTTTCCTCTATATCAAAATAAGCAAGAACATGCATTCATGGGATTCCTAAGAGATAGAAAAATGATCATTTTATTTATCAAAATCTACCATTTTGATTCATATTCTTCTAAATAACATTGCCCATCATAAATAATTTAAAAGCTCATATGCATTAGAGAGGATATAAACTGAAGCAGCAGCACAGAGAAAATGAGCATGTTAAGCCTATTCTAAGATATTCTTAAAGAGCTAGCTGAGAGTGCTATCAAAGGTAACAAATGTTACATGGTTTAAGAATTAGGGCAAAACAAATTGAGAGCAGCATATTACATCTGTTTCAGCTGGCAAGAAAACATTTTGCTGCTTTCAGAACATGTTTTATGTGATGCAAAAACCCTGTCAAGCGTCCCAAGGGGGGGTTACAGTTTTGCTTCAAACTGTTGCCGATGAATAAATAAGGAAAAAGTCCTTTACCATTTGTGCAGCAGTGAACATACTGTCAGAACTAAGTTGGCAGCAAACAGGACACTTCTCCCACTGTTATAAGACATAAGTTCAATCAAGTTATTTACAAAAAACATTGCAAAAATTCTTCCAAACCTGAAAATATTTATTAAACAATGCGAGCAGTTCAGAGAAGTCACTCATCAGGCCCTGTATGTCTGCATTAAAAGCCTTAATCATCTTCAGTGGCAGATCCTGCCCCTTGGAAAGGTGCAGAGCTTATCCTCAGCCCCACCAGGTGAACTGTGATGTCCTGCCATTTTTCAGGCTTGATCCTCTAACAGCAAACCTCCATCTGTGTGTGTTTCATGCTTTTCTGCATTACCATATAGAAAATTGTTCCAATAATATTCAGAACAGACTCAAGCACCAGGCATCATCCTGCACCTACACTGCAGTTCCTGCATCCTGCTCCTCTTCTCTCCCTATCCCATTCTGGTTTGCAGCTTGTCTATAATTTGCATGTGTTTATTCATTGCATCTTCATTTAAACTATTGACTGATAAGAACACTGGATTAGAATTCAAGAGAGGTTTTTTTTATTAATTTGCTTTAATTTAATATTTATGTAAATTACTCAGAAAAAGAAATATTCTCCAAAATTATATTATACCATTTGAAAAAGAATTATAATCAATTTTCTTTCAAGAATATTACTTATTGAAAAGTTGTCTTCTTTGAAGATAGAAGAACTATTTATCTCTGTTGCTTCCTGGTAAAGATGAATTTAGTTGTTTAGAAAAAGCTTTTCACATGTATGGGGAGTGTACTCAATTCTTTGTTGTTTTTTATTTTGATAATACAAATAAGCTAATTTTTTTTCCCTGCATTCTGATGTCTAATTGTATTTCCAGGACCAACTTGTTTGAAAGCAATGAAATCAATTACACAAGTCTTTTCAATAGAATGAATGTATAAGACTTTTTTCAACATGGTAGATTAATCTTTTTTGATAATCTCAATGTCCTTTAATTAACTGAGAGATAATTGTACTTGCATTTTCTTATTAAATTAGGCCTTGAGCTAATATTTTTTCAGTTTTGAATATTTCAGATGTAAAAATGGATAAGACGTTTTTGGGGTTTTTTTTAATGCAAGAGTAAAATATCTCTGTGTGGGAAACATCTCAATTAACATAAATACAGTTTTCACCAAAGGTTCTCAAATACTCAAAGGCAACTAAACTTTATGCTTTGTTAACAAAGAATAATGACTCCAAAGTACACTGAGAACTGCTCTGGCTGGTGTTCCACAGACACCATAATTGTGGGGAAAAATCTTCCTGCACCCTTGAAAGGCTGAGGAGGTCTAAAAATGGCAAAGACCCACAAAAACAAGAGCAAAGTAATGTGGTGGAAGAGCTGGCCCAGAGGGGCTGTTCCTGTCCCTGGGAATTGTGAGGACTCCTGTGGATAAAGCCCTGGAGACCTGCTCTGGCAGGGTTAGCACTGCTTTGAGGAGGAGGCTGAACTAGAGATCACCAGGGTCTCTTCCAATTTGAAATGTCTTCAGTAGGAACTCTTCACGTTTTTCCCTTACATTTTAATGATAATTCCCACAGAAGACTCATCTACAAGGTAAACAAAAAGGTCTTTAAGGCTGTTGTCAGATCTCACCCTTTTCCTGTGGTGAGTTACAGAGAGTTTTGCCTGTGTCACACTACAGATGTGCAGTAGGGGTTTGGTCTGTGACTGCAGATACCTGTGAGCTCAGGCTGGGCTTTCTTCCCATTATTGCTGCAGCTCTCTTACCACCAATTTATAACCTTACCATCACTACTCTGTAGTCAATGCCTTCCAAGGAACTTTTAAAACTGAAAAATGTTGAAAACTATTGATCTAGAGAATTTCAGAGAGAAAGGAGCTTTCCTAGTGAGCAGAGCTTTATAAGCAATTTCTTTCTAAAGTTAAATTCCAGCTGTCTCTGAAGACAGGAAGTGAGGACCCTGATCTTTTCACAAATAAGTCATATGGTGTTCTGCACAAGGCCACTTTCCAGACCAAGTCAAGTTTATCAGTGCACTTTCTTGACAACCTTGCCTTGGAGAGAACAGGAGAATTTCCATGGCAGTGGGACAGCAAATATGTTAATTAACTTTTCAAATTAAGATCTTCACTCTGCAAACAGAATCCCAATTTTATTTACTACAAGAAGTCTTAAGTGACAGGGGATACAGAAATTTTTATATAGGATTCTGATTGAAGAAGCTAGAGATTAATGTTAGTTTGAATAATTTTATTTCATTACTGGCTATATACTGAGATCTCTTCTGAATTTGTCAATAAAAATATCAAAGGTCATTTGTAGCAGATTCTCTGTGCTTGGATAGTTCTTTTCTCCCCTGGGAGCTAAAACATTATTTCATAGATTCATAACAGGGCTGGAAGGGACCTCAAGAGGTCATTTCATCCATCCTCTGTTCCAAGGCACGATCAAACATATTAATCTTGACAGATATTTGTCTAGACTGTCTTTTTAAAAACTTCCAATTACAAGGATTCAAAAATCTCTCCAGGCAATCTACTCCAATGCATTGCTATCATTACCTTTAAAAGTTTTTTTTTCCTACTAACTGATCTTAATTTTCTGAATTGCAGGTTAAATCCAAAACCGCTTCTTCACTGCCATTGACAATGAACTTAGATTGTTTCCTTCCACTTAGATCTTTTAAAAATGCAAATTTCTACCCAGCCATTTGCTCCCATCTTGCCATCCTGCCTAAACACAGTACCTTGAACTTATACAAGTTGGACTACATCCCAATTTTTTTCCAAGCATTGTTGGCCAATTTTGATAATTTCTGTAGAGGTTCTCCAGAGAGCATCTGCTCACTGGCTTAATCCCCTGCATGTACCAAGGAAAGCTGAACAACAATGTCTCCAGGCTCCTCAGAAGGTTCTCCTTAAATTCTCCTAGATTTTTTTTTCTTCCCTTTATTTAATAAGCTGGTAATATTTGATGACTGTGATATGTTTCTTACCTGATTAGCTGCACAGCAGCTACCCAGAAAGTTATTAGTTCCTTGCTGACTTGGGCTTATTCCCTTCTAAGCTAATGGCACTGAATCCAGGATTTACTCCTAAACATCCTAAATAACATCCCTGAGGCAGAGCTCTGATGCAAAGTTATCTTTTCTGTTCCTGCCATGAATATACATAACCCAGGACAAAAGAGGATACAGGTAATCAATCACATTTAAAGCCCTCAATTGTGTAAATCAATAAAGTGGTTTCAGAGATGCATGAGAAGAGTTAAACAGCGAAAGAAAGCTGGAAAGAGTTGGTTTGGGTTTATTCTTTGTTTTTAGAAAGTTTTATAATTAGTGTTGGGGCATACTGGGCACTGAATTCATTTCCTAGTATCACACATAAAAGCAAGCTGAATTCCTCTCAGTGCAAAACCAACCTCAAGCTACCTTGACAACAAGATAACAATAACTCTGTAATTTCAATTGTTCACTCTTTTTTTATGGGTTCTGTATCTCAGTGAAGTCTCATCTTCCCAGCCCAGTGCCATAGGCTAATAATCTGTAACAAAACTCACCCTCAAAAAATGTCAGATATAATGAAAAACACAACTTCACAGATGAGAAAGTTGGCCCTAGCTAAATCCTAAGGGCCCTAGCTCTCAGATTCTCTAGGTTCTGCTGTTTCATCCTCTAACCCTGAATTAGAAGGCTGTGTGAAATTGAACTATTCCTGCTTCTTTCTACTGAATCACTCATTCCTCATCAAAGAACAACTGACTTCCAAAGATTGAAAATTCCATTGCCAGTTGATAAAAAATGACCCCAGCAGTTAAACCCAAAACCTGACCACCCACCCTCATGATGTGCCAAGTGATATTTTTATTAATGAAGCCATAGTTCTTCAATTGCCACTTATAGAATTTGAGTGGTTATCACTCGAAAATTATAAAGTGCTTCCTCCCATTTAGATAGGAATTGGAATATTTGGATTTGTGAATAAGCATTGAACCTTAACTCTAATGGCCTTTGATACATTACAAAAGTTGAAAAGTTTCATTTTGATTCTTGTTAAAACAATTATTTTCTGTCAGCAATCTAAAAAAAAATCACCCCAAACCACTTCTTTGCTCTTGGCTTTTTCCCTGTCTAGTCTAAACACTGAAAATGTCAAGTTTTCTCACTAATTAAACATGTCTGTCTTAGACTCCACTTCTATCTTTCATCATAATGGTGCAGAGTTCCAGGGAGACATTATATATTCATGTTTTCAAATATAAGATGTAAAAAAATACAAATATAAATTTAATGCAGAAATCTCTTAATGAGCAAAGCAATTATGACATGGGAGAAATGAAGGAATTAGCCTTCTAAAAAGTTCTCAGTATTTATGGGCCCAGGGCTTCAGAGTCTGCTTAAGACAAGTTTTTATGCAGATCCTCTAAAAAGGAGTTGAAGAAAATGTGAGTTATTAGTGGAAGTCAGGTAAAATGTGCCTAAAAAGAGAGGATGGAATCACAATTAAATTTATAAGATAAATGATAAAATACTAAATTTTAAAGACTGGGAATGAAATCTTGTGGGAAAATATTCTTGATATTTCACTTCTGTCAAAAAAAAACCAACAAATTAACAAACAAAAAGTATTATAGCAAGAAAAAATCCTAAAAATTCAAAACTTTAGCAAAAGAGGTTTTTGTAAAGTCCAGGTTTAAAAATGGCTGAAGCTTCTTGGTGCTTGTGTAATATCTCCTAGATTATAGCAGCTGACACATTCATAGCATAAATTCTCATTCTGCTGCTTTTTGTCATTTTCTTTGAGGTCTCTCTGTTGCCAGTGATTATTATGATTAGAAAACTGAATTTAACAAAAATAAACAGCACATGGAAAGTATATTTTGTTAGTATTTTTCATAAAATAAGGAATAACCTATAAAAGGAGTAGAGTGTATTTTGATGGAAAGGAACTGAAATCACAGAATAAATTCAAAAGGTCATCAAATGTGCAATATGAGCAACTGGGAAAATTAGATGGAGAAGAAACACAAGTCATTTTAAAATTCTATCAAGCAAAAAGGATCAGAGTAAAGCATGGAGAGTCATCCTTGCTCCTCCATTATGGGGCACTGGCTGTCCAGTGCAGCTGGAGGCGCAGACAGGGCTGTCCTGGCAGTTCCATGGCTCTGGTTGCAGAGCTGCAAGGTCTCCATTCCAACGTGCAGCACAAGGAAAAGCCCACCTGTGTGTCAGGACTGCCAGAGCAGGGAGGGTTCCTGAGCACACTCAGGGCAGATGTGAGCCTACACAACAAAATGAAAGCTGAGAGCGCACAGGGAGCTGCTCTGCACCTCCCAGGACGTGGTTCCTGGACAAGACCTGAGATCAGACACTTTCCTACCCTCACCTGGAAGGAGCTCTGCCTGTTCCCTCTTGCACAGTCCCACACAGCCCCATAAAGAGCTGCAGCTGGGGGACAAATGCTCAGCTGATTCCAGAGCACAGCTCAAAATGCAGGCTTTGGAAAACCTCAAAAAACAAGTGTTTGCTGTCCAAACATGCTGTGGAAAACTCTGCATTTTGAGCAGAAACATGCACATAACTTTTGGAAACAGATTTGGGGAAGGTACCAGATAGACAAGTATTGCCATCTAGGCTGGCTGTAGTCTTCTCTAGGGCACCCTCTCAGCATGGAAATGGTGCCCCAAAACTTAGTGCAGCATTGAAGAACTGGCACACAACAAACTGCTGGGGATCACTGCCTCTTAACCTATCTGACTTTCCTGTAAGGGAGCCCTTAAGAGAAACTCCTCCATGCAGGAGCAGACCCACACCACTCAAAGTAAAGCTGCACCCCTGGCACCTTTACCTTCCACTCCCATTTCTTGTTAGTGCTGCCCAGTGAGTCCCAAGGAAACAGGGAATGGCAGTGGGTTGGGAAGATCAAGTGCCTGATGAAATTAAAATGTTGCAGATTTAGCAGGCAGTATGTGGGTACAAAGAGTACAGAGTTGTGCAGTTGTGGGAAGAAAAAGAGGGAAAAGATGAAGTGAGATTTAGGGCAAGAAATGAGATTAAAGTGGTGTTTGGGCAGGGCTAACAAAGGATTTAAAGAAGAAATTACTCAAGCACTATTGAAAGAGAAAAACTATGTTATAGCTGGATTATTAATGTTAAGGAAAACCAAATCATTCTGAGAATTTTAATCCTAAAATATTTTTCAAAGAACCACTCATCTATTAGACAAATCACTCAAGCATTACTCCTGAAAATCCATTAATGGCTTCTGATTGTGATAATTAAACTACTAAAATAATTAACCTCTTTTTCTGGTATTGGTTTCATCTTCAACACCTTCTTTATATATTCATACTCCATTTTTCTCACCACAATAAGTATCTCTAAGAGCAGCAAGGGAGTGACTCAAGTTCTCAGTTATAAATCCCATTTATGAGGCCTCCATGCCTTACCCTCTCTATTGACTGTGTTCTTTTAAATCCTTGCCAGTGTTTAACAAGGTGATATGTAACACTACAGAAATTGTTGGGTAGTTCCTACACTCCCCCAGCCACCTTTCCTTTGCACTCATCCAGTCTCATCCAACTGGAAGGTCACTGTCCAGTTTTATTCCCTATACCCTTATCAGTTTTAAGTTCTTTTAGGATATAATTCAATTTTGAAATATGTATTTTTGACCCTTTCAGTGGGAATTGTTACATCAGCTTTTCATAGATATGGTTTATTTCCCCTGCACAATCAATATTATTCAACAATCTTCTATTTTCTTCAAAATATTTTTACTCGTATCAATCACATGCTTTTCTTCTCTCAGGATTTCTCTGGTTTCTGATTTATTAACCTTAGTTGGTGATGTAAAATCTCCCATCAATAAGATTCTTTCCCAGATATCTCTCCTGAGTGACTACTCTCTCTGGTGCCACCTTCTATTCTGACTTGCTCTCTTGATTTTGTATGACCACTTTAAATTTTTTTTTTATTTAACATTTTCTTTGGGCTCCATTTCTGTCCTCACTAATCATAAACACTTCGTCTGAGAACCATTTTCTTTTGTGATCCTCTCCTTCGGCACAAACATTCTCAGCTGTGCCCATGAGGGTTACATCAGTAACTTCTCACTTAACACTGATCTCTCACCCTCCTTCAGATTCAGCAGAGTTTGAAAATGACTATTGACATCAGCTGTATCTGCTCCAATAGCAACTCAGTGACATTTCAGTGCAGCCAGGACTCCAACTTCTTAACTTTTAATTAAAATGTAGATACACACATTCAGCTCTCTGCACCACAGATTTCTTCAGGATAAATTCTGCAGCTCTAGATGAAAACTCTCAGTCTTTTCACTAACGCAGTCATCTACTTTCTTGAGTGATACTTTGATAATCTCTGAACAGCCTCTTTACACAGGAACAGTGTTTTTGAATTGACATGCTACAGCTACAGCATATTTTATTGCTACAATAAACCTGTAGCTATTAAAGAAATTAAACAATGAGTATGATGTGCTTGAGCTTTTAGCAAGTGCATGTGGGTTAGTTATTTTATGATATCTGACTCAGCTACTTCTGATGAACTGACCAGAGAGAATACCCATATTGCTAGGAGAGCACTTTCAGTAGACTCAGAAGAGAAAACAGACACAAACTGAACTTTCCTTCCTATTCCCAGGGTCACTAACCTAGTTTAAAGTGATGTGACATCACTAGAGAAAAGATAAATCCTACCTTAACAGAACTTTTCCCCTGTTTATTACATCTCAGCCAGAACCAATCCTGCAGGCATATATGCCAGGTGCATCTGTGCTTATGTGAAGAATGCAAAAAAGCAGTAGGAATGTGGAAAAACTGTCTCAATGAGTATTTTCCTAACTGTGATTACAGCCAGAAAGATCCTGTGATCTTTTTTGAAGGATAATGAGTAAAGCCATCAAAAAAAAAAAAAAAGGGAGGGTAGATGACTGGTAAAATGTCCAACTTCTTGTCAATTTTCAATTATTACCTGTGACTTATATCCATTTATGCAGAATCAGGACAGTTTTTAAAGTAAGAACAAATTAAACAGCACACAAGGAAAGTTACCCAAGACCTGGGACACCAAAAGAATGGAGGTGAAAAATCAGAAAACTATATCGCCAGACATTTAGGAAACACTTCTATCCTAAAATTTATTTTTAATAGAATTCTTTATGATCATATTTTATTCTAACTGACACAGTGATGTTTTAATTGACTTTCTGCATATTTGTCTTTTCTCTCCCTAATTATTTATGATGACTGGGCATGTAGGGACTATAAATGATGAATCAAATTTTCCCATAATTACTTTTGAATTTTTTACTATCTGCAATACACAAAAGCCAAGGTCACAGAAGTTGCCACCTATTGGTGATTACAATAGGCCTGCCTTTTTCACATCCTAAAATCTGAATCTAAACATGGAAAAATGCCAAGTATTTAGAGAAATGAAAGGCCTTAAACAAATTTCTGGATGCCAGGCTTTGCTTTGGAAGGGAAAAAAATGGAACAAAACCTGACTTTGAGGGACTATGAACATCCTGCAAAAACTGTCTGCCTCATTTAAACCCTCCATGTTTATTAGGATGTCTGCTCACATGCTCTGAACTTTAGTGTGCTGATGACCTTACATACAGAAGCAGCCATAAACTTCTGCTCCATTTCTGCTTGCACTGATAAAGGAAGGACTTTCTACACTCAGAATTACAAGCTTTGAAGATAGTAAGGTAATTCAGAAAGAAATTTCATATTCCAATGATAGTTTGGACATGGGAAAAAGTCACTACAGCAATAAAAAGAAAGGTAAAACAGTTGAATACATAAAATGTCAACTATTGCAAAGATGTTACATCCACCCATAAGGGTCTAGAAACTATTGCCATAAAAATTGGCAAACTTCTATTTACACAGGGTAAAAGTGCGAATTTAATGGACTGAATTATGCCCATTAATTTGTTTCATTAATTTCATTTTATAGCTTTGTGAAGATTTTAATAGAAGATTTAAGATGTGGCATGAGCTTAATATATCAGGTATTTAGCAACTGTGCAAAACAGTAGATTCATATCACAAGGCTTAAAAGTCTATAACAAAGTTGGCCTGCATTTTGACACATTTTTATAACTCTTCCCAAAGAAAGCAGATTTTTCAAAAATTCCCTATGACAGTAAAAGATAGAAAGCATTTAGTAGGTGTTATTGAATATTCTAATTTTTGAAAAAACATTTTCATCAAGTAGTGAGGGCAAAGCAGCTATTACATGTACTTTTTCATCTTTGACATGATAGAAAATGACATTACAGTCAGGTGTGGAAAATTAGATGTAAAAAAATGCCATTAACAAATTGGCAGGATTGACTTATCCTTCAAATATACTTTATTACATTATAGACATATTTGAAGTTCCATGCCCATTATGTGAAATGCTTTACTGTAATGACATTGCTGAAGAGAAGGCTTCTTCATAAAACATGGCCGTCACAGGGTTTGTAATCCTTTTCTAACCTTTCCCTTAGACCTGTTCCTTTTGGGTTTTTCCACAGAGTTCCCTTTACATGAATATTCTGTCATGAATCTAAAGTCCCAGGGACTGTATTGCAGTTTTAAATACTAAAAACCCACGTAAAGACTTGAGTAAGATGAAGCTCTATTATTTGGAAAGAAACCCTTTTTTACACTGATGTTTATGCAGTAGTAAGGCACCATAAAGCTCCAACTAAAGTGCAAGCAGCTGTGATATATGTGCCCCATTTATAGTATATGCAGATCATTTGTTAGCTACACTAGCAAATCTAATTAGATGTTGTATTTTGTATTAATATAAAGAAATACATTTTTGAGGTACATTTTTTCCCCCAAGGGATGCAAGAATAATGCTGTTTGTGTTATCCACATTAAAAAGAGTTACAAAATAAGTACCTATGATAATTAGAATAAAAAATGCCTAAAGATTTATTATTCAAAAGCAATGGAAAGAAGTTGTTGGATTGGATTATCAAGAAGTTACCATTAAAAAAATTACAAACAATTAAAATATCAAGGGAAAGGATACAAATTATTGCATGGGGATTTAGAGGCATAGACATGTAATGAACTGTAAATTAAAGTCATTTATAAGGTACTACTGGAAACCATATATAAAAACAACAGCTTAGTCAGCAAAGGTGAGTTAAAATATTTGCCACTGCAAGAAGAAATCCATGGGATAGCCCACTACATGCTTATCAAACTCTGGATGTCTTCAAAATTTTCAAAACTATTAATATGTCCCAAAGCCAGCCACCAAGTTCATTGTCACTGCAACACTCTCAGCCACTTTCCCTGCAAAGGGGAAAGAGGACACGGCCAAAAGTCTCACTGGGTGGATATAGAAAGTTCCTTTACCACACCCTCTCTGCTCCCCTGACTGTTAAAAGGTCAATTATATAAGGTAATGATGGTAAGGAAGGTGCTTTAGGGAGAGCAACAATCTCACAGATCTGAGAGATAAGAACAGGGACTTGGGGAAGTGCAGCTATCCTCCTCCCACAGGGAGGATTTCACATTAGAATATCTGGTATGGACCTTGGAGATCTCTAGCCAGTCTTTAAAAGAGTCTTGGGTTTGTTTTACTTTGGTATCTTTGTTTGCTTGTTTTACTTTTGTATCTCATTATTTAATGCAATTGCGTATAGTAATACCTATCTTGTACCATTGCCCTAAAATGTGAATAATTTATAGTCATTAGCAATTCCATTTCATAATAGCATATCACTTAAGTAAAGATGCTATCTGGTGCCATATAAAATAGAGTCATAATGGAAAGCAGAGTAAAATCCTCAAATACCAATATTATTTTATTTTTATTGATTAAAATAGAATAAAAATGATGCTATGTTCTTAAAATACAGTGGAGAGAAAGAGCAAAAGAAGTCATTCTCTGGGCTCCAGATTTGCCACAATGAGAGTCATTCTCAGATTTTCTCTTGTTATGGCTGCTTCAAGTTTTAAAAAGATTCTGAAAGGCTGCAGAACTATTGAGAATGTAAAATGTATTATATCTTGATTTTTTTTCCTAAAAACCTAATACAGTAGAAGACATGAACATATGCTTTTAATTGCCTTGCTGGAAATTGCAAGAATAAGGCATATGAATAAATAATATATTAAAGAGCAAGTGATAGAATGGTTACCATGGTTAAGGTCTGCAGGCTTTTCATATTGAATGGTAAATAGTTAAATATCTATATATACTCCAACAAGTGGACAGAGCAGGAAGAAATCAGCCACATAAATGTAGGTTTCTTTCTCCTCCTTTTAGCTTGTTTCTATAACCCTTTTTCACTTCTTTAGTGCTGTTTTGAAGAGGAAAGTGAGGGCTATTTTTGCCTCTAAAAAGAAAAATGATGAAGTGAAGATTGCAGGCTACCTGTAAACCCAGATTTCAGGTGGATGTGAAAATCTCTCAGTATTTTGTACACATTTTGGTTCATTAGTAGAGGAATGTTACTTTGGACAGTCATTATGTGTTACAGGTTTTATTATTTGTCCCCCATAAATATTATACCAAAGCAACAGACAAAGTCTTTAGAATTAAATCAAAACAATTCTGCTTATGCATGCAATTGCATTAAAACACAGATCTTCAGAAGAAGATATAATCTATGAATTTTATGGTCGACCAAAGCAACTTGTCAAGCAAAGGGAAATAATTCAGTTATTTGAATAAATAACTCCTATAAAGGAGACCTTCCACATTTGACTGTAAAATACTATTAGAGAATATCTTGCCTTGCCTTTCAGCTGTGCTGACACACAGGTAATAAACTGGAAATAACATTTACCTCCACGCAGGTTATAAATTCCTAGGAACTCAAGTCATTTATTTATTTAGATGGTGATATTGGAATTTAGTTGCCTCATTTCAGACACATGAAAGTTGCTTGGAATCATTCAAAGCTGGATATTGCACTTCAATGATTTAAAATCATTTCACAAGCAAATTAAGTGTAAAGGGAAGTATCCCATTTTCAGAACCGTCTATCCACAAATATTTTTTTAAGAAATATTTGCAGTCCTGTGGTATATATAGACTTTCACATTTGATAACATTTTCTGAAGTTGAATTAATGATAGGATACATCACTCATCCTAAGTATTGGCTCTTCAAATTGCTACAGTTACACAAAATGACTCATGCAATTGCAATTTGCTCTGGTTTTTTTTTTAATGTATGTATCATAGGAAACAGATCATTTTTGCTAAATGATGATTTCCTTTACCTTAGACAATATTTACATGACTTTTTTTTTTTAAGACTGTCCGCCTTTCCTATAGATGTGGAAGTGCTTTTGCAATGCCCTGCCTCTACAGCCAAGATTGATTTGTGGAGAATGGCCTGGCAAGTAAAAGGAGGGGAAGACACTTTTTAAACCTGTCATGGGCATTTCTACATCTTCTGTGGTATTTGAATTGTGTGTCCTTTCTGACAAAAAGGCCATTGCCTGCTGTGAAATAGATCAATGGGTGATATTGTGCAGTGATTGCTATTTGTTTAAGAGAAATCTCACTCACTGACCCACTTCCTGTAATGCATAAAAAATAAATGACAGAAGTAATATTTTTGCTCTTGTTTCACTTTCATTCATCTTATTTGATCAGCACTGAACAAAACTGACATCTCATCAAACCCAGAAGTGTATTTCTGCACCAGGTTCATCAGAGGGTGGCATTTAAACACAGACATTGCAGGAACAAATGTATTTGCTGGCTCTGTCCATCGATGTAAACCTGACCTTTATCCTGTAGATTTATTGACACCGTGCTGCCTTGTATCATATTTTATTACTATGTGAAAAGCCTGGAAGGTCCTCCCTGTAAAACCACTCCTGATTTTGATCTGAAAATTTTTTATCTATAATAGAATTATCTAAAGATTGAGAAAACTTTGATATGTCTTAATCTTACATAACCAAGATGACTTAGCTACACTTTATAAAAATGCCTCCACACTGGTCTGTGTTTGGTGACACCAGTTCTTAGGGACACCAGTCAAGAAGAGCAGCATCACTGAAGAGTATTTTCCTACAGTTCTTTTCACCACCCCACAAAGCCTATGTGTTAGCAATCAAGTTCCAGAAAAGAACCTACTACATATAGTCTTGTGATTAGTATTTACAGGTATAAAATAGTCTAATAGATTCCCTGTACAAAACACAAACTAGGCTCCAACAACTACATTCCTAAAGAAATAATGGATTAACTTGTTGTGATGCAGTATACTGCCACTTTGTTCCTACAATCACCTAGGAAACACATAAGCCCCTTAATAAACAGGGTATTCTAAAATTCTTTGGACTGATACATAACTATTTTAACTATAACAGGTATACAGATAACAGGTCTGTGAGTAAATATTTTGTTCTGTGTGGGGAAATTTTGATGAAAGCAAACAACAAAGTGAATTTGAATCATGCTGAAAAAACACTTCTTTCCAACTAATTGGCAAAATAACAGTTTGTATTTCTTCACTATGTTCTTTTCCTAAATCCCTGGAAGCTTTCCAACAAGCCAGAACACTGAAGCACCATGCTGCTGAACCCTATGTGAATCACATCTGTGTTGTTGTTTTCAGCCTTCTAGGCTTGAACATACTGAAAGAGTCAATGCTTGGCAGTAAAGCAAATAGACTATTTTCCTTAAAGAAAGAAAAATCTATTATTCTTGTGCTGAAGTCTGAAATACTAATATTTACCCTCGTCTAAATTATGTGTAATTGAGTACTAACATAAACCAACTCCAGATTTCCCTCAAAACAATTGTTTCCTTTCTTAAAATAGAAGTGGAAAGCAAATTAAAATCATGTTTTCATTCCTGTATTAATTGAGGGTAAAAGATTAGAGCTCAGTCCTTGAAGTCAAGAGAAAACCATGGGAAGGGCAGCAAAAGGGGGCATTTCCACTTGTCTGCTAAGTGTCTGAATCTGCACAGACATCTGTATCTAGGTAGTTGCCTGAAATCACTTTACAGGCAATGGAAAGAAATGGGTATTTCTAGAGGGCAATTTCTCTGACATAAAATACCATCTTTATTTGGGGTATGGTAAACCAATGCATCTCAAAAGTAAGTAAAGCTTCAGGTAAAGTCAAAGGTCACACACACTGATTTCAGTGAAGGTCTGAACTTACATTTTTTCCCTTTGAATGAATTTTAGAAATTTAAAACAGAGCTTTTACAAGCAGCAATTTAAAATAAATATCACAAAGTCAGAAGAAGGAAGGTACAGGTTTTTTTACACATACACAAAGGTCAGTTTCTCATTCACTAGATTTAGATTTCTCTAAATTTCTCACTTTTTAGATTTCTCAAAAATTACAAGCATAAATTTCCATCTATATAGCTAAGATATCCCGTATTTAGTCATAGAATATCACAGAATACATAGATATTCATAGACTACCCCAAGTAGGAAGGGACCCACAAAGATCTTTGAAGTTCAGCTCCTGGTCCCTCACAGGACACCCAGCAATCCCCCCTGTGCCTGAGAGCATTGTCCAAACCCTTCCTGAGCTCTGTCAGGCTGGGGCTGTGCCCACTGTCCTGGGGAGCCTGCTCAGTGCCCAGCCACCCTCTGGTGAGGAACCTTTTCCTGATATCCAACCTAAACCTCCCCAAGACAGTTTCATGCCATTCCCTCAGCTCCTGTCTCTGTCACACGGAGCAGAGATCAGTGCCTGCCCCTCCTGTCCCCTCTTGAGGAAGCTGTACCTGCACTGAGGTCTCCCCTCAGCCTCCTCTGCTCCAGGCTGAACAGACCGAGCACCTTCAGCTGCTCCTCACACAGCTTCTCCTCAAAGCCCTTCACCATCCTCGTGGCTCCCTTTGGACACTCTCTAATGGTTCAATGTCTGTCCTTGTAGCCCCCTCTGGACACTCTCTAGTGGCTCAATCTCTTTCCTTGTAGCCCCCTCTGGACACTCTCTAGTGGCTCAATCTCTTTCCTTGTAGCCCCCTCTGGACACTCTCTAGTGGCTCAATGTCTGTCCTTGTAGCCCCCTCTGGACACTCTAATGGCTCAATGTCTTTACTCTATTGTGGCCAGCTTTGGACACTCTCTAGTGGCTCAATGTCTGTCCTTGTAGCCCCCTCTGGACACTCTCTAGTGGCTCAATGTCTGTCCTTGTAGCCCCCTCTGGACACTCTCTAATGGTTCAATGTCTTTACTCTATTGTGGCCCCCTTTGGACACTCTCTAATGGCTCAATGTCTTTACTCTATTGTGGCCCCCTTTGGACACTCTCTAATGGCTCAATGTCTTTACTCTATTGTGGCCCCCTCTGGACACTCTAATGGCTCAATGTCTTTACTCTATTGTGGCCAGCTTTGGACACTCTCTAATGGTTCAATGTCTTTCCTTGTGGCCCCCTTTGGACACTCTCTAATGGTTCAATGTCTTTACTCTATTGTGGCCCCCTCTGGACGCTCTAATGGCTCAATGTCCTTGCTCTACTGTGGCCCCCTTTGGACATTCTCTAGTGGCTCAAAGTCTGTCCTCCACTGTGCCCCCAAAGCTGTCCCAGCCCTGGAGGTGAGGCCACCCCAGCTCTGAGCAGAGTGGCACAATGCCCTGCCTGGGCCCCACGGCCCCGGTCACCCCAACCTTTGTGCCAGGGGCTCACACCACGTGCTTGTCCCACTGAATGTCGCATACTTCATCCAGAAGGATACTGCAAGAGACAGTATTGAAAGCTTTACTGAAATCCCAAAAGATTACATCAGCTGGCTTCCCTTCATTAACACTGGCAGTGCTTTTCCCTTTACAGATACTATGGGAAACTGGGAGAAGAAAATGTCACCTTTAAAACTAAGATCAAATAATAAAATTTACTATTTAACTGGTTTTATGGAGAGAAAACACAAACAGCTCCAGAAGTTCATATAGAGCCCCATCTAGCTGGAATGAGATAGAAGTGTTTCCAGTTTTAAAAATTATATCTATTGATTAGACATAATCAATAGTTACTTCTGAAATGTTCTGGGAATTTCTGTCTTTTTTCAAGAGATATTTTTGTACCTTAAAAAATGAATTTTATTTTGCTGTAAATACTGCTTTTTAAAATTCAAAAATAATTTTCTTTCTCAAAAATAAACTTCCTAAAATGCTGATCCAGGTGACCCATTTATTGCCCTAGTTTGTTTGTCATAACAATGGCAAATGAAGTGTTTAAGACTAAGACTCCCATAATACTTCATTAAAATTGAAGGTCAGTACCTTACTCCTGGATGATGTTCTCTGTACCTAATTATGAAGCAACAACTCAAGTGATGAACAAAAGTCAATTTAAAGAAGATAAACTAGATGAGTTGACTACTTATCTCCAGACTCATTTGAATCTCGCTTTCGACCTCTTATAGAGAAGCAAGGAAGTGCTAGAAGTGTAGTCTATAAATTGTGATAAACAAGAAGAGATAGATGATGAGATGAGAGGAAGGATGCTGACCATCTCTGCTGACCAATGAAACAGGAAAAACAGATATTTTATAATTCAGAAACCTCAGTAAAATAGAAAATAGCTACAGCAGTTGTATTCACATATAAGGAATATGACTTGTAAAAAACCAGGTGCTTTCTCCATCATCTGCATTCTGTATCTAAAAATGAGTCTTTAAACCTTTCTCTTTAGTTTACTGCCTGATTACCATTACAGATTTAATATTTGTCACAATTACATTCTACAAGTAAGTTCAAGCCCATTTTCATGTGAAATGCTCAGATGTCCAGCCAATTAGACATGACCATGAGCTCATCACATAAAACTTATTTAGTAGCAAAGTTAGTTCAAGTGATAATGATATTGCCTGTTGAGACTTGCTGGGGGATCCCTGAAATGGATGTTTTAATTATGTTATGAATATACTGTCTAGAGATCACTGTCCTTGTGTCTAAAGGATGAAGCCCAGCAAGCCTATACAAGCAGTTCACATTAGTTTATCTAAGGATCCAGCAAAATATGAGCAACTTTACCCAATAAAATGTTCAAATTATTTGCCTGCACCATTTTTTCCTACAGTTAATATGCAGCTTCTAGAACATGTTTGTTAGTAGAAATGTAATTTGCTTGGGCAAAACTTTCATCTTGACAAAATGTTCAGTTTTTAGTGTTGGAGGATGTCAGTTTTTGGTTAAAATGAAAAAGCCACTGTACAGTGTGTTTTGCCTGCTCAGATCTCTGTGGCCTCTAACAGCTCCAGAGCAGGTTTTTAATGCTTTGTGGCACAGCCCAGGAGGTAACCGGCAAAGAGCAAAGAGTATTGGAACACAAGGAGCTTGAAAGCAATGTAAAAATGGGGAATGTGCTTAGGTGCAGGTGTACATCATCTGAAATCATATCTACTTTTACAAACTTTCTCATCTTCATAGACCTTTAGCTCTGGCTTATGGTAGTGATTATGAAAATCATTAACAATCACCATTAATCTTATCAAGACAAAAAACAATCAATGTGAAAATAGAAGTCTTTTGCAGACAACCTTGGACAGACACTGATTTTTACTGCCAGGATAATATTATTTTCTGCAATAGCCATATATATTTTACTGAGGATAAAGCTGGATTTAACAATGATAACATTTAATATGGACTTAATCAGTCAGCCTTACCTCTAGTACTTAAAGTTGCATTCAATTGTCTGCTCTAACAGTTTTCTTAACATATCTCATTTGAGGTATACTGTGCAAACAGCCTGACAATGATTCCTTGGTTTGGGATCAAGAGGCAAACATTTGCAGATGCTATTTTATGTCCTGGCTCAATTAGCAGGGAAGGGTTGTGAGAAGCAGTTTTATCCTGGTCCTGATAAATTGCCTGACTAAGCACACTTTTTGTACTGGCTGCAGATGTTTACCTGACTCACAGATTCATGGAATATGACAGAGATGACTTTGAGGTCTCCATGCACATACCTGATGTATGCAAATATAATCAATATAGTAAAAATAAACCATACTGGGGCAGTAATTACTAAATTGCTTTATGTTTGCAGATATAATGCCAATAATATTTATACAGCTCCCTTAGACTGTACTTTCTAAACACTATTTGAAATTATTCTCTAAAAGTAGGCAATAATAATAATAATAATAATAATAATAATAATAATATCAAAAAGGAAATTGGTTCTTTCTTATTGAAGGACAGAATCATAAAATGGGTGAGGTTGGAAAATATCACTGGAGGTCCTCTGGTCCAATCTCCCTGCTTGGCAGGATGCTGTAGAGCACACTAGTCAGGACTGTGTCTGGTTGGCTTTTGAATATCTCCAGGGAAGGAGACTCCACAAGGTCTCTGGGCAGCCTGCAAAGGTCATTTTGAAATTCCCTTGATTCACACATGACAATTACTGTGACAGGGAGGTGGAATCTCTGCATATGTGTGTGATGCAGGAGCTGTTTGCCTTCAGTTGCAGAACTTGTCCTCAGACAAGAGGGGACTTCAAGGACAATTCACCATGGAGTATAAACACACTAGCAGGCAAGAGCATCAGCAAGTGTCAAAGATAAAAGCAACCTTCTTACCTCAAGAAATGCTGGCAATCTAGTAGGGTTTTGGCCACTTATCTTGACTAAACCAGGCTTTGTTTCATGGAAAACTGCAGTTCCAAGACAAGCAGCAACATTGATAACTAGAAGGTAGAACAAGAGAAAAAGAAAAATCACTGATGGTAAGGAGTAATTATATCCTCAACAAAGCAGTGTGTGCAGCTGTAAATAACTGCAGCACATCTCACAAAAAAACATCTTAGTATCTGCTGCTTGGAAATGAGGTGGACCTGGTCCCCTGGAGACACTGGATCAAGAACAAATAACAAAGCAGTTAAGAGGATATTTAACCTACAAAGCAAGCCAACTTTTACATTTTGAAAATCCCCAGCCTGATCCAACCATTGTAACACAAGTTAATTGAAAAGATCAAATTTTAAAAATCCACTTTAACTCAAGAACTAAGGAAGAAAATAGTGCATACTTTAATACCTCATACTATTCAAAAGTATGGTAGTGCAGTGTAGGAAAACTATATCCAGCAGTTAAAAATGCTTTATCCCTGCATCTTCTACCATTGGAGCAGTTTCTTCTCTTCTTAGCAAGGCTAAAGGATCAATGATAGGTATCCTTGAGTGTCTTAAACCCAAACATCCCAAGGAAGGGAGAAAAACCTTTTTAATGTGGCTCAAGGGATAGGAATAATAGGATGCAACAGAGAAAAGGCTGGCTTTGGAAAGGAAATACTGATAATTAGATGTATCTGACCATGTAAGAGTCCTCTAAGCATCCTTGTGAAATGTTGCTATTTAGGTTATTTTAAAAAGGATTAAACCCTTGGAAATGTGCTGTAAAGAACTATTCTGCATTGACATAGGAACAGACAAGGTAATAATGCAAGTAAAATTTGTTTATTTAGAACTTTTTTAATGCTATGATTTCTAGATTTTATTAGCTGGAAAATTATGATTTTCTTCATACTATTTTTTGTTGTTATATTCTTCTCCTGTCACTTCCATCCTTCTTTCAATTTCATTCTGACACACTTCACTTCATTGGAAGACACCAGACTTCTATAGTTTCCAGGAAGCTAAAAGTTATATGTATACAAAATCAAGTTTAGCCTGTCTGGAAATTCATTCAGCAATTCATTCACTGAGCAGAATGAGTTGCTTATCTGTCTTTTTTTTTCTCTAAATTACCCAATAGCTAACTGGTATTTTCCTGCAAGACTGCATGGATTTAAACTGAAAGAGGCTGTCACAGGGAAAGGAATCTGTAAAGAAAATTTATTAAAAAATAAAGATATATTTCAAAGAGAAAAGGAGAAGGAAGCTGCTCATCTCGAAATATTTGCTTTTGTCTCCAAATATTTCCTCTTCTCTCCATGTCCTGCCCCAGAGACTCATAAATACCCTTACTAACATTGTACTAAAATGCTCTAAAGAACAAAGTCACTGCTAGCAGCACTCCTTGTAAACAGCTGCTAATATCTCAACAAATATCACTATTTTGTACAAGTGCATCTTGCCATGATTACAACCAATATTACTGGCAAACTATTTCATAGCCAGAGAGGAAATTAACATCAGCATTAAAATTTCTGATAGTTACAACAAGATTAGCTGTAATTTAAAGAAAAGGTATTCCAGAGGAAACCATGCAGAAACACAAAGAACACATTCTTATGATCTGAAATTTCCTTTCATCCTTAGCCAAAGGACAAAGAAATTTTCCACGTTTTAGCCAGACCTGAGGTTCACTCTAGGACACTTTTCCTTGTTTTTATTTACATAGGTTACATACTTGGATATATCCAAACTGTACCCTACCATTCTGTAAGTTCAATTTACAGTCACACTTTCTAAAAATAGACACAAAACATGCAAATATATGCATATGCAATTTTTTCTCAAATAATAAAAAAAGAAAACCTAACTAAAGAGCAAAATTGTGCATGACCAAATTTTAAAATAAAGGCTTACATGCAGGTGCACTCACACCATAAACTTAAATTGTTGGCTTTAATCTGCACAGTCACACATACAAAGTGCATATTTTTATCTGGAAATGGCCATGCACAAATTTAGAAGTAGTATTTAAGCACAGTTGTAAAAGCTCTGTGTCTTTTTAATTGCCTAATTCAGGCTCTTATGCCCAAATAGTTGAGGAAGACATAATAGATTCCAGCTAGGGAGAGCAGCATAAATTCACCAGGGGATGGCTTAATCTAAAAAGAAACTAAAGATATGGATACTATTTTGTTTAAAAGATAGAAATCCTCTTGATAAACATGTTTATTGAAATTAAATTGTAAAATTCAGCAACCTAGAATTATTGAGAATGTTTTTGAGTCTAATTTGACTTATTCTTACCTAAGCCAATGCAAATAACACAGAATTAAACACAACCTGGAATATTGGTTTTTTTTCTTTTAAGAAATATTTGCTTTTTTGGTGTGAATATTGAAATATTGCAGATTGAATATAGAGTGTAGAATAAAGGTATATAGGAAGAATAAAAGCGCAGCAAGATTCAGTGACTTATTTACTCAGTGTCACAGAGTAGGTCAGCATCAAAGAAATCATAAGGTCCCTCTATCCAGCCACTTGTACATCAATTTCTGTGTATTGCAAATCAGTTTAACATCCCAAAATTCCAATCCAAAAGCTGTGGAGCTCAGTCAAGCTGCATATAAGTCACATCCCTCTGGGATGCTTTAGCTTTGTTCATCCCTAACCCTGCCAGGCTGTCCTGGGCTGGGCACACTGAGAGCAGCACCTCGACCTAGAGCTGGCAAACAGGACACAGGCATGGCTGGGAAATGTTCTTTATGGGCAGAGGGAGCTGCTGCAGCTGAGGGAACAGGATAATCTGAGTTTGGGATGAGCTGGGATCCCATTCAGAGAGAGAAGACCAGTGGCCCAAGAGCAGGGGCTGCCCAGAGCAGGGGTGGTGCTGCCCTGCCCTGCCCTGCAGGGATCACTGACCCATCCAGCCTCACCCCAGCCCACAGGAAAACCCTCCTGAGCCAAGACTACACTCAGCAAAAATTATTCATTTCCAGCATGGGGGAAATCCAGTAAATTAGCATAGGGAGGAGAAAGGAAACTCTCACACATAGAATCTCTAATTTCCTGATCCCTAATTGTTTAGAGCCTTTTAAACTATCTAACTGCTTTAGAACAAAAAATGTGATTTTCCTTTAGGAGGGTGAAATGGATCAGAAACACAAAGCTACAGCAGAGACCCTGACCCTTCAAGAATAAACAAAGGTGTACAAGCATCATTAAATCAGCATTTTGGAACTGGTGTAGAACATGTGTTTTTCTTACAAAAACACATGATTTAATAAAACAACATAAGAAAATCTCCTGGAACACAGTGTGTGTTACTAAATCAGAACAAGGGATTATCAGCTGCCATGCTATTTGATTAAGCATTAACAAGGAAAAACAGCTTTTCAGTGCCCAGTGATAAAGATTAATCCAAATAGAAGCTACTATAAAAGAACAAAAGTCCAACAAAACCCTTATTGACCAGTTTCAGTCAAGCAGTTTAATCCAAAAGATGCAGGGGAGCAAACAGTAAGAAAATATACATTTCTAAGATATGGAATACTTCATCAGCTTTTGGAAAAACCAAATTCCTATAATCTTACATATTTTATTCATCTTTTACTGGATAAAGGCAGATGCTGGACTTTAAATAAGCTAACACAAAAATAGAAAATATTTCCAGGATGTCTATACTGTTAGATACACACACACAAAAAAAAAAATTAAAAAATAAAGTGAATTAAATGATCACAATCCAATCTTTGAAGTCCCTCAACAAATGTAAACTTCAGTGAATACAATTCATTAAAATCTAATTACAAAAAAAATCAATAGTGCAATTTAGCCCAACCCAAAACTTATTGTAATGCACTGAACATTTGGAAACTCAGGTCTTTATGAACAGGGCTGAAGTGACATTTTATATTACATTGCAGAGTGTCTCTGTAAAGCAATTAGCACAGGCTGCCTGCCTTTACTCAGAGAGGATATTACAATGAGGAGCTCTCAGAATACTGCATCTGCAAACACCCACTCTCAAGGATGCAGTGAAAAAGGAAATGACACTACTAACAATAGCCTTATAAACCTAATTTAAAAGAAAAATCAACTATTCATATCCCAAATACATACTCTTCAGAGTTCACTATTTGTATTGCTATTTGGGGAATCAAATGCCCACATTTTCCTTTTAATTATCTACCAGGAAATCCAGTGACAATGTTAGAAAAGGTATAGTCTGGCCTGTAGACAGTTTTTTCAGGGAAATCAGACAGAATTGGTTCAGAGTAGCAGTAACCAGCTTTTACTAGAATTATTTTAATACTTAAATTGTACAATATTTTTAAAACATTTTAAATGTCCTAAAATGTAAGAAACCACTGCTATAGAGTTTTTTTAAATGAAATATGATTGAATAGAAAGATAATTTTGTATCACAGATTGCTCTAGAGGGCTCTGAAACCCCACATTCTGACCAGTCTCTCCTAATGTTTGAGTTTACCATTTTAATCCATATGTCCTTCCCTTAGACTAAAAGAAATGATGCCACATCAGCTCCAAGAACACTGAAGCCACATGAGCACTTGTAGGGCCCCAGGTTCTTGTCAATGTTTTTCATATCCTCTGGCCAGCTGACCTTATTTCAATTTCAATTATTGTGATTATTATGTGCTTGGGTAATATACACAGTGGCCACACAGCCACCAAGCAAAACATAAGCAAAATGAAAATTGAAATAAATGAGGAAAAACACTCTGTTTTCTTTAGGATAATCATCTCAGGGCCCCATCAATAATTTTCATCTGCTTCACTTTCTCTTCCAATGGTTTGGGGGTTTTTTAAAGATCCCCAAGTTCTCCTCAGACAACCAAGGCTGCTCACCTCACATTCCATCCCACCCTATTTGGTCTATGGGGAAGAAAACCCCAGAAGAGGATGGGACCACACTGGAGGTGAGGGGTACCAGGCAGAGATCTCTCATATCCTGGCACAGCCATGAGGTCATTCCAGCACAGGCTGTGCCAGGTGTCTGATATTTATGTACATTTATATTACACTTAACTAACCTAAGAGATCACACACACAAAAACCCCAATAAAACACCAAAGACTGCCACCAATGCGACAACATGCTCCCATAAACTTTAGCTACTTTATACCATAAGCATGCTTTGATATCCAGTGAGAGCTGAGGACTTAAAAAACCTCTAATAAGGAGAAATAAGGATCTAAAAATGATGCACAGTGACAATGTGCTAAAAAGGTAAAAAACCTTTCCTGTTCTGGCTATAATTGCAATGGAAATAGCATCTAAACTAATAAGCTATAACATTTGGAAGAAGCAACTTACAAGGGCAGAGATAACAAAAACACTATTAAAAAAGAACTCAATAATGTTGCTAATACTTCACAGAAGAAGGTCGAGTCCTTCAATAATTCTGGGTAAGCACTCACCAAGAGTTTTCACAGCAACATATTGGCTACAGCAGCAGAGGCACAGTGTTAAACTTGGAGTCACAAGATATATTTTAGTGGGACTCCATCACCGCTCAAGGAGGGTGTTATAACAAGCTAAATTTGTTTTTGGTAGCAAAGATAGAAATGCCATATACCTAGGTAGAAAGGAATTGAGAAAAATGCCTCCTCTTCACAAAGTTGCACAGGCAGTACGATTTCTGTCTGGATTAAATAAATACTGAGTTGAAGGACTGAGTCTGTCCATGGGCTAACAAGCTCATATATGCCAGCACAAATTCATTTGAAGTCTTTTCATAAGATTTTGGGTGCTTTCATTACCTTTTTACTACCCTGGATGCCATCTGAACTGCATACAGGAAATAGCCTGACTAAGGAGTATCAGTGACCTCCCACTTCCAAACAGATTGTTTATTCAGACAGCTAAATTAGATTTCAATATTTACACTATAAAAGTAATCAGAGAAAACAATGGATTTAAAATCAAATAACTGAAACTAATCAGGCAGAATGAAAAGAAAAAGCCAATTAGAATTTGCAAGCCATTTTTGTTTCTGAAGAATATAAATACAGTTATATACACTATATATTTAATATACATTTATACAGACCTCACATCTGAGGTGCAAGTAGGGTTAAGACATTAGCACTTGAATAAAAAAAAAAAATCAGCAGTTCCTCTAAGTGTATCCTTTGATAAAAATAAACTCTTCAATCCATCAGGAAGGCTGTGCAAGGTCTTTAAAAGAGCTTTGAAATGTCAAGGTTACATTACAGAGGCTGCAGAATTCTGACTTAATAGGAACAGAATTTATTATTTTTTAACAAAACATTAAAAAAACACCTATTTAGGGACCATCTGATGTTTTTCAATGAGTTATTACAGAATAAAAGTTAATATTGCAAACAGGATTTTAGCCCAGGGCTTATCCTTAAAGGATGATTCAAAGGATGAGCCACAAAATATAGCAGAAAAAATTGCTCATGTTGCCAAAGGGAACTTGGGAAGACTATGCTTCTCCTGAGAAGCTTTTAGAAGATGACACTGGCCACAAGGGACTTCAGCAGTGAACATTTTTTGACTGGACATGTGCTGGTGTGCCTGCACCAATGGAACAGCAGAGCCAGCCCCTCTGCCGCTGCACTGCGGGTTCAGTCATTCAGGATGCCCAGCAGTGGCAGGTGTGTCCAGAGGCTGCTGGGGTGTAGAAGTGCCAGCATGTAAACTTCCACAGCTCACAGTCACTGGAAATTAGGAAATGGAAGCTGATAAATTCAAAGGACAATATTGGAACCAGACCTTTATCACTGACGGTTTTTGTCCAAATGTAAAAACGTTACAAATTTAGGACCTGCAAGCATTTCCTTCACTGCCACCCAGCTAACAACTCGTTCTTCTCCCTTCTGCTTTCTCCTGCACAGCAACTCACCAGCTCTGTGCAATTTTTTGTGACCCAAGAACTTGTAAAGAAAGAGAAACATGCTCCAGAACCTGGCAAGATCACAAAATTGCTCCCAGTTGGACACTCCCTGCTCAGCCAGAGAGATATCATGGATCACCTTCTTCAGCCCTGTTTATGCACTGTGTTTATTCACAGTACATATCCAAGGTACTTTCTGCATTGTGCTTTTGCACACAGCCAAAACAGAGGGCAAAACAGCTGGCACACCACGGCAAAGAGCCCCTGACAGAGGCAGGCTGGGGGATCCACTCCAAGCAGCTCACTAAGCCTTGCAGGCACACACAGTCTGGGACAATGATTCAGAAAGAAATAAATCAAAGGAGAGAAAATCACTAAGGTTTCAGGGGGAAAAAAGGCTTCTAAAGAAGAATTTGGAAACAAACAGAACAGCTCAGCAATACAGAAAGAACACATGTTTTTTTCAGTTTTCAATCAAAATAAAAATAATTCATGTTCTAAGGAGACTTACGTTTAGAGGAACTTAGTTTTATTATGTTTGTATTAAATCTGTGTTGAATCTGTTTAACATCACATTGCAGAGTTATGTGAAAACATTTTGTATTTCCCATATGTGAGCAGTGATGAAATGTTTGGGTACGTAATGTATTAGTTATGGTTTAAAGAAAAAAAAATTATATACTTTGAAAGGAAAAGAAAAACTGTAGAATAATCAGAAGCCATGTGACATACAGGAGGGCCCAATGAATGCAGCTCATGACACCTCCAGTTAATGCAACATGATTTAAGCTATAAACATTATCATGTTTATCATCATACCATAAAGCACTACAAAGCCACCAAAATCCTAAACAGTGTTAATCACAGCTTCCTCTAGCGCAGAGATGCAATATTTGCATACTTCTATAATTGGAAGATTTTTTTTTGTTGTTAAAATGTGGAAGTCCTTTCCAATTAGACTGCAATTCAACTCATTTGAAACAAAGTTTAATTAAACATGATTCACTGTGCTTTCCAAGCCAGGTATTTTATGTGTGCTGTGGTAACTACAAGATTATCAAACCTCCTGCTTCTGAGGACAAAATGTATTTTCATGAAGGTCAGTGTCTGTCATGAATATATTTTAATTGGTTATCATTTAGAGAATAAAAAAAATCACCATTGAAAAAAACCTGTGAAGAACTACTGCTAACAGCATTTGTCCCTTTCTCACACAGAAAATATTTTCCATATTTATTTTAGTTGACACAATTTTTTTCTCACTCACTGAATTTGCTTGAACTCTTTAGCTCTGCTTTAAGGCAAGGTCCTACCTCTGACTCTATGGGGGCTGCAGTCTTACCTTAAACTGCATTCTGAATTGGCCATACTTTGATAAATTTATTTAAACTGTAAAGGCTGAGCTAAGATGGTACTGGGGCTATGGTTCAGCTGAGCACCCAAGAAATGAAGTATTTAAGTACTTAATATAATTTGGACCCAAAATGTTATTGGATTCAATATCCTCACTCTATTGAGGGTCATTTTCCTGCTTGACCAATTATTCTTCCATTGTCCTGGAAATATTCTAGAAATCATTATATATTCCTCTGTGTTCTGATAGGCAGCGAGTTTGTCTTTTTCATACATCTATTTATTGTAAAAAAGTTAGCCTTAGACTGAAGGGCTGGCAGATTCTTAGATACATATAATTAGCTACATTAATAATTTCAAGTGTAATAACTGCTTAACAATATTGTATTAATGCTTTAGCTATTCCTCAAAAATCAAAATATGAGGAAGATTACTCTGAAAGTACAACACAGGGAGCAGTCTAATTTTTTTTAATCAGCAACCAGCTCTCTATAAGATTATTCTGCAACTAATCATTCTGCTGCCAGCAGCAAAATAAAACAGACTCCCCTAAAGTAAGTTTGTCTTGGTAGGGTTTCAAGATAACAGATTGTGACACCAACCTCCTCAGGTTCATACAGTTGCACTGTTTTGCCTTTTTGAATAAACACTTCTGCTGAAATGTTTATCCATTAAGCATGTAAACAGTTTCATCACAAGCACAAATATCTTTTTCATGTAGATTAAGTGAGTATATATACACTAGAATCTCACAGACAACTATTCCTTGGTATCAAAAGCAAGGCTCCAAAAAACTCATGCAGAGTTTTTTGAAAGACATAATTTTGTGCTTCCATGAAAAAACTATCACCAGATAGCCACTAATATTCCTGGTCAATAGGTTTCCTCTTTAAGACTCTACCTGCAAGCAACTGATTGTCTATAATTCTTTATCCTCTAAGACATTCTCTCTCTGAAATCTAGAAATAATATCATATACATTTGCAAAATTCTTCCCACGCCTGTGATGACAAACTTGTTTGAATGTTTGGAGGAACCCACCTACAATCCAGACCATGGAGACAGCCCTTCACTGGTCACAACTGATTCCTACTGAAAAAATGGACTCTGTAACAGCTGTCTCTGAAAGAACTGAGGCTCAAGTCTTGATGCTCAAATCCTCACAGTGCTCTTTACAAACTGATATCACCTATGGCTTGTTCAAGAGCTGTCCAGCTCAGCCAGCTCCTTTCTCTGTGCGATGTTTGAACAGAAATTAATATCTAGGACATTTTTTCCATGGGTTGATTCTCTGTTCCTAAACTTTTCTCCAATCTCCTAAGACAGTAAGTCCATACTATCACATTCATAGGGCTTATTCAGAGATGCACTTTCCTATTTTACAAGAGATATTTGGTTTCCCCAGTGTTTTTAGTCCCCACCCCAAGGCAGCAGCACAGATTGTAGTTGTGGGGTCTGCCCCCAGAGCACCTGAGTATTTGCAATAATGAAAGAATTCTTCAGCATTTTAACAATATTTTCTTCTTACCCCACCTTCTCACATGAAGGACATCTTCCTTTCTCTTAAAATGTCCTAAAACATTTCCACTGTCTCTGCAAGATTTGGGAAGTTCATTCCCCACTACATTCCAAGGATGATGTAGCTCTAAATGTCTGTCCTTGTATTTATGCTGAAGCTGATGTTTGGAAGAACAGATGGGCTCTGTCTGAGTGTTCTTACTTGGAAATCCTATTTCCTTCCTAGATTCTTGTGCTTTTTAAAAAGAAAATAACTGAAATGAGAAGTCAAAACAAGGGGCTTGAGCAGAACAAATGTGTGAAAAGCCCTGAAAAACATCAGGACTAACTCTAGCCTACATTAAAATCCCATGGAAAAGTCATGCAAGTCAGCAAAGTGTTACACCAGCATTTTCATCTTAATCAGAAAAAAAAAAAAAATCAATCATTTCTTTTGTTAATGTATAGTCAAAATTCTAATATACTGGAACAAATTTCAAAATACAGGGATATAAAATGTTTTCTGTAATCTGAAAGGTTTTCAAACTAAATCCTGTGCCTACCAGTTTTGGTGTTTCTGTGGAACAGGGACTGACACTCAACTTTGGGGAGAAAAAAAATCATTTAATGGTCTCAAGTACAACAGACTAAAAAGAAGGTGGTAATAAGTCATTGTCACTATTTGCAAATATATGACTGACAAGGAGCGAGAAAAGCAAAATTACCAAATCCTTTTAATTTCTCTCTAAAACACCCATGTTTGCTAAAAAATGGCCATATGAATACTCATACCAAGAAAACAGAGCCTATCAAAAATGCAGTATTTTAAACAGCCATTTCTTTTCAAAATAAATTGTCAGTTCTTGAAGATTTTGGAGGTCAACACTTCTTTGTAGCTCTGTTTGTTTGTTCAGTTTGTTGAAGAGCAAAGAATCTGTCTCTGGCATTTAATTAGGGGAATGTAGACACAAATGAACAAGAATTATTCATTCTCTTTCTTTTAAAATCTTGTTTCCCTATTGTTATTCTCAGATAAACAAAGTTAGTCCTACATCTTAAACAAAAGCTGTCCCTTATTTTGCAGTGTTCTGCCAGTGCAGGCTCTACTGACCTTAATAAATGTGTGCTGTGTTGCAGAGGTTCACTTCAGCAGACCACAGAATGTGATGAACAAGACTTTACCAGATCCAGAGAAAATTCTGTGGGTCTGAACCAAGTAGAGCAGTATTTGACTGACAGGAATTCATACCACCTCTTTTACATAGGGCTCAGGGCAAGGGAAGTTAACAGCTCTAAACTCTGACCATAAGAGGGATTTCAAATAATCCAGAGCAGCTAAATTTGATCTATAAAATTGTCTCTAAAATTGGACAAATACTTCTAATCCTATTTCTATAAGCTAAAACTATGGTTTATATGACACTGAAAACACCTAAAGCCAAGATAAAGCTGGACAGTTCAGAATGGGATTCTAGAACGGATTTTAACAAAATCAGGAAGTGCCCAGAATTTACTAATGGGAAATACTGAAGAAAGAAGAGAAACATCTATAATCCCAACATCTGTCAGCATCTAGCATATTTATCTCTCCAGACAAATCCAGAGTCCAGTATCCATCCAGACTGAGAAGTGAGAGTATTAGTCCCAATCACCCTTCCCTATACAGTGTTTATAGCCCTGCTTGTTTTCCCTAGGTAAGAGCTCCCTTGATGTAGGATTTAAAGTGACTGTCACATCTAGGATCATTACTGAGATAATTGTTGTAGATGATGTTCAATTTGCTGAAGTTCTTAATTATTTGATGATAATACTGAAAAGGAGGATCCAAACAAACCCAGAAAACAAAAGCACAAAACAAACTAGGAGAGAAAATGGCCTTGCTATACATATTTAATGAAACAGTGAAAATATCCTGCACAAAGAGAGTTAAATCGAAAATGTGTGTATGATAAATGGATATAATACTGTCTATGTAATGGGTTTCCTATTTAAATTTTGTGAGGATTTAATCAGTTGGGCACAGCTGTGCAGGATGCACCATAAACTACGTTGAAAAATATGTAGACATGTACATTTATCTGCTACAAATTAAGCTCACTTAGAGGTGGTCTTAATGGACCATGTAGCAATCATTACAAGCATAAATTTTAAACTGTCTGTTTCCAGTGAATTTGCTTTGAAAAAAAATTAATGCTCATCCTTAGTGGAGCACAGTAATAAATGGAAGTACCCTTAATCTGTTAAGCACTAATAACCTACCAATTATTCATCATGAACCCCATGCTGTATAATGTATGTCTGTTACAATTTTATTAGCTATTCTTTACTTAACCTGCAAAGGTGCAATTTTTATTCCAACTTACACACTGAAATTATATGATGTTTTAAGTGATGTGCCATTAAATTTACAAAATGCTCTGTCCCATTGGTTTATTGTAAAACATCTGTACAGTAGAGCATTGTTACACCTCGTGATCATTTATGACTTTCAGACTTTCTGCTTCTATGAACAGCAGCATCATCCACCTTAGAGATCAAAAAGCAGTGGCTTTGCTACAATGCAACACAAAAAATAACCCACAAATTATTTAACATGGAAAATGGATGACACTGTAATCAAAGTGAATGAGTGACCCAGTTGGAGCTGACTAGAAGCTCGCAGCAGTTGCACGCTCTCCTACAGGGGTTGTCACTTGGAGTCTCCTGTGTGCTATTCTGGTGCTCAGAGAAGCAAAGGGAACCCAGCTCCAGTCACTGAGGGGCCTTTCTCACCCAGATACTGAAAGGTTGACCAGAATAAAGATTGCCAAACCACAATGAAGGAAATCCATGCTTTTCAGTAACTGCTCTGGGTTTGCGTCTTGTCTGCCCTGCACCAGTCAGAAAAACTGTCGCTCTTGGAAAGCAGAAGAACACATCAAGTTTCTCAAATAAACCAAAGAGAGACTTGGAAATAACAAACCATGAACTCAAGCAAGCAATAGCGTAAGATTTCATTGTGGAGAAATTATGTGTCTCAATCCCGTTCATTGACAGAAACTTTGAAATCCAAGATGCTAAAGATTACTTCCTTTCATGATCTCAGGAAACGAGATCAGGAATATTTTTTCAGGGTATTTAGGTGAAGAGCATTTTCAGGAATATTAGGTGAAGAGCACTTTCAGGGGGAAAAAAAAGAAAGAAACAAGAAAAAAAAGGCAACCAAAAAACCCCCACCAAAGCAAAGCTTATTTTTATTGAGGGGGAGTCAGCTCAGGTTGTCTAATTATTTTCTTCATAAAGACTGATTTGCCAGTTTCTTTGCTGATGGAACTGTTCAAACCACAGGCTGCCAACATGCTCTGCTTTGTCTTCAGTGCATTGGCCAAATATTCCACCCAGCTTTAATCCAAACTGATGAGGACAGGCTGTGACATTTCCTGCTAGCACCCTCTCAGAAGCAAGGAGCTGCAAGCTCTCCTGCACTCCCAGAACTGCCCCAGCTGACACTCCTGGCAGGAGCATCAATCCCACGGAAACACGAGAGGTGGGGAAGCAGAAATGGCAACACATGAGGCATCTCCTGCACAGTGCAGGCACAGGGGGTGGTGTGTGCATGGGAAGTGTGATCATTCAAGTTTGCATCAGTCAAAATAAAAATGAGGACAAAAAAAGAGACAACTACATGTGGAAACGAGCCAAAGAAAACTCTGATTACATGAGAGGCTAGTACATATGTTGTATATACAACAAATACTTTTTTAAGTTCAGTGCTTGACTCAGAGACACTGTCACATCAAATTCTCTATATTGCTCTGAAGGATCCTTGTGCTGAAATGTCAGCTGGTCATATCACCTAAAGGCAAAAAGAAATTGCCCTAACATTATGCATAGCAGTTCCACTGCTCTGTGCTCCATAGCACTGTTTTCTAAGAATAGCTGTTTCAAAAGCAAGCTTCTCTTCAGTGTGAGCCAGAGGCAATTGAATTTTACCCTAAAAGTGGCTATAGGCTTTGTAGAAACATTTAGGAATATTAAATATTCATGTATTTGATTTAGCAAAATTCAGGACAGTAAAGGCATCCACCGGAATAGCTCCAATGTAAATATTTTTAACATTTACCACTACAATTTGAAGTATGGATATTATGACAAAGTGAAATGCCACAAAGAAGAACAAATGATTGGAAAATTCCCTTTTTCCTCTTGTAGTTAGTGGGTGTTTATGAATTATTTTTCACCCCAAATGGCAATGTCCAGGACTCTAACCTTCCACTGGGAGGGCTGTGCCCTGCAATGAACTGTTCTACATCCAATGTTTTCAAGTTCAATTTCCTTTCACCATAATCAATTCCACAAAAGTCTGACATTTTTTCAGACCTAGATCTACATCTTACCCTCTATCACTGGTATAAGCAAACATTTAAAACAGAATTTTCAGTGAACTGTGCTGCTTTTCACACCACACAGGGGAAGCATGAGACTGGGTGTAGGTGTCACAGAAGAAATGGTGGAATCCTATATTACCATGTGATGTACAACAGAAAAAAAAGCAGGAGAAATAAAAAAGGCACCATAAAATACACCCATGTATTTTGCCTTGACTTCACTGAAATTGTCAGAAACACAGATCTGCTGTAAAAATACACTGCACTGTGTTCTTTTGAACAGCAAAAGCATATTTCATGAAGTGCTATTTAAAGCACTGGATTAAATCCCCATATCAAGGGGTTCCTTTTCTAGAGGAAGGCATTGCATAAATCCCTAATTTCATACTACAGAAAAGCTCAACCTGAATCCATTATATACTGTCTCTCACTAACTACACACCTAAACATGGGAATGGGATTAGGAATTCTGGATGTGAATTTCTGTATTGAGATGGAAGAAACAAAGAGAAATAATGCTGTCATAATAGAGCATCACTATGTCTACAAATTCTTAAATTTATAGATGTAACAATCTAAAGCACCATGACACAGGAGTTTAGAAATTTGTAGACACAGTGAAAAATAAAATCTCATGTATTACAAGTATTTAATGACTATATATTATATAATACTCTGACACATGTAAAAATTTTACAGTTTACAGAGAGTTTAAAAATAAATATACTACATTTTCTTGGCTAAATTAATCTACAGATTACAGTCAAAACAGAATAAAGCATTTAAAACTTGCTAATTAAATATAATAAAAGGAGATAAATATAATTATTTTATAAAGCAGCCTTTCATCTTTTATATCTATGAAAGCTTTTCTATATAAAATGTGTGTATATATAGAGATATCTATATGGAATAAATAAAAAACTTTCAGAAATAGCTTATTAACTGTAGTGTTAGGAATTTTTAAATTGTGTTTCCTTGGTAAAAATACTGGAATGAATGTTTTAAATTAAGGAAATGTGGCCTTTTTGAGTTCTTGCATCCCACTTAAATCTATATTTCTTATCTTGTCAGAACAGAAATTATAGTGGGATGGCATAGATTGTATCTTACTGGATTAAGAGACCACATGAAATTATATAGTCTGCAGTAAATATATATATATATGTGTGTGTGTGTGTGTGTAGGAAAATTGGAATTGTAGTGGTCAGAGCAGCCCATGTTTTTTCTGTATTTATTTCTTTTAGGAGGACAGATACCAAAGTCCCCAAAGCACCTGGCATATAAAGTTAGTACTGCTAGCTTGCTCTCCAGCAGGAAGCACTACACACTTCCCCAAAGCATGTGACTGATGAGTAAAATTTGTTTCAAATTCAATATTTCTGAGACCCAGACCCAGGGCACTGTGTTCTCAACACGTAGTTAAAACAACAGCAATGCTTTGCTTGCAGGGGATGTGCCACTGCTCTGCATTCTCTCTCCCAATGTCTCTTTCCCCGTTTTAAATTTCAAGGATTTCTCTCTTTCCCCCACCACTTCATTTCCAAATATACCAGTGCAGTACTTCATACACACACAATGCTCTCTTCTCTCCCATTTCCTTTCAGCCAAGCTGATAAAACCATATTAACACCAGGATGAGCCTGTGCCCTCCACTCTGGAGAGGGGTTTATTCTGGATTTGCTGCTCTCCCATCTCCCTCCATTGCACCCAGTCAGGTAAGAACATTGGCAAACCAAATTGGTAACTGTCTACAAAACACACACAGACTGATCTTATGCTAAGACCCAGATATTGTTCAATCCCTGTAAGGAAATGCTTTATTTACCATTATGTTCAGCAGAATTACTATTGAAATATATATTTTATATATATATATATATATATATATAAAATATACATAACATGATAACAATTTTTCCCTGTGCAATGTAGCAGATTAGACTGCACAAACCAATTGCCCCTGAACCAAGAATGACATAGCCAGTATTCAGTGTTTGGTTTGAACTGTGTTCTAAACTGTTTGCTTTTAAAAGGCAGACCACCAAGTGGAGAACTATAGTCTTCTAAAAATAAAAGCCCTTTCACTATGTATAAAAGTTTCCTGTAGGGTATTGTCTACAGTTTTATTGTAGTAGAGGAATAGAAAGAACAACTACAGTGATATCATACAGTGTCAAATAAATAAAATTGAAAATTATTCTGTTTCAGTTTTGTATGACTCAATTCAAAACCATCACCTAACTAGGTAAATGTGTCAGGGCTATAGTTTGGGAACAAATGCACACATTCCTGGGACACCACTGAAGACAAAGAATTTGCTTTGGAATATGAAGAAATAAATTAAGACTGGTCTTTTGTAGTGCAGCAAAGGCAGCTTCAGTCTAACAGGGCTCTGCAGTTCAGCTGCCAAACTGTGGCTGAACCACTGCTCCCAGCCATGGACACTGCATGATTATAAGGACACCAGCCAAGCCTTTCTTCTTTCTATTTCTTTCATTTTTTTTTCTTTTTCCCCTAATGGAACTTTTCACTAAACTGTGTCTGAACTAAGGATCATTCTGGTATAACTTTTGAGCCAAAGTTAACAACCCTCACAAAAGCAGAAATTCATGTCTGAAAGTGTGGCTACTTTCTGACCAGAAAAATCCATGGACTGAAAGTCATCCCTGTGACATCAACTCTTCATTCAAAAAAAAAAAAAAAACCACCCAGAAAAGAATAAAGAAGTCAGCAGGTCCACATCACAGTCTCATGAAATTCATAAGGTAAGGTATACAGGAAAGGTATTACCATACACCCACAATTTTTAGTTTCATTTACAAAGAAACAAAAGTTAAAGAGCTGATTGAGTTTCTGCTCTTTGGTACTTCAGGGTTCAGGGAGTTAGATTTTTTTTTAGTTCTGTCTTGATGGTGGCCTTTAATGCAAAAGAGACTGTACAGGTCAGTGGCTCCTTGGGCAGGGTGTGCTGCCAAAGGCAAACGTCAGTGGGGAATGAGATGATAGGCAGGGAGAAGGGATAGGAAGGTATAATTCTAGAAACTGCCTTCCAGAAACACAGCTCTTGGAGGATTTTGCCAGAGTCCAGGAACCCTCCAGAGAAATAACACTTCCCCAGATGCTTACTAAGGTCTCACCAGATATCATCCATGTCTGCATGTATTCTAAACTCCCAAAGACAATAAGCTTAGCTTCTGCTGCTCTGTCTGCTCACAAATGCTACCTTATCTGGAGAACCTAAGAGAAAACAAAACCCGAGAGAGAGAAATACAAAATGTAGCACATTGCCACCATCAGATACTCTCAAAAAGACAAACTGAACCCAGTGTCCACAATCAGAAGAGAAAAGCTGTATTTAGGCTACTAAATAATCTGAAAGAATAGATTTGATTTCCAAAACCTTTCATAACAGAAGTCCCAGATAAAGAAAGCAGTAATGAGTTGATCAAGCCCCAGTACTTCAGAATACTGAGAGCACCAGTTTTACTTTCTGTGCCAGTACCTTAAGGTGAGACACACAGTTGTATTGGAATTGTTCTCTAAACCACCTCCAGCTGAAGTTCTTTCATCTGCTTCTTGGTATCCCTAAACACAGTTCACAGTACTTTAAAAATTGGCAGAACAAAAGGTGGTTTAGTTTTTATATTCTACAGAAGGCCGTTAGGACTACCACATCTGTTCATGCTTCTGTAGTAAATCAACAGAAAACATTTTTCTTCTCTTTCAACAATTTTAATGTTTTCTAACTTTGTTTATGTCATGCAATTTCTCATGACTTATTTAATTCTTAGCAATTTTTCTTGTATTACTAATAATTTGAGATGAGTTGTATGAAAATTTTTTCTACAAATTAGCAAATGATGAGCACCTTGAACTCCTGGCAAGCTGCTTGCAGCACAAGTCAATAGGCAGCATGCCAAGAGAGTATTAAAACACAACTACTTCTAGAGTTCCAGGCTTCTTCCCTTTTACAAAGTTGCTTATATTTCCAACTTGTTTAGTGATATGTGGATTTATGACCTGAGAGACTGTTCTAACTAAATCTGCAAATAATGAAGACTTTTTGAAACTGTGGAAAAGCGGAAGGAAACACCCCGTAGAGATACACAAAGTCAGCAAAGATAAAGTGAGAGTAAAAACAACAATCTTTGTCTTTCCTTGTGTGATCTGAAATAACAGTGTGTGTCACAGAAGAATTACTCACACATTTAGATAACAGAGTCAATCCATACTCATGAACTTAATTTGGTCTACTAGTGAGCGTCCTAATAATGTTGAATGTAAATATTCAAATGCAGAACTCAAAGACCAGATGGCAAATTTTGTCGGGATTCATCACAGTTTGATTAGTATGAGAGTCTTTTATAGATTTTTTGGTTTTCACCCTAAAAAAGTTCATGTATCAGTAGCAAAGACTGAGTTTTCATACAGAATACTGTTCTAAGACCAACAGCAGAAGAGACAATTTAACAATGACCATGTCTGATTGCACTTATTTAAATGCTGGTGCTGCTACTAGCATCAGTGCTTTAAAAAACATTGCCTTTTCAGCAATACTGCAACCAACAGCCCCCATTAAACTAAAGCTGATATACAAAACCCAAGATTTGTTTGTAAAAAAATCTGAGCACCCTCATACCTAGTTAAAGTCAAGGACAAGCAAAATTAGATGTTTCGGACTATTTCTAAACCGGTGACAATATCTGCAGGCTCCCAGAAACAGAAAACCCTTTGCCATGCTGGTTAAAATCTCAGTCCTGTACTATCTGGCCTCAGGGTGGGAGCACCCAGGGAAGGAGGGAAGCTGCTGCCTTTGCTCCCAAGGCCAGCCCCAAGGGATGCTTGTGCATCAAACAATCCAATAAGGGACAGGCTAAGAGCAGCCAGGCATCAGGAGGACTGGAAAATAAATGGTATTTGGGCATTTTTACCGCATTAACTAAGAAAAAGATGCATTATTTATAGTCTGTACATGGCTATAGGTTTACAACACTGTTAAAAAAATAAAAGCCCAGTTTAATAGGTTTTTGAATCTCATATTAAGCAATTGGTACTATTGATTCACCATCAGTAAATCAGAAATCCTGCTCCTGAGCACCACTGAATTCAAAATTCAGCAGTCTGCTGCTTGGGGGCATAAGAATACTGCACTTTTGGGCAGGCAGAGGATATAATTGTAATTTACCTTTGAACTGAAACAAATGGTGAGTTATGGGAGAAAGCAATTTCGAAGAGGATGAAATCCTCACACAGTAGGTCTATGTGAATTTTCATGAATGGTGATCATGATTTTATGATTATAAATCATTGCAAAGTTTTACACTCCTACAGCAAAATGAGAAAATACATTCTAAATTATATTTCAGTGAGTTTTTACAAAATATCTAAAATTCTATGTTCATTTCACCACTTTGAAGAATTTCAATGAGCTTTAGGAGCTGAATACAACTGGACCTTATGCACGCTTACTTCACTGGCAGACCTGAATGCCTTCTGATTTTAGTTAAAAATTTCCATCTATCAAGGAAAGATTCTTACTACTGAAAACACAGATGAAACTGTGTGACAAAATATTGTATACTGATTTCTTTCCCCAGGATTATTACACATATTTTAGACAGAATTAGTCTAGCCTTCTCACACAAATTATAAGTGAAAGCAAAACATAGCTGGAATGACCAAAATTTCAGAAGCTCACTGGAAGTCTGACCAGTCTCCAAGTATGCAAAAACCTCTCAAATACAAAGTTAGACTATACCTTAAAATAAAAAAAAAAATCCACAAAAGGATTTGAACTGTTTTCCTCCAAGTTATTTCTATATCAAATTGTAACTACACTGAGAAGTTGGCTGTTAGACAAAGAGAAGTTTCAAGACCACAATTATTGAAGATTTTTGAATTTTATCAGTGGAAAAACCCATTGCATCAAAAGACTACCTTCTGTTATACAATTTCTCACATGCTGAAGAACAACGTTACCTCCTGCTATATCTGCTGCCACATTAAAAAATGACAAATTATCCAGGAAAAACAGAGACTAAGTAACTTAACTGAGGACAGTAACTCAGCCCACCATATTTTCATTAATATTTTCACCTGGAGATCTTTGATCTGCATCTTTGCTCATATCACCTAATCTGGTTTTATATATAAAGAGGGTTTTTTATTTATTTGGCAAGAGATTATGTCAACAGCCATTTGGAAGTAGCCAAGATAATATGGTACCACCAACCCCTGAGCCCTGGCAGGACTTCCAACCTCAACTGCAAGAGAAGTACTTTTCAGTATCTTCAGGTTAAGTTAAAAAGATAAACACCACAGAGTAAGCCTAAGTCATACAAATATGAAAATCCCTCTTTGTCACTCTTCTCAAGCACAGGGTAATATCACTGAACAAATAGCAGGAAACCAATGGAGAATTCCCTTCAAAATCTCAGGGTATATGGTGGCAGAACTAAGAATTACAATTTCAATTCCCTTCTTGGAACAACACAAACACACTTATTAATTAATAACAATCAGGTATTTTTGGTAGTTGGAACTTGAAAATATGTATTTTGTTTCTTTATTCAATTTCTGTTACATTAATTTCATAATCTTATCTTTTATCTTACCTGCTTAAAAAAAAAAATTCAGCACTAACCACGCGTGGAAAGAAACACCCAGCTGGGCCATTTAGCTGTGTAGTACACAAGTTATTTTCATTTTCTCCTAGTAAGCATCATGTACTAACTTATGTGCAACACTTCAGCCACTAATATCAAGACACGTTGCCAATTTATTACTAAAGATCAGCTTCTTTTTCATTAAATTGCATTTATCTGTGTTACAATCCGCTCAGAACTAAACTCAGAGCTGAATTCAGGTAAATCCATAGAGAAATTCTGTGAGATAAAGGCCAAAATGCAGTTCACAGTTCACCTATTTTTGAGTTGTAGGCAAAAATTCAGCAAGGTCAAACAATGAAGCACTGTCAGAGGGGATTTGTTCCTAATACACCCAGTACAACAGTTCTGAAGATTTTACCTTGGTTTTCTTTCAGAAGTGATATTTTAATTTATTTTTTTTTAAAGCAGACAGTGAGTATGATGAGATACACGCTGCTCACAGTACAGGATTTCATAGCTTACTGAACAGGCAAGGACATAAACAGATACCTAAAGTTTAGAAAGTGCACAAGCTTCTCACAGAACTGGAGACAAAGGCCCTGCAAGTTTAATCTTTTTTGTATCATAGAATAATTGTGTAGCTTCAGTCAGCTCTCTATTTCTCCATGGCCCATATCCATCGCAGATAAATAATAATCCCCACTTAATCTCAAAACCAGGTTATTAATTAGTTGCTATCAGCAAAGTTCATTGCAAATATTACATGCTAAAAATGCTACTGTTTCCCTTTCCACAAGCTCAGGTGATGTTCCACTGAACAAACATACAAAATTTCAGGGTTGTATTATAAGACAAAATGAGAGGGCAAAACTACCCTCTTAGAAAAGTGGTATCTAGTTTGGAATGGATGACAAGAGGGGAACATGAGATGTGCACAAGATTGTATGAAAAATTCCATCTCCCCGTGATAATTCTTCCAATCCAGATGTACATTTACACACCTAACTATACACAGATTTGCAGTTATTAATATGAGATCTTGAGATGAGGTAAGAAAAGTCAAAACCACTTCAGCAAAGATTCAAAATCTATCTATAATTCATATATTTTTAGAGAATATTTGTTTTCATAACTGCATGACTTCAGGGGAGATTGCAAGCTGTCTTTTTTTCCTCAGTTTCCAGGGGTTTTTCATTTGGTAGCATCTCATTTGTATTATTTATTATAGAAGTCACACACTTTCCATCTGGATACTACTACGGAAAATCAAGATCCCTCAAAATACTGTCAGAGTGCACACAGACAAAAGTAGCTTTCTATTTAAGAATATGGGGACTTTTAAAGGGAGGGAAGAAAGGTCTGTGTGTAAAACAAACAAATATCAAAACCCAAATCAATTATTCCTGTATGTAAATTGAACTAAAGAAACTGGGAGAGGAAAAAAAAACACAAGTAGTAGAAAAAGCTTTGTGTTCCCCATTTCAAAGTAAGCAAATAAAGGACTTGTTTCTCTTCTCTTCCTCAGCTCTGACCAGTATGGTTCAAGTTTGTGCTTCCCACATATTTAAGTTACAGTCTTGACATTTTGCTGGTTTTGATGCATGTAGAGCTGGGAACGCAAATTTAGAGCATAAAATGGCCCATCCTTCAACCTCATCATCACTTTTTGTCCCCCTTCATGTCCACACTGGCACTGGTTTTTTGTTAGTCTGAAACATAAACTTGCATGGACATCCACGGCACGTGTAAAGCATTTTATGTATAGCCAGGAATTTATACCTTCCCCCCAAACAGATTTCTACATGTGTGTAATGAGTCCCCCTTGGTTTGGGTGCTGAAACACATATTCTTCTGAATTTACTAATGAGCTGCTATTCCACTCAAGGAAGGACAAAAGGAAAAATTCTCATTTCATGCACACCAAAAGGCTCCCACAATCATTGGCATTACGAGTAGCTGATACGCAGAGGCTGCACCCTGCTCGCTCTGCAGAACCCGCTGTGGCAGTGCAGGGAGAGGGATGGATGGCAAGGATTTCCTCCCTGCTGCCCCCCCCCAAGGGAAGGCACAGATCCCGGGCCAGGGGGAGCAGCAGCGGCCCCGGGCTGGCACCGGGCACGCTCCCACTGCCAGATGGCTCCGAGGGAGCAGCCACGGCTCCTCTCTGCGGCCCTGGCAGGGCCAGCACTGAGCTGCCCCAGCAGCACTGACCACTCAGACCTGTGGGTATTTTTGTACATTGCTGTGATGTAATCAGGAACCCCTTAGCTTACAGTCAGTAAAGGCAGAACCTTAAATATCTGTTACTTCTATATGCAATCCTTTAGCTTGGGTACAATGCACATTTCAGACTATATTTCTTCAAGGCAAAATGTAAAAATTAGTAGCATAAAGAAGTGGAGCAGCTGATGTACATTTTGGCTTAGCTACTGGATCACAAAATGGAAAATAAATTCTGATTATCAGAAATCTTTTCTTTGCCCTAAAATGAAATGGCTGTTTTAAAATTATTTTCCTACACTTATTCTGTAAATTGTATCAATTTGGAATTGAAAAGGTAATCTTTAATTTTAAAATCAAAATGTTTGAAAACTAGTGTAGGAAAATGTCAGTATTTGTTTTCTTTCTCATTGCAGCTGTAAAGGCTTGTCAAGCTCAGCCAGCAGTGAGAAGTAGAGAATTTAATGCCATTCAAATAGCATTCTTTGAAAAATTCTTGTTGATAAACAAATTTATTGCACTAATAGATTCTTAAAATCTCAAAGTCAGTATTTTCAGGTGATCTAAAATAGGAATAAGCATTGTTTGGAATACCTATCAGAAACAGGATGGATGTTAGTGTCTCCAACACAACATAAATTTAAAAGAACCACAGAGACAGTTACCTGAGATCATAGGGCATGATTGCATTCCAGGGGTCTGAACATAAACCATCATTCTCTCTCCATCATCTGCACTGGCCCACAAGGTCTACCAAAACTGAGAGCAAGCATCTAAATCAGTCTCAACTCTCTGGCACTTCAGCACAAAAATGGCACAGAACTGTCACTTGGAGACCTGAATGCAGCCCTAACACAAACACACAGAGAAACCAAAATAACACATCAGTGGAAACGGTGGCTGATCAAAATCTCTGCAAAGGAAGGCAGCAACTGAGAGGAGCAAAGAAAGGGAGCACTGGGCAAGAGGCAGTCAAAGGCTGGAGAGAAAATGTCCAAGGCACAGGCTGGAGATGTGTTTGCACAGCTCACAGAGACTGCTGCTCCTGGGGCCACCCGGGTGTCACCCCCTGCACCCTGCCAGTGAGGGGATGCAAAATGATATTCCTTGGAAGTCATCTGTGCTGTTAGGAAAACTGAG